>NC_052071.1:34528982-34830732 GCF_015852505.1 Tachyglossus aculeatus
TCTGAACTGATGGTAAATTAGGTGTTGTTTTCAAACCTAAAGGTTAAAGTAAAATAATGCTACGACTGAATGTGGCCACAAGATACATTTTTTGGTCTTAATAGGCAATTGGAAATGCAACTGCCAAAGCTAAAAATCCAGCTCTTAATCCAATTCCAAGTTATATCAGAAGAGTAGGAAAAGGATATCATGTAAATTTTAAGACATATTATGGCACACAGAAGGATAAGTCCTCTATTATGAAAGGAAAATAAAATGCTCATTTTAGCAAGTTGATAATGAAAGAAAAAACAAAAACTCAAATATGAAAGAAAAAACAAAAACAAATAGTCTTTCCTTATCTCAGAGAGCTGCAAAGCAACGTTATTAAACTTCAAGTAGTTTACATTGAATGGCTTCTTTGAAAATTGCTTCATCCAAAGGAACGCACGGCAAGAATTCAGTATTGCTTCCAACAGCCTATACATTTAAGCAATTGCGATTTTCTAATTGGCAAGTTGGGATTTTCCATTAAAAAGATAGTTTTAACCTTAAGTATATAATTCAATCTTGAAATGTGATCCTATGAAAGCCTGAATGGACAACTCCAAAGTTTTGTGTTTTAAATATAAATAAAATGGTATTTGTTAAGCACCTTGCTATGTTCCAGGCACTGTTCTAAGTGCTGGGGAAGATAGAAGGTAATTAGGTTGGACACTGCCCAAGTCCCACATGGAGCTCACAGTCAACCCCCATTTTACAGATGAGGGAACTGAGGCATAGAGAAGTGAAGTGACTTGCCCAAAAGCACACAGCAGACAAGTGGTGGAGCTGCAACTAGAACCCATGTCTTTTTGATTCCCAGGCCCGTTTTCCATCCACTAGGCCACACTGCTTCCCCAGTATATTTGATAAGAAAATAGCTCTAAGAGAAGAGGCTGCAAAAATCAAAAAAGCTACAATGAGTTTTATATGTCCCGAATATTAGATTTAAGTATAACTAATAGAAATAGCTGGTCTTTGCCCAGGTTGGATAAACAAGATATTTCTCATTTCATTTCATTTCGATTCTCTGTCTGTCACAGTTCCCTTTTAGCCTAGTATGGAATCACTGTACTAATCCCCCTCTCCATCCCCCCCGTCTTACCTCCTTCCCTTCCCCACAGCACCTGTATATATGTATATATGTTTGTACATATTTATTACTCTATTTATTTATTTATTTTACTTGTACATATCTATTCTATTTATTTTATTTTGTTAATATGTTTGGTTTTGTTCTCTGTCTCCCCCTTCTAGACTGTGAGCCCACTGTTGGGTAGGGACTGTCTCTATATGTTGCCAACTTGTACTTCCCAAGCACTTAGTACAGTGCTCTGCATAGAGTAAGTGCTCAATAAATACGATTGATTGATTGATTGATTAATAACAAAGTATGGTCTCTTTGTTAATCAATCAATCATATTTACTGAGTGCTTAATGTATGCACAGCACCAAACTAGGAGCTTGGGAGAGTACAACATATGTGCATGCGTGTTTTGTGTGTATGAGCAGCGTGGCTCAGTGGAAAGAGCCCGGGCTTTGGAGTCAGAGGTCATGGGTTCAAATCCCAGCTCCGCCAACTGTCAGCTGTATGACTTTGGGCAAATCACTTCACTTCTCTGTGCCTCAGTTACCTCATCTGTAAAATGGGGATAAAGACTGTGAGCCCAACATGGGACAACCTGTTCGCCTTGTATTCCCCCAGCACTTAGAACAGTGCTTTGCACATAGTAAGTGCTTAAGAAATACCATCATTATGATTATTATTATTATGACTGTATCTGTGTCTTTGTGTGTTTTTGTGACCCAATGGGTAGGGCCCATCTATGTCCAGGCTTGAGAACTATGATTCTAGTCTATGTGAAAGCATGATTCTGTAAGGACCTGCTTGGGCTTGTTTCCTGAATGTGCACTGATTTGCATATACCTTTGGGAGTGTGTTAGTTATGCATTTGTGGGTATGTGGGTGTGAGGTGAGTATGCTGAGGGTTGCTTGAATGTTTATGAGTTGAAGGGAGGTAGATATCAATTAATATATAAGTATGCCTGGGTTTTATATGGTCTAGTCTTCTACTCCCAAACTGCCAAGGAGAGAGAGAGTCAGACGTAAAAACACATCGGCAGCAGCATGGCCTGGTGGATAGAGCACAGGTCTAGGAATCAAAAGGACCTGGGTTCTAATCCTGGCTCCGCCACTTGTCTGCTGTGTGGCCTTGGGCAAGTCACTCACTTCTCTCTACCTCAGTTTCTTCAAAGGAGCAGCAGTGGCAGGGATGACGAAAGAGAGAGACCGTTACTGACGGCCACATGGAGTAACTGGGGCGGCAGCCGAAACAGGAAAGATGAGCAGGAGGCGGTGGGTGATGCCATTTCTCCCTCTGTCTGTGGCTAGTTTAGCTAGGCTCTTGTGGGGCTTGTAGGGTCACAGTGTAGGTAAATTGTGGAAACGGGATGAGAACTCAGGTCGTCTGACTTCCTCTTTCCACTAGACCCCGCTGCTTCATCGCCCGAGTGGAGAGTAGAGTACATGCACACCTAGAACTGGGCTAGAAGTCACCAAGCTAGAATCATTTTCCTTAACCCCTAAACCCCCAAAATGATCACAAGGAGTCAGAAGCCAAAAAACAAACAAAAAACCCCAATTCACCTATTTTTTAAGTTTACGTTGTCCGCAGCCTGTTAAGAAATGTCTACAATGATGTAAACATCCACAAAAAACTCAAATATCATGCCTGATATTGCAGAGAATAAATGACCAACCCCTTACCTTATGTTGGTATCTTGTGTCGAATGCGTGTTTGATGAAAAGATTCTTTAAAACACTGATGGCAGTAGATCTGATATCATAGTTGTCTTGAAGAGCAACAGATGCTTCCCTCAGAAGTAAACCCACCAAAAAGTGATTTTTGCAGTACTCATCTGATAAACTGTACTCAAGGTTTGAATCTGCAGTGAACACAAAATGACAAACCCCCAAATTAATAAAGTTTTTTCCATATAAGCATAAAACAAATGCTCATTTTTATTATAGACGGTTAATACAGATAAGTCATGCTAATTTTCTAGTAACATAGTTATGCTCTCAGCCTATTATGAATTAGTTTATCTGGATCATTTTTTATACCCCCAATTTCTGTGAAAGACAGGAGAATCCATTCAATGAGGGCAAAATTAATTGATTAGCTGTTATTGGGGAACCTGGTCAATGGCTAGGAACATACCATTTTAACTTAATCGTAAGCTAGGAGAGATGTATTGTTATGGGAGCAAGAGGAATTCTGTTTAATATGATTATGTGCAACATGGGACTGTGGCTTTTTTTAGATTCTAATAATTTTAAGTAAATGCAATCTTTTTATGGTATTTGTAAGCACTTGTCATTCATTCAATCGAATTAATTGAGGGGATTAAGACTGTGAGCCCCATGTGGGACAACCTGATTACCTACAAGGTAATACAATCTCCCCCAGTGCTTAGAACAGTGCTTGGCACATAGTAAGTGCTTAACTAATACCAATATTATTATTATTATTATTACTCTCCCAAGTGCTTAGTACAGTGCTCTGCACACAGTAAATACTCAGTAAATATAATTCACTGATTGGTTACAGAGAAGGAATTGAGGGGAGAAGTTGAAAGGTTACATAGGAGAGGCTGTCAACAGCAATAACTGTTTTATCTGGTGGCCCCTTAAACAATTGCTGAAATGAATGCA
Source organism: Tachyglossus aculeatus (assembly GCF_015852505.1). NCBI lineage: Eukaryota > Metazoa > Chordata > Mammalia > Monotremata > Tachyglossidae > Tachyglossus > Tachyglossus aculeatus. Next base: position 34,532,719 of record NC_052071.1, read on the forward strand.
GTTTTTGTGTCCTTCAGCGTAAAGAATGTAGGATTAGGAGTAGCAGAATGGCTTAGAGGAAAGAATTAGAAGCAGCGTGGCATAGTGGATAGAGCACGGGCCTGGGAATCAGAAGATCAGGGGTTCTAACTCTGGCTCTGCCACTTTGCTGTGTGAACTTGGGCACTTCACTTCTTGCCAAATTCAACGGCTCCTACTCTATCCTAATCCTCCTTGACCTCTCGGCTGCCTTCGACACTGTGGACTACCCCCTTCTCCTCAACACGCCATCCAACCTTGGCTTCACAGACTCCGTCCTCTCCTGGTTCTCCTCTTATCTCTCTGGCCGTTCATTCTCAGTCTCCTTTGCGGGCCCCTCCTCCCCCTCCCATCCCCTTACTGTAGGGGTTCCTCAAGGGTCAGTTCTTGGTCCCCTTCTGTTCTCTATCTACATTCACTCCCTTGGCAAATTCATTCGCTCCCATGGCTTCAACTATCATCTCTATGCTGATGACACCCAATCTACATCTCTGCCCCTGCTCTCTCTCCCTCCCTTCAGGCTCGGGTCTCCTCCTGCCTTCAAGACATCTCCATCTGGATGTCTGCCCACCACCTAAAACTCAATATGTCCAAGACTGAGCTCTTTATCTTCCCTCCCAAACCCTGTCCTCTCCCTGACTTTCCAGTCACTGTAGACAGCACTACCATCCTTCCCATCTCACAAGCCTGCAACTTTGGTGTCATCCTCAACTCTGCCCTCTCGTTCACCCCTCACATCCAATTCGTCACCAAAACCTGCCGGTCTCACCTCCGCAACATCACCAAGATCCGCCCTTTCCTCTCCATCCAAACCGCTAACCTGCTCGTTCAATCTCTCATCCTATCCCGACTGGATTACTGCATCAGCCTCCTCTCTGATCTCCCATCCTCCTGTCTCTCCCCACTTCAGTCTATACTTCACGCTGCTGCCCGGATCATCTTTGTGCAGAAACGCTCTGGGCATGTTACTCCCCTCCTCAAAAATCTCCAATGGCTACCAGGCAACCTACGCATCAAGCAAAAACTCCTCACTCTCGGCTTCAAGGCTCTCCATCACCTCACCCCCTCCTACCTCACACCTCCCTTCTCCCCTACAGCCCAGCCCACACACTCCTAACCTCCTCACTGTGCCCTGTTCTCGCCCGTCCCACCATCGACCCCCTGCCTACGTCCTCCCCCTGGCCTGGAATGCCCTCCCTCCGCACATCCACCAAGCTAGCTCTCTTTCTCCCTTCAAAGCCCTACTGTGAGCTCACCTCCTCCAGGAGGCCTTCCCACACTGAGCTCCATTTTTCCTCTCCCCCTCTTCATCCTCCCCGCCCTACCTCCTTCCCCTCACCACAGCACCTGTATATATGTTTGTACAGATTTATTACTCTATTTATTTTACTTGTACATATTTACTATTCTATTTACTTTGTCAGTGATGTGCATCTGGCTTTTCTTCTATTTATTCTGATGACTTGACTCCTGACCACATGTTTTGTTTTGTTGTCTGTCTCCCCCTTCTAGACTGTGAGCCCGTTGTTGGGTAGGGACCGTCTCTATATGTTGCCAACTTGTACTTCCCAAGCGCTCAGTACAGTGCTCTGCACACAGTAAGCGATCAATAAATACGATTGAATGAATGAATGATTGAACTTCTCTGGGCCTCAGTTATCTCATATGTAAAATGGGAATTGAGACTGTGAGCCCCATGGGGAACAGGGACTGTGTCCAACACGATTTGTTTGCATCCACCTCAGTGCTTAGTACTGTGCCTTGCACATCATCATCTATGTGCAGAGCACTGTACTAAGCGCTTGGGAAGTACAAATTGGCAACATATAGAGACAGTCCCTACCCAACAGTGGGCTCACAGTCTAAAAGGGGGAGACAGAGAACAAAACCAAACATACCAACAAAATAAAATAAATAGTAAAGTGCTTAACAAATACCATAATTATTATTATTAATGTAGGCCTGGGAGTCAGAGGACCTGGGTTCTTATCCTGACTCTGCCAGTTACTTGCTGTGTGACCTTGGGCAAGTCACTTAACTTCTTTTTGTCTTAGTTTCCTCAACTGTAAAATGGGGAATCAATACCAGTTCTCCCTCCTACTTAGCCTGGGTGCCTCCGGTGGGACAGGGACTGTGTCCAGCCTGATGAACTTCTATCTAACTCAGAGTTTAAAACAGTCCTTGACACCTAATATAAGCTTAAGAAATACCATAATAATAACCACAGTGATAAACAGACAGATCCTCATCAATGGGGAGGGTCCGTTGTTGGGTTACTGTGTGCAGAGCACAGTACTAAGTACTTGGGAAGTACAAGTCGGCAACATATAGAGACAGTCAGTACCCAACAACGGGTTCACAGTCTATAAGGGGGAAGCACTTACTATGTGCCAGGCACTATTCTAAGTGCTGGGGTAGATACAAAGTAATCAGATTGAACACAGTCCATGTCCCACATGGGGCTAACAGACTTAACCCCCATTTTACAGATGAGGTAACTGAGGCCCTGAGAAATTATCGAGGTCACACAGCAGACAACTGGAAGATCTGGGATTAGAACCCAGGTCCTGACTCCCAAGCCTGTGCTCTACCCACTAGGTCACACTGCTTCTTGCTGAGGAGAATACAACTGAGTAGTCATTTAACTTTTCCTACTTAGAAAATAGGCATCAGCATCAGGGCCATTCAGTATTTACTGACTGCTCGGTGTTTTGATACAACTATTTTACTGCCCTGGGTATAGTAGCTGGAAGTGTTCTCCATTCAGAAGGCACTCAATAGGTATCACTGAATTAAGAAAACTGCTTCTTCCCACACACTGTCACAAAATGAATAAACAAAAACTTCTATTTCTCCCACAAAACCACCACCTCCTTAATCTCCACTTCTCCATCCTTCAGTAGTAACAATAACAGTGGTATTTGTTAAGTGCTTACTATGTGTCACCCTTGCACTTGGATCTGTATGCTTTATTCACCCCTCCCTCTGGCCTACAACACTTATGTACATATCTCTAATTTAATTATATTAACATCTGTATCCTCCCCGCCATTGCAGACAAGGAACATGTCCACCAACGCTGTTATAGTGGACCCTCCCACTGTTGAACCCAAAATGTTCCTGAAACCCTAAATTTTCTTCCCATTGAATCACAATGCTTATGCCTAGTTATTACTGTATTTTTCTGTCTAGTTCATCAGGTAGTGTCCACAGGTCAATTAATACACAACCAATGTACAGTGAAATTTAGGGGATTTTCTAAGATCACCTTGTCATTCACTGGAAAGCCTCAAAATAGAATTCTGGGTTTCTGATGCTTCATCTTTTCTTCCCTCCCAAGTGCTTAGTAGAGTGCTCTGCCCACCATAAGAGCGGGATAAATACAATTGATTGATTGACTGATGTGTCAAGCACAGTACTAAGTGCTTGGGTAGATTCAAGATCAGATCTGATCCCTGTCTCTTATGGGGCTCACAGACTAAGAGGGAGACCAGGTATTTCATCTCCATTTCACAGATGAGGAAACTGAGGCCCAGAGAAGTTAAGTGACTTGCAGACGAGTGGTGGAGCTGGGAGTAGAAACCCAAGTCCTCTGAGTCCCTGGCTCATGTTCTATACACTAGGCTACACTGCTTCTTTCTCATCCTGTATTCCCTTTCAGGTTTACATTCCACTTAACTCTTGCTCTCCACTTGCCTGTCTATGTGGAAGATTTCTTTGACTCCCCGGCAGAAGGGTTCCCATGTGAGGCTACTTATTTAGGCAACTGCCCAAGAGCAAAGTTGAAGAGGAAGGGAGGGAGCATTGTTAATTGATGGAAAAAGCACTATAGCAAAAATCAGGGTAGTTTAGGTACTTTAGTTAGCAAGCAAAAACTAGTTGATTTAAATTGCAGGGATCCAGTTAAACCTACCTACAGAAGTCAAACGGTCCACAGCAAATGAAAAAAAATCTAATTAATATGTGAAAAGAAAAGGGACAAATAAAAAACACAGTAACCAAAAGATGCATTAAAACATGCAATAAACTTTAGATGTGGAAATATGCTGGGGACCTTTTTTTTTTTTTTTTTTTTTACAGATTTGTTACATAGATTCTATTACATTATTGTTCCTTTTTCTATCTGTTTTTCTCATGTCCAAGCAGCAACAAAATATTTTTTATTTATGTTTCCTTTTGGCAGCACAATTTCATGTTAAAATTTTTGACAATTTCTAATCTTTGTTGAGAAGGATTAGTATCATCATTTAAATCCAAAATGATAGATGAGAGAAAATTTACCAATGCCCAGCACTACATCTAGCAGAATTAAAAGTAGCACATCCTGAAGACATGAAGGGCAGGGGGGAGGGGAAGGGGTGTGTGTGTGTGTGTGTGTGTGTGTGTGTGTGTGTGTGTGTGTGTGTGTGTGTGTGTGTGTGTGTGTGTGTGTGTGTGTGTGTGTGTGTGTGTGTGTGTGTGTGTGTGTGTGTGTGTGTGTGTGTGTGTGTGTGTGTGTGTGTGTGTGTGTGTGTGTGTGTGTACACGCAAGCACGGGCACACATGCAGAAAAATGAAACCACATTACAAGTGAGAATTCAACAGACGCTACCATTCTTGCTTATTCCTGCTTTTACTTAGTTACTTTTATTCATACTTCCATTGGGACCCAAATTCCATATTTCATGTGGTAAATTTTTTTAAAAGCCTCTTGAGTTTGTTTGTTATTTTTAATTTGAAGGGTTTTAATCTCTACTGAAAATGAAATTCTGGGCTCCTCCTGGACATCTGTTGTACTGTTCTATAGGATGGCAGATTGTTTTAGGCAAGATGAGCGAAAAAACCATGAATATGACAGGAGCACATTAGTTACCTAAATTTCACTAGTTAATACATCCTGGGCACATCTTGATAGCTGCCTTTCCCTTGAGCATCCTGGCCATCACCCAGTTTCATTTCCTCAGAAGAAAGCCCATGAGATTGTAGAAAAGAACAAGTTCGGGCTAATGGAAGCACCTGAATATGGGCACCTCTTGTTATGCTGCTTCAATCCATGTTAAGATCATTATAATGATAACCTGATTGAGTTGTTAAAAACTTCTTGAGCATTTAAATGGAGGCTCACAAAAAGGACTAAGTGATGGAAGTTTTAGGCCTACCCATCAAGAGGAGCAAATTTTGCTGCTCTGGAAACCTCAGAAATTAAGTACCATTTTCCTCTCGAGCTACGCAAAGCTAGCTCTGTGTCCCCTCCCTCCTCATCCCACCCCCAAGGTCCCATGGCTTTTCTCCCCACACTTTCAGTGCTCCCCTATTTTTTTTTTTACCGTCAGCTCCAAGATGATGGACCTCTTTTCTGCTGCTTCTACCACCCTGGCCCTTTTTGTGTCTAGGGTCCCTGCCTTTCCAGGCTTCAAAGCTGGGGCAGGGGATTGGCGGGGGGGGGGGGGTGGGTAGGGGATGGCACCAAACTGGTGTGGCACTGGGGGAAACAGCAGATAGTGCTGGTGAAAGGGAAGGGCTTGGCTCCTCCAGACCCCCGAACCCCTCCATCTCCTCCTCCGCCTCATCAAAACTGCCACCTGCTTTACAATTATCCCATCCAAAGATGGCCCCAGCCCCTCCCTGATTCTGCGGTCCCAGATCGGGTCAGGGCAGCAGAAGCGGCAGCAAAGTCCACTGTGTTAAAACTCTACTCAAAAAAAGGGAACTTGCAAAAGCTACACTTAATCAGCCATCATTTTAAGAGGAAATGATGTCTGCTGGGCTAATGTGGAACCAGCTAAGGGACACAGTTGGGGAGGGTAGATTGATTCAAATAATAATAATAATAATGGCATTATTAAGTGCTTACTATGTGGAAAAGCACTGTTCTAAGCGCTGGAGAGGATACAAGGTGATCAGTTGTCCCACGGGGGGCTCACAGTCTTAATCCCCATTGTACAGATGAAGGAACTGAGGCATAGAGAAGTTAAGTGACTTGCCCGAAGTCACAGCTGACAGCTGGCAGAGGCGGGATACAAACCCATGACCTCTGACTCCAAAAACTGTGCTCTTTCCACTGAGCCACGCTGCTTCTCTATTCATTCATTCAGATGGAATGAATTCCATTCAGATGGCTTCCATTCAGATGGAATGGAAACTTGATATCATTTGTACTGAATAAAGACAGGTCACAATATTGAGCAGAACAGGAATCCAGTTCTCCTGATTCTGGTTCAATGGATTTTTCCAATATTTTGCTGCCTTCCTAAACTGCACTACTATATCATTCATTCAATCGTATTTATTGAGCGCTTACTGTGTGCACAGCAGTGTACTAAGCACTTGAGAAGTACAAGTCGGCAACATATAGACACGGTCCCTACCCAATAATGGGCTCACAGTCTAGAAGGGGGAGACAGACAATAAAACAAAACATGTAGACAGGTGTCAAAATCGTCAGAACTAATAGAATTAAAGCTATAAGCACATCATTAACAAAATAAATAGAATAGCAAATATGTACAAGTAAAATAGAGTAATAAATCTCAACAAATATGTATACAAGTGCTGTGGGGAGGAGAAGGACGTAAGGTGGGAGGGATGGGGAGGAGGAGAGGAAAAAGGGGGCTCAGTCAGGGAAAATATCAGAAAATATCAGAAATGCAAACTTCTCTTCATAAACCTGGCCTCCCCCACAGAGGTCAGGGAATAGAAGGCAGTAAGCGGGTGATCTCTAAAGCCTAAATGTCCAAGGAACTACTGTGGGAGTGTGGCTTTTAAACTGTGTGGACGAGTCTGGGGTCTGTAGTGGAGCTATGGGTTGTGATGAGGTGGAGGACAGGAGAAGCTTAACTACTAAGTGTTTTGGGTTCTGGATTACCCAACTAGGTCTCTGATCAAAAGGTATAAATTTTCAGGACACACTGACAATGGTATTTTTGAAGTTAACACAACAATCATCACAGAGAAAACTTGACAAAACTAGTTCAAATAAAACAAATGCTACATAATAAAACATTCAGGCTTTTAACAAAAATGTAAATGCTTACCTTGAACTCTCTGAAGCTTGGGTTTTGCAAATGGCATGGGTAAATTTAAAGGAATGTAATGTTCATGATTGCAAACTGTTTGCAAAAATTCAAACTTGTATTCAGAGAGAACCTGCGTCAGAAAAAAGTATGTTTATTACTGCATTTACAGATGAATCTAGAATTGTAGTTCAGGTGGAGCTTTTACACCACACCATTTTACAAAATCATATGCACATAAAAATCATAGATCTTTCAAAGATCATGTAGACCATTGTCTGATTTAAGGCAAAACTAACCTTATATTCACCAAAAAAGATAGTTCCTTAACCTATCACAAAAATCTCCAGAGACAAAAATAGCATGGCTCAGTGGAAAGAGCATGGGCTTGGGAGTCAGAGGTCATGGGTTCTAATCCTGACTCTGCCGCTTGTCAGCTGTGTGACTTTGGGCAAGTCACTTAACTTCTCCATGCTTCAGTTCTCTCATCTGTAAATTGGGGATTAAGACTATGCGCCCCACATGGGACAACCTGATCACCTTGTATCCACCCCAGTGCTTAGAACAGTGCTTTGCACATAGTAAGCACTTAACAAATGCTATCATTATTATTATTATTATAATCATTATTATTAATCCTTTGATCCAGAAAGCTATTTTGTTAAAAAAGTTCAGTTTACTGAAATTACATGGAACTGTCATAAGAAGGGGCTCAAACCACCTGTCAAATATTCTAAGGATGCAAATAGAGGAAAGCTGGAGAAAGGAAATGCTTATCCACTTTGCCTAAACTCAGTTAGGAAATCATTGGCTGAATTGGAATAGAAATCCATTATTTGTTTTTTTCCATCAGCTGCACCAAGTTCCTTTTCCTTGATCAATATAGATTATAGGTTCTCTTAAAAGTGGCCTTTCAGTTCATGCTTTAATATGGGGCTTCGAAGGGTTTGAAGCTACACTATAATTCACATTAATTGATGGCATCAATATGCATAAATATCATTGTTTAGCTATTTATGCAAGAATATACAGACCATGAAAACGTAACTGTCAACCAAGTCAGTAGAGGTAAATTTTCTATGAGTTTTCTCTGTGTACTTTATGACACTTTTAACTCACCTTGGGATCTTTTGGGCTGAATCCAGATACATAGTCATTGATTAAATTGAAGATAAATCCTCTGTCCATAAATGTCAAGCAGCGCTGGAGAAATCAAATCAAAGGATGTCCATGACATAGTTCTCAGTGTTTTTAATAAGACATTAATTATACCTCACTAAGCCTATCAATCCTCTTTTTCCAGATGAGAAATCCCAAACCCATGGAAGAATAAACGAGTCTCACAGTCATCAAAGCAGTGAAAGCAGTGAGAGTTGGAACACCTTACCCCTCCATCGCACTATAATTTTCAGGACTTCATCTTGGTCTTTCCACCCAGCCAAATCTAAACATTCTAAAGTGAAAATAAGGGCTAGCCGTCCCTCTCTAGACTTGGCAGACTTGTGGTTGTATTGTACTCTCCTAAGCACTTAGTACGGTGCTTTCCACACAGGAAGCGCTCAATACATATGATTGAATGAATGAATGCAGTGAATTTGGACAATCTAGGCCATTTAGGCCAAAAGCAGCTATTTTGTTCCAGGCAGTCCTAGCCTAAAATATTGTTCCACTCCTCTGCCCTGCCCACTCTGCCACTGCTCCTGTCTCTGCTGGCCCATGTCCAGCCCCTGTCAATCAATCAATCATATTTATTGAGCGCTTACTGTGTGCAGAGCACTGTACTAAGTGCTTGGGAAGTACAAGTTGGCAACATATAGAGACAGTCCCTACCCAACAGTGGGCTCACAGTCTGTCATACCCAGCATGGACAGACTTGAGCACTTCCTCCCCCCATCCCATGCCCTCCACCCCCATCCTCTAGTGGTAGTAATGGTAGTATTAGTAATACTTATTGAACCCACTTGGTGCCGGGCACCCTTCCATGCACTATGCAAGTCTAAAATAATGAAGTGACTCATTCCTTGACCACAAGGAGCTTACACTTTAGGAGAAGAGATAAAAAATATTTATAACTAGAGAAGTCAAAATAGATACATATGTATGTATATATATATATGAGTTCTGAGGATAGGAATCCATAAGTCTGCAAGTACCAGAGCTGACTCATGGGTTTCTATGACTTAAGGTTTTGATGAGCTACTTAGGGACGTCTCAGTGTGGCTTAGTGGAAAGAGCATGTGCCTCGGAGTCAGAGGACCTGGGTTCTAATCCCAGTTCCACCACATGCCTGCTGTTTCATTGGGCGTCAGTTACTTCATCTGTAAAATTGGGATTAAGACTGTGAGCCCTATGTGGGACATGGACCATGTCCATGATTATTTTGTATCTATCCCAGTGCTTAGTAAAATGGGATTTTAGAAAGGCTTCAAATGAGGGGAGAGCTGTGACTGCCAGATTTGGGGAGGAAGTGAGTTCCACACTGGGAGAGCAGGATGAGAGAGAGGATGGAGGATGACTTAGGAGGAAAGACGACAGTTGGGGCACAGCAAGTAATAATAATAGCATTTACTAAGCACTTGTGTGCAGAGCAGTGTACTAAGCACTGGGGAAAATAAACACAGTCTCTGTCCCTTGTGGGGCTCACAATCTAAAATTAGGTAAAGAAAGTATGTAGATAAGCCAGGGTGAGTGGGTGGGGAGCCTTGAAGCTGACTGTGACCAGCTTTTAATTGGATGCAGACAGACACAGGAAGCCAGGACAGGGTACTGAGGAAAGAGGAGAGGACTGGAGAGATATGGTTCAAGCAATGCTCCATGATCCGCACAACATCGTGTAGTATAGACTGAAGAGTGGAAAGACTAGAGGCTGGGAGCCCAGCTAGGAGGCTGAGGTGATATATACCCACGCTACAATGAGAATTTGTACCGAAGTGGTAGCAGCCTCAGTGGAGAGGAAGGAACAGATCCAGAAAGAACCGGAAAGGAGGATTTGGCAGTGACTGAATGAGCAAGTTGAAAGACAGCAGGGCATCAAAGCTGACACCAAGGTTGATACCGATGGTGCAGGCTTCCGGAACATGGAGGATAGTGGGTGTTATCAACTGAGTTGGGAAAGTTAGGGGAGGGATGGCTCTGGGGGAAAGATGAGGAGTTCTGTCAACAGGTCATTTAAGTGGGGATGTCCTGGAGGCAAGAGGAGATGCAGGACTGCAGATGAGATGAGAAGTCGGAGCTGGAGAGAGATATGGTCTCTAGCAGGAAGGCAAGGCAGGTTTGAAGTCGAAGTGAGGGCTCAACATAGAGGTGAGATGGGAGGTAACATGAGTGGGTGGGTCTCCCTAAAGCCGGGGTGAGAGGATACAAGTTTAAAGGTGGATAAGGTCAGGGGGCAGAGGATGGGATTCGGAGATGGTGGGTCACATGAAGGGAAAATACTGTTTTGTTTTTTTTAACACGGGCTAGGGGAAAGAGCACCGGTCTGGGAATCAGATGCCCTAAGTGCTAATCCCAGCGCTATCACTAGCTTGCTGTATGACCCTGGGCAAGTCACTTAAACTTCACTTAAACTTCTCGGGGCCTCAGTTTCCTCAACTGTAAAATGGGGATGAAATACCTGTTCTCCCTCCTATTTAGACTGTAAACCCTATGTGGAACAGGGACATTGTCCAACCAGATTAACTTGTATCTATTCCAGTGCCTAGAACAGTGCTGGACACATAGTAAGCACTCAACAAATACCAGAATTATTATTTCCTAGACAACAGCAGGCAGCAACTGGGAGATTTCTGTGTCCTAGCCAGTATGAGCCAAAGGTCCATTGGAGAGGAAAGCACTTAAACTATCTTTGCAGCTAGATAAATTTGTAGGTAGCCATTGGTGAGTGATGGGATGCAAAGGACTCTTAGCCAGAGGAACAAGAGTTATGGCACCATAATCGCCTCAGGGCACACCGTTGGATGGGCCAGTGAGTGATGTGGCAGCTGGAGGGGAACCAGCCAGAGCGGCGTCTAGAGCAGAGCCAGACGGTCCTGGGCCGGGCGGTCCATGGGGCCACCGAGTCCGCAAGCCAGCGATCACCAAGGCGATGGCGCATCCTCATTGCCAAGGCGACGGTGGCGCAGCTGGACTGCAGATGAGGGAACTGAGGCCCAGAGAAGTTAAATGACTTGCCCAAAGTCACACAGCTGATAAGCAGCGGAGCCGGGATTTGAACCCATGACCTCTGACTCCCAAGCCCGGGCTCTTTCCACTGAGTCATGCTGCTCCTCTAAGAAGAGTGCCTGGCACAGAGTAAGCGCCCAACAGATGCAATCATCATCATCTCCTCCTTGACTGTCAGCTGGTTGTTGGGTAGGGACCGTCTCTATATGTTGCTGACTTGTACTTCCCAAGTGCTTAGTACAGTGCTCTGGATGAAATAAGCGCTCAATAAATACGATTGATTGAATGAATGAATGAATGATAGGATTTTCTATTGAGAACTTTGGAAGCCCAAGAATTCTGAGATCCTCTAAGATTAAAATTGTTAGCAATTGCATTTGTATTTTTATTATTATTATTGCAATGTGACATGGGTTCATTAGGACTTTGCAAACCTTTCCATTTGACTACAATTCTTTTCAATATGTGTGAAAGTCACACAGTGAGTGAAACTCACCCAGTGCCATGTGGACCAGGGTGGCCCCCGCTAGGGAAGGAGGCAAACTTTTGCCAGGGCAGGGTAGCCAAATGCGCAAGTCAGCCACGCCAAGAGCTATGGGTCCAGTCTCTTAAAAATCAACAAAATATTAGCAATTTTATGCTCTTCCACCTGTCCCCTGCTCCCGATCACCCCACTCCTCCATGAAAGAAGTAGGGCACATCAGTGGCAGATTGGCTAACTATGAAGTTCAGATATGTTGGGTTTTTTTTTTTCCAACTTGCAAGGTTGCCACACTGGGTCACGCTGGGTCTAACAATCCATTGGAATCTTGTCCAAAATTCATTTGTTTGGCTCACCCTCTGGTTTTTACTCACCTTCAGGAAGTTAGCCAGACTGAAATTGACATTTCTCGACTCATCTGGGATCTCACCATAGCGAATAGTCACATGAGGAATTATTGCCAGAAGCAGAGAATGCAAAACATGATGGTATGACTCAGGAAACCGCTGAGCTCTGGGAAGCTGAAATAAAAAATTGCACATTTACGGACAACGTGGAGTGTCACAATATCATTATCATTACAATGGTCATATGGTGATTTGGTAACAGTAATATTCATTCATTCAATCGTATTTATTGAGCGCTTACTGTGTGCAGAGCACTGTACTAAGCGCTTGGGAGGTACAAATGGTGTTATTTAGGCATTCGCCATGTGCCAAGTATATTACTCTCAACGCTGGCAAAGAGCCAAACTAACCAGATCAGATATAGCCCCAGTCCCAGAAGGGCCTCACAATCTCAGAGGAGGGGGAACAAGTGTTTTATCCCCATTTTACAGCTGAGAAAACTGAGTCATAAAGAAGGTAAACTTCTTGCCTAAAGTTCTGTGTAGCAGGTAAGCAGTGGAGCTGGAACTGGAGTCCAGGTCTCCCGACTCCCAAGCCCCAGGCCCTTTCCATTAGACCACATTGCCTCCCCTGTTCACCAGTCACCATGTTGAACAAGGAAATAAAATTCTTTGGGAAACAACAAATCCGTTACCAAAATGATCTGTTCACACTCCAAGGTGAGGCCAATTGATTCGAAGAGGAAGTTAATCCAGATCATGTAAGCACTCGTTGCCCTCCTCGGACATAACTGACTTCACTTATTTCCAGAAATGTATTCTTCCTCCTTCCAATACAACCCCTCACCCCATTTCCCTTTTAAATATCTCTTGATTTCTGAAGGGACAGTTCTGCTCAGCTCTCTACAAAAATTCTTGCTCTTCACCCAAGAACTAACTTTCTGAATGAAAAGGGGACCTTCCGAAGTCCACATATTTCTTCTATGGAAATGACCTCAACAAGAAAAGCCCATAAAACGCAATGCAAAACCAAGTTCTCAAAACAAAGTATTTGTGTATAAGACAACTCGGAATCGTCTCTGCCCTTTCAACTTTGGTTGTGAATGTCCTGGCTTTCTTTCTCCGGGTGCTGAACCTATTACCACGGAGCTGACATAGCAAATAGCTTTGCTGATATCGTAAATAAATACCAAGATTGATCTGTTGATCTCCTCTTAGAATTATGTGGAATCTTAGTTTACCAGGGGTGACATTTCAAAAACAACAAAAATGTGAAACAAGGCCTATAAAAGCAAAAGAGATTAATATTTTTTAGAGAAACATATCCAAAAGAGGTGTATTTTGGCTCCCTATTTCTAAATCTCATGTTTGAGGTGATTTACCTTAATTTTGTTTTCTTCTAGTAAGTATGTAGCCATAGACTTTGCCAGGGCTTCAAAGAAAAACCACGAGTACTGGAACAAACAAAATAATTGTTAAGATTTTTACATAGAGAAATACTAGAGCTCACTGTAAACTAAATATTATATATCTTCTTGTTGAGTTGTAATGAAATTTTATTATGAATTCAAGCAATTATTGCTATTTTTAAAAGATTTTTTAAAAATCCAGAATACAGGACTTCTTAAAAACAAGATCGTAACATTAAAATGCCTGCAATAACACTGCCATCCATAATTAAGAATGCTCCAAAATTCCTTTCTTACATCACACCAGACTAAACCTAACAGCTTCTTGGCATATTCCAACAGTGGGGAATAATCTTGATGTTATCTCAGATTACAAGATGTAAAATTTAGGATTGAGAAAGATCCTACGGATGTTCCAGCCCTATCATTCCATGACCATCATCAAAAAGTATTTGTTAGTGATCCAGTATTAGTCACTCTCATAAAAACATAGGAGGATAGAGAAAGCAGAACAGATGTTTTTTAGATTTGGAAACAATAACGCAAAAGAAATTGGAAAATAGCTTTTACCAGCAAACCCAGAAACGCTCTAAACCGTGAAAACTACTTTACGTGGAAAAAAATGCAATTGCCTTGTGGAGTTTGGTCATTAGAGTAGATGTGGTATTGGTCCAGCTGGGCCTCCAACCCGAGGTCTGCATGAATCCAAAATCCCTCAGATTTAGTTCACTGCCCCGAGTGAACCTGAGGTGCCCAATATGAGAGTCTTACTGATTGGAGCATTAAATTTATCCTGAATAAACCTGCAAGACTGTCAGGTTAAGGCCCAAATTACCAAGAATATTCCAGCCTTTGGACAGTATTTGGCACTCTGAATTCCAGAGAGCTTTTACTGTATTCTGATTATAAAATTTCAACAAATCATTTGCCTCGAACTGAACCCGGATCAAAGATTCCAAGCAAAACAAATTCCAGATCCCCTGACTGCAGCAGAGACAAATGAGAGAAAGAGCCCACTGATTATTTCAAATAACTAAAAGGAGGGTTAAGGGAGAAAAAAGCTCCCGATCCAGATTGTTTTACCAATTAGGTGATGCTATTTGGTTATTTGGTTGTGATGGGTGATGTTGGAGGCCAAAGAGAAACAGGAAGGAGAAGGGAAATTTATGGATACAAAACTGTAAGCTTGTTGTGGGTGGGGAAATGTCTACCAATTTATAATAATAATAATATAGTGTTTGTTAAGTGCTTTACTGTGTGCCAAGGCATCATACTAAGCACAGGGGTAGGTACAAGCAAATTGGGTTGGATACAATCCCTGTCCCACAGGGAGGCTACAGCATTAATCCGTTTTACAGATGAGGTGGCTGAGGCCCAGAGTAGTGAAATGTGACTTTCCCAAGATCACAAAGCAGATGAGGGGTGGAGTTAGGTTTAGAAGCAAGTCCTTCTAACTCTCAGGCCCGTGCTCTACCACTAGGCCATGTTGCTTTTCTGCTTCTCAACTCTGTTATATTTTACTCTCCCAACACTTAATACAGTTCATGGCACACAGTAAACTCTCTATAAATACGATTGACTGATTCATTAAACTGCAGGGCCTGGGGGGCAGATTGGAGTTGCTGGCCTACTAGAGAGGCCCACCTACCACCCCAGAGGCAAGCTGTCCAACGAAAGACTCCGGAGCTTCCTTAGTCGGCTTCAGTCTTTACAGAATCCCTTCTTCGGGATGCCTAGGGATTGCTTATCCTATTCCCTGATGTTGACAGGGTCCTCTAATAGAAGTGTTTCCCCGAACTGCTGTGGTGGGAACTGAGCTGGACCTCCTATGCTCACATGCACGGTGCACGTATCTACACGAATATCCCTAGTTCAGTACCATTAACGTGATTCAATCAATGGTATTTACCGTGTGCCGAGCATTGTACTATGCACTTGGGAGAGTCCAGTAGAGTAGATAGACACAATCCCTACCCTCAAGGACCTTACAATCTAGAGGAAGGCATTAAAATAAGTTACAGTTAGGGGAAGCAAGCAGTTATTTCCTCAATAAAGATTACCTAACGAACATGCCTAGCAACTCTACTGAGTTGTTCTCTCCCAAACATCTAGTATAGTACTTGGAATACAGTAAGGGCTCATTAAGCCTCACTGATTGATTGCTTAATGATAATTCCATGCATGTAGAGTTTCTGGCCTCAGCATACAGGAGTGAACTGACCTAAAGCCAGACCTGCTCCCAGCCCAGCCCCGTTTTCCTTTCAGCTGCCCCTTCCCATCACACTTTTTCTACATAATGAACCATCGAGTCTGGTTCTTTACCTTAAGCAGTCTGTTTATGGCTAAAAAATCTGCAGACAGCTTCAATATCGAGGTCATTGCAATGGCCAGGATTTCATGGGTCATCTTAGCCTGGGCAGAGCTTGGTTTCTCTGCTCGAAATCCATACTACAAAAGATGAGAAGGAAATTATTAATCCAAAGGAAGTACATTTATTTTGTTTTATAAAACTGCCTGAAAGGTAAACTTCCCTACTCACCTTTATAAAGGATCGTAAATAATGATCCAGCCCTTCCTCATGGCACTTTGACACAATATGAAGGAGAACCCTGAAACAACATGTTTAAAATTCAGAAGACTCAGAAAAATAAACACAGAGAGTGATTTTCTTCTAATGTAATTTAAATCATTCCCACTTCATATACTAGCTCTAAAAATTACAACCTCATATCTAACCTCCAACAAGAGCTAATCCTGTCCTTGGTTCCGGGACAATTAAAAAGCTGGAGGACAATAAAGAAAGGGTAAAAAGAAACCAGAATGACCCCAATCAAATAATATCACAGATCATCGCCCTCAGTGATATTTATTGAGTCCTTACTCTGTGCAGAGCACTCTAATAAATGTTTTGGGAGAGTACAGTACAACAGAGTTGGTAGATATGTTCCTTGCCCCCAGAGCATTTACCGTCTAGAGGAGGAGACAGACACTAATATAATTTATAATACATAATTTACAGATATGTACATAAGTGCTGTGGGGTTGAGGGTGGAGCTATTATCAAATAATAATTATTATTATTATGGTATTCGTTAAGCACTTACTATGTGACAAGCACTGTTCTAAGCACTAGGGTAGGTACAAGGTAATCAGGTTTTCCCACGTGGGGCTCATAGTCTTAATCCCCATTTTACAGATGAGGTGACTGAGGCATAGAGAAGTTAAGTGGCTTGCCCAAGGTTACACGGCAGACAAGTGGCAGAGCCGGGATTAGAACCCACATCCTGCTCAAAGGTCACAGATCCAAGTGCATAGATGATGCAGAAGGGAGAGATAACCGGGGGAAAAGAGGGCTTAATTCAGCAGATTACGGGTCTCTAGGAAAGCAGCCTTTCATACTAAATGTGAGATCCAGTTTGCTCATCATTTTCATTCCTTTTTTTTTCCTGGTATTTGTTAACCATTTACAATCTAGTAGGCACTGTACTAAGCTCTAGGGTAGATACAACCTAGTCAGGTTGGACACAGTCCACAGGGGCTCAGAGTCTTAATCCCCATTTTACAGATGAGGTAACTGAAGGGCCGAGAATTAAGGGACTCGCCCAAGATCAACCAGGAAACAAATGGTGGAGCTGGGATCAGAACCCCGGTCATTTCCAGGACCACGCTCTATCCACTAGGCCACACTGCTTCTCAAATTTAAAACAGGAAAGGTCTACTGATAAAAAAAAATAAAATGGGAAAACAATAAATGGTGTTCATAGGAACTTTTCAAAGCAACAGAGGTGACATTTTCAGTAATGGCATTTCAATATTATTATCCTCCCCATCTCATAAGCCCATAACCTTGGCTTTGTCCTCAACTCATCTCTTTCAGCCTAACCCCGTACTCAACCTGCCACCAAATCCTGTCAGTCCTGCCTTCACAACATTGCTAAAATCTGCCCTTTCCTCTCCCTCCAAACTGCTACCATGTTGATACAAGCACTTATCCTATCCCACCTTGACTTCTGCATCTGCCTCCTTGCTGATGTCCTGTCTCTCCCCACTCCAGTCCATACTTCACTCTACTGCACAGATCACTTATCAACCAAAACTTTCAGTCCATGTCACCTTCACTCCTCAAGAACCTCCAATGGCTGTCCATCCACCTCTGCATCAAACAGGAACTCCTTACCATTGGCTTTAAAGCACTTAATCGGCTTGCTCCATCCTATCTGATCTCCTACTACGGCCCAGCCTGCACACTCCGCTCCCCTAGCACTAGCTTACTCATTGTGCCTCAGTCTCGTCTATCTCACCACCAACCCCTTTCCCACATCCTCCCCCTAGACTGGAACTCCCTCCCACTCCATAAATCCCACTCTCTCCCCCTTCAAAGCATTATTAAGGTCACATCTCCTCCAAGAGGTCTTCTGATTAATCCCTCTTTTCCCCAGGTCATTCTCCTTTCTGTGCTATCTATGCATTTGAGCACTTATGTCCATATCTTTAAATTATATATTATAAATTATTTATGTATACTAATGTCCATCTCCCCCTCTAGACAGTAAGCTCGCTATGAGCAGGGAACATGTCGGCTAATTCTGTTGTACTGTATTCATTCAATCGTATTTACTGAATGCTTACAGTGTGCAAAGCACTGTACTAAGCACTTGGAAAGTACAATTTGGCAACAGACAGAGATAATCCCTACCCAACAATGGCCTCACAGTCTAGAGTCTATTGTACTCTCCCAAGTGCTTAGTACAGTGCTCTGTACATAGTAAGCACTCAATAAATACCACTGATCGATTGACTGATTCAAAGTTCATCTAGCATGCACGATTTGGAATTTTTTAAAATGTTTGGGAACTAAGTATTCTAAAAAGACAAAACCTGATTTACAATACATCAGCATAGGCAAAACACTGTATGAGGTGATGAGGGGAATTATTGAGAGTTGTAAAAGACCAAATCATGCTCTCAAGAAGCTCACATTTTTCACCGAAACTCACATGGTGCAGTTGACAGCAACTTCATCTTCTTGGGTCATGTTTGTGAGAACCCGAAAGAGTTGCATAAGAATCACAGGTAGAAACTGTATCATTACTTGGATCTCCATGGCATGTAAACACTGAAATGAAACATTTGAAGCAAACACACACAGGTTTACTACACAACACTACTAATTTTCAAGTCAAATAAAGTTCAATATAAACAGTAAAGACCAAGAAAACATACTGCTGATGTAGATGCAATCTTTAACTAGGTTTCCAAATAAACATAACTCCTTTGAACCTAGTTTTTACAAAACCAAACCCAGAACTGACATTCGCTGATAATCAATCAGTAGTATTTATTGAGCACTTATGTGCAGAACACTGTGCTGCGTGCTTAGAAGAGTACAATACAACAGAATTAATACAATAATAAATTAATTACAATACAATTAATACAATACAACGTTTCCTGCCCGTGATGAGCTTAAGCAGTATTTGCTAACCCCTTTCAGCTTTAAGACAGAAAATCTCTAAATGTGATTTTTATTCCAGATTTGTGATGTACAAGGGTGATTATTACAAGAAAGTATACATCATATTCAACTATACCCAAACAAACCATGCAGCATAGCACCTTGGTTTTCCCTACAGCACTTTTCTTTCCCCAGGCATCTTAACATTATTTATCTCATTTTTAATCCTCACAATATCCCTGTGAGGTTGGGAAAATTGGGGTATTACTATCCCTATTTCATGGATGAGGAAACTGAGGCACTGAGAGGTTAAGTCACTTGCTCAAGATCACACAACCAGCCACTGACAGAGCTGGGACAAGAACTTGGGTCCCCTGACTTCCCAATTCAGGCTTTTTCTACTCATCAAACTACTTTTCTATATAAAATATTGTAATTTTATTGTCTGTTTACATGTGTACATCCACCCATATCAATATTTGGATATAACAAGAGATGGTATTTTGAGGTACCTATTGACTCATGCCCCACAGCACTTAGGTGCATAGCCATAATTTATTAACTTATATTATTGTCTGTCTCTCCTTCTAGACTGTAAGCTCACTGTGGGCAGGGAGTGTGTCCACCAACTCTATTGTGCTGTACTCTCCCAAGTGCTTAGTACAGTGCCCTGCTCACAGTAAGCATTCAATAAATATGATTAACTGCAGCGTGGCTCAGTGGAAAGAGCACGGGCTTGGGAGTCAGGGGTCATGGGTTCTAATCCCGGCTCCACCACTTGTCAGCTGTGTGACTTTGGGCAAGTCATTTAACTTCTCTGTGCCTCAGTTACCTCATCTGTAAAATGGGGATTAAGACTGTGAGCCCCACGAGGGGCAACCTGATCACCTTGTATCCCCCCCAGCGCTTAGAACAGTGCTTTGCACATAGTAAGCGCTTAAATACCATCATCACCATCATGCAATTCCATTTTGCAACGGAACTTACAAATTTTTCACGGGCTATTTTATTATTTTGCCACTAGATAGCAATATTGTGCCATACAAACCCCAGCCAAACCCACTCGGCCTCATGAAAACCTCAGGAAAGGAAGAATACTGAACACAAACCTTTCCATCACAGTTCTGTTTAGTCACTCATAAAGACTACCCTGTCTCATGGGCAAAATCCTGGGACTTTTCTGACACTGTGTCCAATTCTCACCTATGTGTTTTTTTCCAAGTGCTTAGCACAGAACTCTGCAGACAGTTCAGGCATTGATTGATTACGGTACTTTTGTACATAGCAAGAGGTTAAAAAATACAATTATTACTTTGACTACACACAGTCTTCTAGACTGTGAGCCCACTGTTGGGTAGGGACCGTCTCTATATGTTGCCAACTTGTACTTCCCATGCGCTTAGTACAGTGCTTAGCACACAGTAAGCGCTCAATAAATACGACTGATTGATAAGGGAAGGCTAAAGCACTGCCCAAAGAGCTTGGACAACGTGAGATGTGCATCTAGCTTTACTTCTATTTATTCTGATGACTTGACACCTGTCCACATGTTTTGTTTTGTTGTCTGTCTCCACCTACTAAACTGTTAGCCCGTTGTTGGGTAGGGACCGTCTCTATATGTTGCCAACTTGTACTTCCCAAGCGCTTAGTACAGTGCTCTGCACACAGTAAGCGCTCAATAAATACGACTGAATGAATGAATGAATGGAGGAGATTTATGGCAAGGGAATAAAAAAGACAGCCTACAGATCAATCAATAAAGATCATTTATCAAATTTTTACTAAGTGCAGAATACTGTACTAAGTTCTTGGGAGAGTATAATACAGAGTCAGCAGACAAGTTCCCTGTCCACAAGATGCTTATAGTATAGAGGGGGAAAGAGACATTGTTAACACCTGCTACTGCTCTTCCACTGGAAGAATAATTTAACAGAAGGGTAGACAATAAACTACTGGATACACTGCTGGAATCATCACCATTTACACAAGTGTTCCAAACATGGACGATGGCTGATGTGCCTGGGCTGGGCAGGCTCATCTTTTGAGATGACTTCTGGCTTGAAATATCTGTTTATGACTTCCACACTTGAACACTTGGCATAAAATGAAATGTTTAAGAAGAGACCACCGGGCAGAGAGAGGGCATGACTGTGGAGCTAGAAGCTGGTCCCAGAGTCATTCCTGGGCATCCCGCCACTGGCCGCTTTCAGTCCAGTAGCTGCTACACCTGAAACAGTGCAGCACTATCTAATAATAATAATTGTGGTACCTGTTAAGTGTTTACTATGAGCCAGGCACTGTACTAAGCACTGGGGTGGATTTAAGCAAATCAGGTTGGACACAGTCCCTGTCCGGACGGGGCTCACGGTCTCAATCCCAATTTCACAGATGAGGTAACTGAGGCACAGAGAAGTAAAGTGACTTGCCCAAGGTCACACAGCAGACAAGTGGCAGGGGTGGGATTAGAATCCACGACCTTCTGACTCCCAGGCTAACCCTGCCCAGCCCAGTGCTGGCAAGGAGACATTTTGTCTCCTTCCCTACTTCCTCCCCTCTTTAGAAAAGGAAATGCTGCAAAACTGCAAGCATATTAACATTTTCCTTCTCCCTAAAATGTAAACGTTTTGTGGTTCCAAGACCGCACTCAGCAGTCACTTGGCTAGGGCTAAGAAGAGTTAGCCTCTCTATTTAAAGACAGGAATTGTATCTGTAATTTATTCATTTGTATTAATATCTGTCTTCCCCTCTAGACTGTAAGCTCATCGTGGACAGGGAACATGTCCATTTATTGTTATATTGTACTCTCCCAAGTGCTCAGTACAGTGCTCTGCACAGGGCAAGCACTCAATATATACAATTGACTGACTGTGCATTAATATTTGGAAGAAATTCTCAGCAATCACTTCACAGAGCAATCACAAAATCACCACAATGGGAAGGATGAGGGTGGAATTCTATCACTAAGTCCCTGAAAAGAAACACAGGCCTTACTGGTAGCCACTTGGTTAAAGAGTGTTTGTAGTTTCCACTTAGTGCATGGCTTCAAAGAGCTGTGCAGGTAGGAATAAGTGAACTGTGATTTATTTGCATACTATTTTCTGACACATTTCCCTTTCCTGAAATTACCTCATTACTTCCCCTCGGGAGCCTGACCAGTTTACTGAAGGGCAGGGCAGTGAGCCTGGGGAGTGGGAGGAAAACAAAAAGAGAAAGCAAGAGGGAGAGAAAGAAAGAGCAGAAGACAGGGAGAGAGAGGAAGTGAGAGTGAGAAAGAAAAAGAGGCGGAAGAGAATAATGAGAGTGTATGTGTTCTGAAGAACTGTTTTGTGGGGATGAGGGGGAGGACTAAAGGAGAGAAGATGAAGAAATTCATTCCTGCCACAGGCAAAAAAAAAAAAAAAAGCCCTATGCAGATTCCTGACTAGACTCATCGGACAGACAGCATCGTTCATTTTCTGCTCCTGTCTCCAAGTGCTCTGAGGCAGTTCCCAATTGGACACCGGATCACAGGACTGCGGCCAACTTGGGCCAATCTGCAGCTCAGGTCTAAGTCCCCAGGGCGGGCTCCGTGGCCCAGACAGTCTTGGTTCAGCAGCAATTCTAACTACCAAGCTTCAGGCCAGCTAATTTTAGCCCAGGTGCTGCGCGGAGTCTCTCTGAAGCAACCTTGTGGATCCTTGGGTCCGAGAAACGTCAATTTAGGGATTAATTCCCTTTCCCAATTCCAGAAGATTCTGCTGCCCACAGACCGAATTGAAATAGCACTCTTAGCCCTAGCTAAGTGACTGCTGAGTACGGTCTTGGAACCACAAAACGTTTACATTTTAGGGAGAAGGAAAATGTTAATATGCCTGCAGTTTTGCAGCATTTCCTTTTCTAAAGAGGGGAGGAAGTAGGGAAGGAGACAAAATGTCTCCTTGCCAGCACTGGGCTGGGCAGGGTTAGCCTGGGCTGGCACTGACAGGCTGGCACCTCTGGAGCCCTGCACCACTTTGGGTGGTGGGCACTGACTGTGCCCCCAGCTAGGGGACTGAGGAAGAGAGCTCTGCACACAGTAAGCGCTCAATAAATACGACTGAACAAATGAATGAATGGGGTGGAGTCTGCAACAGCAGGAGCCTAGAGTGAGGAGCTGCACAAACTGGAGGGGGGACTAGAGAATTAATCAATCAATCAGTGGTATTTATTGAGCGCTTACTAGGTGCGGAGCACTGTACTACATACTTGGAGCCTACAGTGGAGTTAGCAGACACATTTCCTACCCACAATAAGCTTCCAGCCTAGGTGGGGAAAGACATTAATACGAATAATCTAAACATATAATTTAAAAATACGAACATAAGTGCTGTGGGGTTGAGCGTGGGGTGAATAGCAAATGTCCAAAGGTCTCAACCCTGCCATTTTCCAGCAGTTCGAGCAGAGAAATGATTGATAATGGGGAAGATGACAATTTTCAGAACTAAAGCACCTCTCCCAGGACCAAATAAATACTATAATAATAATAATGATATTTATTAAGCGCTTACTATGTGCAAAGCACTGTTCTAAGCGCTGGGGAGGTTACAAAGTGATCAGGTTGTCCCACGGGGGGCTCACAGTCTTAACCCTCATTTTACAGATGAGGGAACTGAAGCACAGAGAAGTTAAGTGACTTGCCCAAGGTCACACAGCTGACAATTGGTGGAGCCGGGATTTGAACCCGTGACCTCTGACTCCAAAGCCTGTGCTCTTTCCACTGAGCCATGCTGCTTCAACTCATCTTTTCCTTGTATTAGAGTACGCAAATGAGGTACCTGAAAATTACGCTTATTTTTGCTATATCATGCAGTTCCTGGAAAGTCGTGATTCACTTACCTTTAAATATTTAATAAGTTCCCCTGGAACTTCTTTAGAGCCTGCCTGAATCATCTGGCAGTGATGAAAGAATTTGTGCACATGCAAATCCTGAAAAACAAATGGAAATACCCATTTAATCAATGGGATGTATTGAGCGCTTATTGTGTGCCGAGCATTTGTATTAAGGGCTTGGGAGAATACAACAGAATTGGTAGACACATTCCCAGCCCACAGTGAGTTTATAGTCTAGAGGATTCAATTTATTAACCATAACCTTTCCTCCTTTCTATTTCTCTTGGGCCTCCAAAACCACCCATCCCTTCATCCCTTGTCTAGATAGTCTTTATTTTTATATACTCTACTTCCAAAATTTTCATCTGTACCCTTGCTGTCCCCCTGACAAGAGCAGTGCCCTCTCTCAGGCCTTCCTACAACCCAGTTCTAGGAGCACCAACAGGTTCAAGAGGTCAAAGCCA
Organism: Tachyglossus aculeatus; assembly: GCF_015852505.1. Classification (NCBI taxonomy): domain Eukaryota; kingdom Metazoa; phylum Chordata; class Mammalia; order Monotremata; family Tachyglossidae; genus Tachyglossus; species Tachyglossus aculeatus. The sequence continues at coordinate 34,556,893 of NC_052071.1, forward strand.
CCTAGCCTTTGAAATAATAATAATAGTATTTGTTAAATGCTTACTATGTGCCAGGCACTGTACTAAGCGCTGGGATAGATACAAGGTAATTGGGTTGGACACAGTCCCTGCCCGACATTGTGTGCACAGTCTTAATCCCCATTTTACAGATGAGGCATACAGGAGTAAAGTAACTTGCCCAAGGTCACACAGAAGACTCCCACCCATGCTCTATCCACTAGACTATGCTGCTTTCCTAACAACCTACCTGGAACAGGCACTATAAATTGAGAACGTTTTATAGGCTGGTTAAACGCAGAGGGCTGGTATGTTACTAACCCTACTTAGTAGGATCCAGCTAAAATTGATGATTTTTCTCAATCACCCCCTGTGGACTATCTCCTGATAGCTTCTGAGTCCTGTCTCTTTCTACCTCTCATGCTAATTTTTATTCACCTTCATTCATTCATATCTACTAAGCGCTTACTGTGTGCAGAGCATGGTACTAAGCACTTGGAAAGTACAATACAGCAACAGACACAATCCCTGCCCACACCAGGTTTACAGTCTAGAGGGGAGGAGACATATCAATACAATACAGCATCAAAATAAATAAACAGAATTATATATACATATATACATATAAATGCTGTGGGGTGAGGAGGGGGGAAGAGCGAGAATCAGGGTGATGCAGAAGGGAGTGGGAGCTGAGGAAAAGTGGGGCTTGGTCTGGGAAGGCCTCTTAACTGCAATAAATAATGTGCCAGGATACAATGTGGCACTTCATATTTATTGTGGAAATCTCTTGAAAAGGCTTCACGTGCTCTGCCCAGGGTGGGGAAAGTTGGGACTGGAGAGGAAGGGCAGATGAAGTGCACTTTAGATGGTAAAGTGCCTCCACCTTTCTCCACAGGCTTTCCACAGCACCCGCTCCATAGTGGTAGAGGAATATCAGCAAAGCTAGGAAGAAGAACTCTGCTCAATCAATCAATCAATCAGTTGTACTTATTGGGCACTTGCTGCATGCAGAGCACTGTACTAAGCACTTGGGAGAGTACAATACAACAGAGTTGATAAACACATTCCTGTTCACCCCAGAATCCAAACGTTTCCTCCATCAATCAATGGTACTGAGCGAGTACTTACTAGAATTAAGATTTTCCAAACTTACTTGAGTGTAAATAGTTGACTCTAAATGACTTCTGATCTTTAACAAAGGCTTCGCACCATCCACCCATTTAATATCCACAGAAGGCTGCTGTGAATTGAAATTGACAAGAGTTTTTACAATTCGGAAGCAAGCATGTGGAAAGTAATAAAAAAAATCCGTCATGCATTTAAACATTGTTTTCAGATTTGTATGCAGGTTATGCTTCTCATACAAAGTATTTCTGAAGGAAAAGGAGACCCAAACAAGTTCCATACAGAGCCCACTTCTTTGTATCTTTATGCACAATTTTTTAATAACACAAATGTTTCCCTACCCTTCTTGACTCCAGTTCATTAAGGCCCAGGTAACCAGGGGGCAGGTTGGCAGAAACGGGCAACTGCTGTTCAAATGTGATTATCCTTCCATCCTTCAGCAATGGTACCCAGGCAAACCCAACTGCCAAAAGTCAACACAAACAATCCATGTTACCTGCTGCCATGGACATAGCAATCATTTCGGGGAGTAGTTTGCGCAAAACTGGGGATGGATCTCTCACTTTACCCTTTCCAGATAAGGATCTAGAAAGATGCAGGAAAAATCCCGGGGGCAAAAAAAGTTTACAAAATCTCCAGCATAATAATAATAATAATGGGGTATGGCATGCACCGTACCAAGTGCTGCGGTGGATACAAGCAAATCAGGTTAAACACAGTCCCTGTTAATAATAATAATAATAATAATGGCGGCATTTATTAAGCACTTACTATGTGCAAAGCACTGTTCTAAGCGCTGGGGAGGTTACCAGGTGATCAGGTTGTCCCATGGGGGGCTCACAGTCTGAATCCCCATTTTACAGATGAGGTAAGTGAGTCCCACAGAACTTAAGTGACTTGCTCAAGGTCACAGAGCAAACAAGTGGCAGAGTTGGAAGTAGAACCCACGACCTTCTGTCTCCCAGGCCCGTGCTCTGGATACTACACCACAGCCCTCCTCCAAACAACAAATTTTACACTCTCCAGTTTCCATTTTTGAGAGGTCGGGTTGCTAGTAAGCAAGCAAAACAGCAGCTTGCCCAAATTGATGTTTTCTGGACACCAACTGGTATGCCTTGCAGGGACAAACTCTCAAGGAGCATTAGGATGCCCTGATGTCCCCTCTTCAGGCAAGTTTGATTGATCCAGTGACTGGAAACTTCACAAATAATGTGTGACGACAGATTGGCGCTGCTGTAGCACAGCAATAACATAGGGAAGGGAGGGGATAAGGGAAAATACAGAGACAGCAACTGTAGCCAGTGATGCTTGGCACAAAAAGATTTACTGCACAAATGAGAACCCCTGCAGATTGTCTTCTGTTATTAAATGGGAAATTCTACCATTACCCAGGGTCTTTTGAAGCAGCGTGGCTCAGTGGAAAGAGCACGGGCTTTGGAGTCAGAGGTCATGGGTTCAAACCCTGGCTCCGCCACTTGTCAGCTGTGTGACTTGGGACAAGTCACTTCACTTCTCTGTGCCTCAGTTACCTCATCTGAAAAATGGGGATTAAGACTGTGAGCCCCCCGAGGGACAACCTGATCACCTTGTAATCTCACCAACACTTAGAATAGTGCTTTGCACATAGTAAGCACTTAATATTATAATAATGCCATTATTATTATTATTATTATTGTTATTATTATTATTATTATTATTATTTTGAAGCCCAGACTAGAGGCTCTATGAGAATCTAAATTGGCCTCCATCCCAAGAACTACTTGTTTCTCTTTTTCTTTCTCTTTCCCTCTCTCTCTTTTTTAATGGTATTTGTTAAGCACTTACTATGTGTCAAGCACTGTACTAAGTGCTGGGATAGATACAAGATAACCATGTTGGACAGACCCTGTCCCATATGAGACTCACAGTCTTAATCCCAATTTTACAGATGAGGTAATTGAGGCACAGAGAAGCGAAGTGACTTGCCCAAGACCACACAGCAGACAAGTGACAGAGCCAGGACTAGAACTCAGGTCCTTCTGACTCGCAAGCCTGTGCTCTATACACTAGGCCACGCTGCTTCTCTGTCTCCTAATGCTGGTGCTCGGAAAATGGGAAAGGTCCAAACCTTCAACCTGGTATTAAACCTGGATTTTTATCAACATTAGCTCTGAAGCAGCTGCCTACTGGGGTGGGGTTTTTCTCCCTGCAGAAGGGAGAGGAATGGAAAGAGAATGGATCCAGATCCCTGGGTTTATGTTCTGAAAATAAATCTACTCTGTGCCTTCTGTCAGCCCTGCCTTATTTCAGAGTGCTACCCTACTAATCAGTTGCCTTTCTGTGACATAATTCCATCAGTTCTGTTTAAGAAAGCAAGTGTCGATTGTGTTTTTAAAGCTATGCAATGTCTGCTAATTAAAAAAAAACTGCTCTCTGGATAGCAATTTAGCAAACTGGAGAGGACGTCAGCCAGAAAGTAGTTTCTTAAAGCTAACCTCTTTTAGATTCCTTTAGATCAGTTTGGGGGTGTCTGCGTTTAGTAAACAGAAAAGCCAACCCAAATTAATTGTTTTGAATTATCTCTTAATTTGCTTAACTTAAAGACTGCTCCGATTCTTGAATGCACAGATTTAAAATGTTGCTTAATTCTGATATATGGCTGGGTTTTTTTCAGTTTTTATAAAAGTGACAGCGAGGCTCTGGCACTGGCAAATATCAATTTTTTTAAAGCTGTCAGATGAAGGAATATGATCCACTAAAACGACTTTGTCCAAGTAGTTAGGCCAAAGAGCTGAGAGTGAAAAGAGGTCTCCAACTCAGATATTATGAAATTGAAGGGAAAGATTCTTCCATTTACTAGGCCAAAAATTTTATACTGTGAGTCAGGCAGTTGATGAGGGAGAATTAGAACTTATTATGCACTTGAGACCAAGTCCTATCATTGGAAGAATGCATAACTAAAAAGTCATAAGAAGTTGCTGACAAAAGCCAAGGTACAAACTGTGAGCCTCACATGGGACAGGGACTAGATCTGACGTGATTATCTTGAATTTAACCCAGTTCTCTGTACAGTGCTTGGCATGTAGTAAGCACTTAACAAATACCACAATTATCATTATTATAAACCCACAATCTGTCTTGACGAAGAATAGGTATTTTGGCATAACTGTGGTTTCCCCAATTACCCGCCAAGGAAAAAGCCACAACAGCCCACAGACACAAGGAGAATATGTGGTCTAGTGGATACAGCGTGGACCGGGGACTCAGAAGGCTCTGCCGCATGTCTGCTGTGTGACCTTAAGCTAGTCGCTTAACTTCTCTGGGCCTCTCTTACCTCATCTGTAAAATGGGGATTAAGGCTGTGAGCCCCATGTGGGGCAGGGACTGTGTCCGATCTGACTAGTTTATATCTCCCGAAGTGCTTATTACAGTGCCTGGCACATAGGAAGCCCTTAACAAATACCATAAAAAAATACCTTCCTAGCACAGGAGGACGAGAGAGCCGGGGAGGATCCTGCCAACTTCCTCCCTGTTGGTTTCTGATCAGAGCTGCACATTTGTCATTGGCATTGGCACAGGCGTTCTCCAACCTCAGCCTGCGGGCTGTCTGGTGTCTAGTGCTTGCTGGCACCGAGTACCCTGCCTAGGTCCAATTTCTCAAAGAAGCCAACCCCAGGATAGATTGCCTGCCTGCCTGCCTGCGGGACTGGAGATCAGGCAAGGCTGGTCAGAGGACGATGGGAAGCTTCCACTTTGTTCTCGAGGCTCCCTAGGTGCAGATGGGAGCCACTTGCTATTAGAGGGAAAACTGGGAGCAATTCCAAAAGGCGCTCCCGCCCTTCTGGCTAGATTTGGACTCCTTATTTCTCTTCAGAAGTCCAAAAGACTATTTAGATAGATCTAAGAAACTCTACTTCCTCTTCGGCTAGATATGAATTTAACTATCATCTCTACGCTGATGACGCCCAAATCTACATCTCTGCTCCTGCTCTCTCTCCCTCCCTCCAGGCTCAAATCTCCTCCTGCCTTCAGGACATCTCCAACTGGATGTCTGCCCACCATCTAAAACTCAATATGTCCAAGACTGAGCTCCTTATCTTCACTCCCACACCCTGCCCTCTCCCTGACTTTCCCATCACCGTAGACAGCACTATCCATCCTTCCTGTCTCACAAGCCCGCAACCTTGGTGTCATCCTCGACTTCGCTCTCTTGTTCACCCCACACATCCAATCCGTCACCAAAACCTGCCGGTCTCACCTCCACAACATTGCCAAGATCCGCCTTTTCCTCACCATCCAAACCGCTACCTCGCTGGTTCAATCTCTCATCCTATCCCAACAGGATTACTGCATCAGCCTCCTCTCTGATCTCCCATCCTCCTGTCTCTCCCCACTTCAGTCTATACTTCACTTTGCTGCCTGGATTATCGTCGTGCAGAAACACTCTGGGCATGTCACTCCCCTCCTCAAATATCTCCCTGTCAACCTACACATCAAGCAAAAACTCCTCACTCTCAGCTTCAAGGCTCTCCATCACCTCGTCCCCTCCTACCTCACCTCCCTTCTCTCTTTCTCCAGCCCAGCCCGCACTCTGCACTCTCCACTCTTCTGCCGCTAACCTCCTCACTGTACCTTGTTCTCGCCTGTTCCACCATTGACCCCCGGACTACATCCTTCCCCTGGCCTGGAACGCCCTCCCTCCACACATCCGCCAAGCTAGCTCTCTTCCTCCCTTCAAAACCCTACTGAGAGCTCACCTCCTCCAGGAGGCCTTCCCAGACCTCCTCCCCATCCCCCCGCCCTACCTCCTTCCCCTCCCCACAGCACTTGTATATATATTTGTACATATTTTTTTACTGTATTTATTTTACTTGTACATATTTACTATTCTATTGATTTTGTTAATGATGTGCATATAGCTTTAATTCTATTTGTTCTGACTATTTTGACACCTGTCTACATGTTTTGTTTTGTTGTCTGTCTTCACCTTCTAGACTCTGAGCCCGTTATTGGGTAGGGACCGTCTCTATATGTTGTCAACTTGTACTTCCCAAGCACTTAGTACAGTGCTCTGCACATAGTAAGCGCTCAATAAATACGATTGAATGAATGAATGAATTTAAGATTCACTAAGCAATGCCAGATTTTACTAAAGAGCAGGGGAAAAATGAGAAAAGAATCGGATTTAATTTATTTAACTTGATAGGTCAAGTCAAGTCAATAGCCTTTAGTCTGAATGCCACTGATCCAAATTTGTGATCCTACAGTCATTCAATCATATTTATTGAGCACTTACTGTATGCAGAGCACTGTGCTAAGTGCTTGGGAGAGTACAACAGAACAGTATCACTGACACATTCCCTGCCCACAATAAGCTTACAGTCCAGAGGGGGTCTGAATGGTCATCCCCCTCCCTGCTTCCTCCCTTGTCCTCCCCTCCTGCTGCCAGGCAGGCAGGTTTTGATATAAAGTGAGAAGTGAGAAGCAGCAAGGCCTAGGGAAACGAGTCTGGGAGTCAGAGGACCTGGGTCCTACTGCCAATTCCATTTCATTCATTCAATCATATTTACTGCACTTACTGTGTGCAGAGCACTGAACTATACGCTTGGAGAGAACAATACAGCAATAAAGAGAGACAATCCCTGCCCACAACAGGCTCACATCTGCTGTGTGATTCTGGGCAAGTCACTTCACTTCTCTGTGCCTCAGTTACCACACCTGTAAAATGGGGATTCAAGCTGTGAGCCCCGTGTGGGAGGTGAACTGTGTCCAAACCTATTTGCTTGTATCCACCCCTTAGTACAATGTTGGCACATAATAAACACTTAACAAATACCACAATTATTATTATTGTTATTATGAGATCGGGAGAGTCCAGGACTGCGTCTAGCTTAACTATCTTGTATTTACCCCAAACAGTAAAGTGCCTGGCATCGAGAAAGCGCCTAGCAAACACCATTGTGATTACTGTTTTTATTATTAACGACACATAGAATTTTTCCAAGAAGAAAACTACAGTGCTACATAAAGTTTTGGTGTGTCCAACCATGGTATTCAATGTTTTATATTTGGTAGAAATTTCCTGAGAAGTGGACTTCTGTTCAAGAAGAGGTAGTGAAGTAATAAGCAGTCAGATTGTCCAACCTCAAGTAACTGTAAATGAGTTTAAAGAAGACACTTACCTGGAGTTTCAACCATGTCCTGTTTTTTTGTTGTTCCCTTTGTATTAATTTCACAACTAACATGATAGAAAGTGAAAAGCAAATGATGCTTTTGATGAAGGTGAATGGGAAGCTCAATTTTAATCTGAAATGATACCATAAATTACACATGATGTTGCATTTTTTTTAAGATAAGCAAGATTCTTGGGTGTTGTTATTTACCCCCAACTTTTTCCAAAAATGTTTCCTATTTGAGAGGTGATTGGCCAAATCAAGCAATTTATTCTATACATTCTGGACTTTTTCTCAGCTTGCACTAATTTGATAACACTGCTCTCAATATGTAAGTCCTGTATCCAGTATTTTTTGACCCAATATTTCAAAGTACTGTTGTATCCATCTTGGCTGAAAATAGGAGATTTAACCCAAAAGTTTTCAAGAGAACTAATCCCACTCATTTAAACTCCTCTCACACCAACAAATGATTGTTGAGAGTTAAAGGTCTTAATGGGCTAGCTATTTTTATACAAAAGAATTATTCTCCAATTAGTGGATACACAACAATGTCATATGGGACACGATGAAAGTAACAATGAAAATAACACTTGTTCCCTAGGATCACAAAACATTTTTCACACCGTCCTCAGTGCTCAAAAGGTCACAGCAGTAAATCATTCAAGTTTTGCCTTAGACTGAGCCTCTCCCAACCCTTCTCCCTGCCCCGCTCTGTGCCTCCTCCCCGAAGAACAGGGACCATGTCTAATTTTCACCTATGTATTCTCTCCTAGTGCTGAGTACAGTGCTCTGCACACAGTAGGTACTTAATAAATATTATTACTACTACTACATGTGCTTAGTTTATTCCAAGGAATGACACAGGCATGGAAAAAGAATTTGGTTCTTAGCATAATATTTTATATGCTTGCAATTAGGCACTCCTAAATTTCAGGATATACCTTCTAACCCAAAACAAAAGTGATAACTAAAACATAGCCCTTTGCTTGCAAGTATGTACTTAACATGTTCACACATAAAGCAAAATATCCAAAACTTTGGGTGATGATATCCAGACATTGATAATTCCTAGGAAAAATATATACTATTCCAGTGGATATCATAATTGTTTCAATAATGTATTTTTTTTTACCTCATCATAGAATTCTGGATTTTGGTTGTGATGAGAGACAATGGCATAAACATGTGTTGTAAAAATGGACCCTGCAGGTTTGCCATAAATACACTGCAAAAGAAAGAAACATATTCACTGCACCAAACCAGATGTCAGAATGGGATAAGAGTGCATTCTTTAAAATAGTGTGAAATGCAATTACACATAAGACATTAGAAGTGATCAGAACAGGTTGTATGTAGCCGGCCAAAACAAGGGATGGAATAAATAGCTGGTAACTCTGAGACTTTTCACACAGCCCACATAGACAACTTTTTGACAACAACAATATGGTTCTCCATGGCCCTAACAATCAGAAGAAAAAGCAGTAGAAATAGCAGGTCTATAGTAAATACCTCTTTTTTTCCATGCTTTCTACAGTTTAAAGCATGTGAGGCCTAATTTTTTTTCACATGTCAAAAGCAAAAAGGTATTCTCATTCCTAAAGCAAGGATATCCCCTTTGATCAAGGAAACTCAGGTTTTATTTCTTTTCTTTCTTCTATTTGCCAGCAGAAATCCACCTGAGTGTGATTTATAGGACAAAAGCAATCCTTTTCTTAAGCTAATGTCTCATTCCAAGACCAACTGGATTCAGGACTAATGTGGAGTTTGATTCTTGAGCTTCCAATGGCCACCAATACTTTCTGGTGATTGCCTTGGCAAGGTAAAGGATAATCCTGAGAAAAATCTGCAGTGCAAACTGAAGAGTCCTTCTCAGATAGGACTAAGGAACAGGCAGGCCTCTCAAAACTGGGAACACTTGGTGTGGAGACCAGAAGGTTAAATAATAATTTAAGAGGAGCCTCAAGTAATAATAATAATGATGGTATTTGTTAAGCGCTTACTATGTGCCAACCACTGTTCTAAGCGCCAGGTATGAAGGGACACTGCACTCCATCTCCTGTAATTGCTGAACAAGAATAACAGGGCTTAATCTGAAGCAAGGGGGATTTAGTTTAGATATGGAGAAACAGCAAGGCCTAGTTGAAAGAGCATGACTTGGGAGCCAGAGAATCTGTGTTCTAACCCTGGCTCTTCCAACTGTTTGCTGCGTGACCTTGGGAAAGTCACTTAACTTATCTATGCCTAAGTTCCCTCAAATGTAAAATGGGGATTACATACCTGTTCTTCCTTCTACTTAGACTGTTGGCCCCATGCGGGAGAGGGTCTGTGCCTGACCTAATTAACTTGCACTTACCCCAGCACTTTTGAACTGTCACATAGGAAGCGCTTAATACCATAAAAAAATCTAAGAAACAGCTACTGAAAGTAGAGTTGTGAACCACTGCAATGAGTTACCAGGGTGGTTGTAAGCTCTCTTTTCCTAAAAACATTTCGGGAAAGAACAGGATAGAACAGGAGAATTAACCAACTTTCTGGGAACACGCCAGGGCTGGGAAGTAGAGGGTTGTACAAATACTATTTAGAGACCAGTGATCCTCTGCTACCCCTAAGTAAGGACTGATTGAAAAACAGGAGAAGTGGGAAAGCAGAGAGATTCAGAAGAGATTCCAGTCTTGTTTTCCCTTTCCACGGAACTCTCGTCAAGATTTTAAAGACACAAAGTCAGTAATAAACTAATTAAGGACCAGGCCCTAAAATGTATATAATGTGGTGGGCAAAGTGCAGAAACACTAAAGTTTGGCCTTCAAAAACCTGTTCAAGTTAGAGGCAAAGAAGGGTCGAATGACCCCATACTGAAACCACAATAAATCCTATCTGGCCAAAGGACAAAATGACATTGTGACTGGGCTTATACTGCAGTCAAATATCAATAAAGCGCTAACAGTGTGAAATGACTGAGAAAGTTGTAGATCAGGCTAAGCAGCATAGTTTAATAATAATAATAATAATAATGGCATTTATTAAGCGCTTACTACGTGCAAAGCACTGTTCTAAGCGCTGGGGAGGTTACAAGGTGATCAGGTTGTCCCACGGGGGGCTCAGAGTCTTCATCCCCATTTTACAGATGAAGTAACTGAGGCTCAGAGAAGTTAAGTGACTTGCCCAAAGTCGCACAGCTGACAAATGGCAGAGCTGGATTTGAACCCATGACCTCTGACTCCAAAGCCTGGGCTCTTTCCACTGAGCCATGCTGCTTAGTGGATGAAACATGGGCCTGGGGGGTCAGAAGGACATGGGTTCTAATTTCAGCTCTGCCACTTGTCTGCTATGTGACCTTTGGCAGGTCTCCTATCTTCTCTGTCTCAGTTATCTCATCTGTAAAATGGGGATTAAGACTGTGAGCTCCATGTGGGACAGAGACTGTGTCCAACTTGACTATCTTGTATCTATTCCAGTAGTTTGTAGAGTGCCAGGCATATAGTAAGCACTAAGCCCCGGGGATGGGCAGAGATTGTCTCTCTTTATTGCTGAATTGTACTCTCCAAGTGCTTAATACAGTGCTCTGCACACAGTAAGTACTCAAATACGATTGAATGAATGAATGAACAAATACCAAAAAAAAGAGATAAGGCCTTAATTCTTCATTTTTTATCACTAAATTCACCCATCTGACTAATAAAATGAACAGGGTCTAGGACAAATGTATGCTTTTTACTTTTTAATGTACTATCCTCTGATGTTGAGCACCAACCAATAATTGTTGTTGATCTGTAGAGTCATCTAACGCTATTCATCCTCTTTTGGTTAAGGGCACATTCAACCTCTATTTCGGTTAGGACCTGTGGACCTGCAGTACAGTGTTCTGCACACTGTAGCACTCAATAAATACAATACAGTGCTCTGCACACAGTAAGTGCCCAATAAATATGATTGAATGTAGCACTCAATAAATACAACTGATTGATACCACCCTATTTCTTTACTGAAGTGTGGCAGGGGACGGGGAGGGTTCAGAATCTGGTTTCATTTGCAACCAGGTTTCTCAATGATGAACCTCATCTTTGATTCGTATGACAATACACCGGATTCCTCAGAACTCATTATTAATATGAGGCACAAAAGTTAACAAACCTTTAAAGCACTCGCATCACTTTCATCTGAATCCCTGAATTCCACACAGACAGCAATGTTCCTTGCCTAGAATAACAAGAAGTGTTCAATTCTATGGCTCATTTGCTAATAAAATGAATTTTATGTATAAAACCTCAGATTTTGAACCACTTACCTTGGCAAATGTCTTCTGGCTATCATATTTTAATTGCAAGGGGTATACATACAGGTGGTTTTTGTAAATAGTAAAGGGATAACAGTATTTTGCCACATCTGGCACAAACTCTTCAACCTCCACAGTAATGTCTTGACAGTTCTTTTCAAAAGGCTTCACTGGCACATACGAAGCGGTGACACAATCTAAAAATGAATTGACACACAAGGGTAAGACTAATACAAAACATGAAAATCCCCAACACCATCATTATCTTTCTAAATGTAAAACACTTTCAAATGGGCTGTTTTCAAAAAATGTCTGATTAGACAGGGATGATGTGATTGAAAACAACAGCTGGCAACCACACTAGGAACACGTAAGCTTGTTGTGGGCTGGGAACGTGACTGCTAACTCTAGAATTGGACTCTCCCAAGTGTTTAGTACAGTGCTCTGCACAAAGCAAGCACTCAATAAATACGACTGACTGACTGAAAGAGGACAGTTAAATTAACCTGATCCCAACTTAATCAATCATTTGGCATTCTTAAAGCCAACTGCAGTGATTGATCAAATTTAGCATATGACCTTTGTACTACGTAATATTTACAACCCAAAACTTTTTACTTGTCTCTTGGAAATAAGGATAAACTGCCAACTATGATATCAATTAACTAATGGTGAATTACCTTAAAATAGTGAATTTACTACATTTCACCCAGGAAAGCTCTGGAAGCCTTTTGAAACTATGAGCCTTAATAGCCGGAACCAATGGCAGAACAAATAGTCCCAAAACTGAATAATATAAATGGTAACTGAAAATGAGTGATTTATGAGCTCCCTGTTGGGCAGGGATCAAACCCACCAACTCTATTATACTGAACCTTCCCAAGTACTTAGTACAGTGCTCTGCACACAGTTAGTGCTCAATAAATATTATTTGAATGATATTAAAATAGTTACATCAACTGCACCCACGTACCCACTTTGAATATAACTATTGACTGTTTCATTAATGAAAATATAAAAAATGACATAGGAACTCAAGGATAGCACAAATAGTACTATTTTCAGTTGGAGAGTTCTTACTTGAAAAATCTACTGCCACACTTTCAAGGGTAATATTTAACTGGCCAGGAATAATCTGCAATTTTGTCTTCTCGGGCCTAGGAGTAAAATGATACATTAGTCTTGAAGATGTGGATACCAAACATATTAGCCACACTACACTCAACGCTCCCCAAAATAATTTATTTTGCAATTAATCCATAAATATCAAACTAAGAATTTAAACAGAGCCATAAAATGCATGTTCAGTTCATACTTACTTCCTATACTCTGCTAGGAATTTGAGAATATCATCACTAGAGAGTTTGCTACTGTCTTGCTTATACAGAGGAGAAAATCTTCCATCCAGATCCAGGGACCCTTGAGTGTCTTTGAAAACTGGCCTAAAACAGTACACAGACAAAAAAAAGGGCAGATTTCAAGATTGTTACATATTAGTAAGTGAATCAAAGTTAAAGAACTTTTACTAGCTTTTACCAAATACATACTGGAATTTCCCAAATTCACAAGCCTACCTTGGTGGACAAAGTTATAATTTAACTATAATATTAAGCTGTTTTAAAAATCTACTATAACTTTTTGTCACAATGAAGCTCCCTCCAGGTTTGCTACCTCTCAAGCTCCCCTGAGATACTTACTTATGGAAAATGGTTTCATTTTCAAGAATATACCTTGCCCTGTACAGTAGATGCTTTAAGTATGACTGCTTCCCATTCTCCTTACTGTGCCTTTCCTGTTCCACCTGTAAACTGAGGTCCATGCAGAAGGTGATCCTTTTGAGCTCAGGGGGTGGGGGTGGGGGAGATTTGGGATTAAGGACAAGGGAGAAGGTTCCTAGGGGCAATGCTTCTATAGTATAAAATGGCCAAAAGTCTTCTATACTTCAGAGATTAATACATTACTGTAAAATGTGGAAAAATAATGGGATAATCATTTTAAAAGGATCAAAGCATGAGTGCAGGGAGTTAAGCCCTTGTTCCCTAAAATTCCTTTTGGTTTATTTGGTGACCACTTCAACTACTGCACTAATCTGCACCTTCTCTCTCTCACCCACTCACTTTTTCTCTCACCCCCAAATCCAATCCTTCACTTTTTACTACTCATTTTCACTTCTCAGTCCTTACACTCCCCCAGCGCTTTTTTCTCTCCTCCATCTTGCTCTCTTGATGCCTCCTCTCCCCATCTTTTCTTTCCTTGTTTTCGTCTTTCTCCTCCTTCCATATTTATTTTTGTGTTATTTCCTTCTTTGTTCTCCTTTTCTATTTCCTTTCCTGAAGCTTCCTCTGGGACACCTTCACTGGTCAATTTCTCATCTCCTCACTTTATATTCCCTAAATCACGTCAGCACTTTATCACCTCAAAGCAGTTACAATCCCCAGCAGTATTTTTGCGCTGCATTACTTCCTCCTGTCTGTAATATACGCAGAAACAGTGTGGCCTAATGGAAGCGTGGGCCTGGGATTCAGAGGATTTGGGTTCTAATTCCAGCTCTGTCATTTGTCTGCTGTGTAACCTTGGATGAGTCACTTAACTTCTCTGTCTCAGTTCCCTCATCTGCAAAATGGGGATTCAATACTTGTGTCCCCTCTGACTTAGACTGTGAGCCCCTTGTGGGACTTAATTATCTTCTATCTGCTCCGAAACTCAGTACAGTCCTTGACGCATAGTAAGTGCTTAACAAATACCACAATAATTATTATATATTTCAGTGGCTGGCTCCGTCACTAGACTGTAAACTCCTTGAAGCTTTCCAAGTGTTTGGCATAGTGCTCTGCATACAGGAGATGCTCAATAAATACTTCGATTGTCCTTTGTCATTTTTTTCCTGTTTCTTTTCCCCTTAGGCCTCGCTTTTTTTCTTCTCCTCTTCAGCTTCTCTCTTACACCTCCTGTCCCCACTCTCTTCCTTTCCCTTTCACTGCCCTATCATTTTTGCTTCCTATTTTTTTTCCCTTTTTTCCCATCCAGCCAGGGTTCAGTTACCATCTGCTGACCACTCCCACCCAAAAGTCATGACAGACATCTTTCTCTGCTCCTTGTCTTTACCTTACCTATCTTTCCATCCTGTCTACCTGTCTCACTCAGTGCTCTGCACACAGTAAGCGTTCAATAAATATGATTGAACAAGCTCAATGAGTCTCCTCTTCTCTCCCCTTCCCATTCTCCACCTTCTGCTCAACTGCTTTTCCTCCTCCTCAGGAAGCTTCCCCAATCACAATCTCATCTCACCGCCTTTCACTCCCCAAGCAAGCCACAGCTTACTGCTCCTGCCCCACCTCCGCTGACCTCTGGTCCACATCCTGACTCTGGACTGGCAGACAATTACTCTCTCGCCCATTCAAAGCCTTATTGAAAGCACATCTCCTCTAAAAGGCCCTCCCTGACTAAGCCCTCTTTCCCTTTTCTTCAACTCCCTTCTGTGTTGCCCTGACTTGCTCCCTTAATTCATTCCTCATCCAGCCCCACCGCACTTATGTACATATCTGTAATTTATTTATATTAATATGTGTCTCTCCCTCTAGACTGTAAGCTCATTGTGGGCAGGGAATGTGTCTGTTATATTGTACTCTGCCAGGTGCTTAGTACAGTGCTCAAGAAATACGACTGACTGACTCCGCACGGCTGTTACTGCCCTCTGGGGCATCTGGCACAGTCTCTTACCTTTGTCCACCTCCCCGGTCTGTCCAGTGGGTGGGCAGGTTCGGCCTGGCTTACTAGTTTACTCGCCAGTGGCACGCCACATCAACTTAGAAAAATTTCATAAAAGCAATTTAGTATTAACGGCGAAAGAGTTCAAATGAATTAGGACTAACCTGGCAGCCCAAGCAAAAGGCATTCTATACTGTCCAAGCCTGCTGCACACCAGCCGAGCAGTTTTATGCACTTTCTGGGCCATCTAAAGAAAAACGACAGGCAGTGACTAACAGTCATACAGGCGGTAGGCTGCCAAAGAACCCAAATCAAATTTCCTCCCACTTTAGCCATTACAGCCACCCAAATTAAACAACAGTGACAGTAATCAGGAGTACAAAAAGCAGTTCAGACCACTGTGTTTATTCTCTTGAAGTGTTCCAAGAGTTGTTTTTTCCATTGGTGATATCGCTAATTTCCTTTATTAAAATCCCGTATCAAAGGAAATGGAAAAGGACAGCTATTGAGTTTTGTTCAACCCAATTCTTCTCTGACCTTTATTCCATATGGGTCAACTGTTCATGTTTATAAGTGACATTCTGGATACAACCAATCTTTACCTTAAAATAAAATAAAGCAGTATTTATCTCTTTCACTGACGTTTAATTTCAGTTCAATTAGCCTACTGTGTGTTTCATCCCCAGAATGAAGGGTAAGGGGAAAATTAAACTTTAAAGTGTTTCGTTTCATTTGATTTGATTCTCATCCTCAGGGATGGAATATGAGAAGCTTCTCAATTTTAATACAGTGGTGGCTCAGAACTCTGATTTCAATAAGATTTATTCACAAATCAGAATCAGGGAGCGGCAGTATCCTACAATTAATAAATACCATTTCAAAAGCTAAATTGCCATCATCAATAAAGTTAGAACATTAGTTACCCTTAACATCTGAAGATGGCACCACTGCATAAAACACTGAATCTAGCACTCAACACCAACACACACACACACACACACACACACTCACAAAAAAAAACAACCAACCCACACATATGCAGTGTAAATCTAAATATGAGGCTAGAGGGGAGGGGAAAGAATGTGCATAGCAAGAGGGTCAACTTTGTCACATAGTATTACCCAAGATCTTTTATTTTAATTTTAGCTCCCAAGGAGCAGAAATTCACTTTCCAAATATTGTTGAACAAGCTAAAATGGGAAATCATATTCCACAGAACAAAAAATGGGAATAATTTTTTTAAAAATTTTGAGTGACTGTCTGGACACACAGATGGCACTGCATATCTCCATGTCCTTAGCAACATGAACACAAACACCTGACAAATACCTTAACCGGATCTGAATTTTTGATGTATGGCTCCGCACAATGGGTGATGCTTCCCTGCAAAACTTTTTCCACTCGTGCAACAAGAAAAATTTCCACATGAGGATTTGTCACTGAGAAAATACCCTTAATATAAAAAAAGATCAGAGTCATTATTATTACTTTTCATTTCACCCTCATTTCCTCTATTTGTCCTCCCTTCTGCATGCACTTGGATCACCCCACCATCAGCACTTATAAATATATCCTTATTCTCTCCCATTTCCGCTATCTAGAATTTATTTTAATGTCTGTATCTCCCACTATAGACTTTAAGCTTTTTGTGGGCGGGATTGTGCCTACCAACTCTATCATAGTGCACTTAAGTGCTTAGTATAGTGCTCTGCACACAGGAGGTGCTCAAGAGATACAATTGATTGATTTAAATATGAGTGAACCTCGGTGATATCCGGTCAGGTCCTTTCCATGTGCAATTTTCCCAAAATAAGCTACTAGCTGGCTGCATCTATTCCTTAAAGGGCAACCACATGAATTCATTCAACACCACAGCTGACTGCTCAGCCAGATTTTTCGTGTGGCTCAATACCAACTGTTTGTAAACATAAGAAATCTGCCCCTTAGTGGAGTAGGATGAAGAAAACCAACTTCCTCTCTAAAGTTCCAACTATATGAAATACGTTGATTTTTTTTCAGGTAGGCAGCAGCATGGTATAGTGGATACAGCATGGGCCTGGTAATTGGAAGGTCACGGGTTCTAATCCCAGCTCTGCCACTTGTCTGCTGTGTGACTCTGGGCAAGTCAACTCACTTCACTGGGCTTCAGTTACTTCATCTATAAAATGGGGATTGAGACTGTGAGCCCCACATGGTACAGGGACTATGTCTAACCCTACTTGCTTGTTATCTGCCCCAGCACTCAGAACATGCCTGGCACAAAGTAAGCGCTTAACAAATACCACAATTATTATTTCTATTATTTTACTATTATGCTCACAGAGGAGGAGGGGGAGAGTACCAGTTTATACAGACTTGCACGTTATCTACAAGCTACATGCCTAGCCCTGGGGGAAGATTTGTGCTCCATGTCTTTTTCCAGGCTGACACTCACAAGAGAGTCGATAGGGAGACCCTCCCTCCCCAATCCAGGCACACAGTTCTGCACCTGCCTTCCCTAGTTTCCAGCCAAACCTCCCTTCCAAGTGAAGTACGCATCAGGGGACACTGAAGTGATTCAGCCAGAGAACAAATGAGAAAGGGGAGAGAGGCTAAGGGAAGACAGGCGAGAAGATAGAGAAACACAGCCAGTCCCCAGGTGGAAATGAAAATTAATGAAATAAGTCCCTTTTCCCCACGATGGGAAATTAAAAACCTTGGCCCTGGTGCAAGTTGGAGAGCACTTCAAGCCCCGGGCAGATACTTCCTAAAACTCCTCCAAGGCAATAGATCCCACTTTCCACCTCGGAGCCCAGAAGGTTGGTCAGGCTTCTCCCTCTTCCTCCGACCTCAAGCCTGGAGGGAGGGGATAATAATGGGGCAGTCACTCTGGTTCCTCTTCAAAGTGCACCCAGCACACTTTGAATCAAAGACCCCTTTTCTGGGCTGGGTGACCTGAATGATTTCCATGAATGAGGAGAGGGCAAAAGGCAATCTTTCTCCTCACCAGACTGGAGTGACCCAAGTTGCCCTGAGGATTTAGTGCACCCTTTCCATCATCTGCTTTTCCTACACCCAGAAACAAAATTGGACTCACTAATTTGTTCAGGAAATCAAACTTGGTTATGCAGAGTTCTTGGTTACCTGGCCAAGAGCCTCTCAACTAGTGAGAGAATGCAAGGTGACGTTCTAGCTCATACTGGACTGGTTAAATAAAACAATACACTTCTGAGCATTGCCAAATATCTTTCACATCTATCCACCCAACCTTACTCACCGTTATTAGATCCTTGTAAAGAGATTTAGGTAATAGGTGGCCCATTTTTAGAACCTAAAATAAACCCCTTAAATAGCTTCTAGGGCATTTCTGCCTCTGCATATATGGAGAGAGCTAAATACAATTCTGCACCTGTTTTATGCAGCGTAAATGAGATTCAGCGATCCCGTGGAAGGAACACTCATTAGGAGAGGACCCCTTTGGATTCCCATCGTTAGGCAATTGAACTGAAGTCCCCAGCAGCATTTCACGGACAGATGAAGGATTTAAATCCACATGGAAGTCAGCAGAAATTTTGCAATTATTTTTCACATCAAACAAAGCAAGGCTGACAAAAAAGGGTTCAACCTGGAAAATTGAACAAATGTTTACATTAAACCAACAGCCACGGCAGACTGTTACACAATTATTTTTATCACCCAATTATTTGGACTCCAGTTGTGTTCAGAGTCAGATAAACTATTCTTCTTTACACAGTTACATATGCCCATAAGCACAACCTGCAAGCTCATTGACCAAAAGAGCATTTTAATCTGACACCTTTGGAAAGATTTTGTTCTATATGAACGTCTTCATATTCAACCATTTTTATGACTTAAGAAACGAAATCCCAGGAGATCACCAATAAAACTTGAAAACAGGCTTAAAATTGAACAGATGCAGTATTCTATCATTTTAAAATATCATTCTTTAGAAAGTCTTTATATGTGATAAAGACTTTCCAAGAAAAATAATATAAATTATACATGAAAAATGAACGTATGCTTTTAATGTAGTGAAAACATTACACATAATCCCATTAAATCCACTATCAATTATTTTCCAGCACTTGACAAAAGCTTTGCTCAATCAGCAGTTTGGGAGGGAATGATTCCGTGCTACAGATGGCTCTTTAAAGCTGGTCACAAAGAGAAAATTCATGCCAATAAAAGACCAACCCTCGGTTCATGGCCGGGCTATTTTGTGACAGATTTGTTTTCTAAAAGAATTCTCTTCAACAGAGTAAATCAGACAAATCCAAACGCAGCATGGCAAAGCAGGTAAAAACTGATTAACTTTATTGGGTCATGAAAGACTTTAGAAGATTGATTTTAAATGAAACAATGCTAATTTTTAGAAAGAAATGTTCAGACCTACTTTTCATTCATACTATAAACAAATAGGGTCCTTTAATGTTTTAATTCTTTAAACCCAAACTCCATCCTGTGGAATTTGTTGTTTAACCGGGTTGAATAAAATTTGCATTATCCTCCCCAGAGCTCTTAGTCTCAATTTTTCAATCCCCTTACACAAGACAGTCTGAATATGAATCTCTTGCTCCAAAGGATATACATTTTAAGTGAAAATGCATACGTTTGTCAGTGGGCCTCCTGTCTGGTCTCCAACGTGGCCCAGGATATTGAAAGATACATCACGGCATTTCACCATGAAACGTCTGCTGCACTTTTCTTCAAATGGTTTTATTTCTGATTCAATTCCGGAGAAGAACAACCTCTAGAAATGAAAGAATATGAAATTTTAACCAATATAAATGTAAGTGTTAATACTGGCTTGAAAATAAAAACCACAGTAGTATTTGCTTGGATATATTTCCACCCTCTATGTGAGTTAGAAAAGTCTCAAGCTCCAGGCAGGCAATTACATTTTCTTCTAATAAGTGTTGAGTTGCTTCTCACACAAAAAAGAAGCTTTCACCCCTGACCAGAAGTTTCTCTTGCCTTCCTAGACTTCCTGACTGGTTATTTTCAATCTATTCATGATAGGCAGAAGAATGAACATTCATTGGGGCATATAATTTATTCACAGAGGTCTGGTTTTCAGATACCAAAAGAAAATTAAAGGGGAAGTATTATTCTCATTTCTTACTAATAAGACTAAGAATAGCGGTATTTGTCAGGCACTGCACTAAGCACTGTACTACATTGAGAAGCAAAGTGGCCTAGAGGATAGAGATTCAGAAGGATCTGGGTTCTAATCCTGACTCTGCCACGCATCTGCTGTGTGACCTTGGGCAAGTTACTTTACTTCTATATGCCTCAGTTACCTCATCTGTAAAATGGGGATTAAGATTGTGAGCCCCATGTGGAAGAGGGACTGTATCCCATCCAATTTGCTTGTATCCACCCCCGCGCTTATACATAGTAAGTGCTTAACAAATACCATTAATTAGTATTACTATTATTATTATTATTCAAGATAATCAGGTGGGACATAGTCCCTGTTCTACACGTGGAGGGATCAGAGTTTAAAAGGAAAGGAAAAAAGATATTTAATCGCCATTTTACAGATGTGGAAACTGGGGCACAGAGAAGTTAAGTGACTTGCCTGAAGTCACACAGGAGGCAAGTAGCAGAGCCGGGATTAGAACATAGTCCTCTGACTCACAGGCCAGAGTTATTTAGTTATTTTGGGCAGTGAGGGCAGCGTATTTGGGTCACTTGAACCAAAAATCTTACTTTTCTTCATTAAAGAATTAATGATTACTAATTAAAGTAAAAAAAAATCCATTTAGGTGTGGATATACTGGCAGACCTTATTGATCAATCAGTCAGTGGCATTTGAACACTTACTGTGTGCAGAGCACACAGACAGTTCAATTCACTAGAGTTGGAAGACACGCTCCCTGCCCACAAGGAGTTTACAGTCTAAAGGAGAAGCTTACAGTCTAGAGAACTGTATCACTCACCCAACCTTCCTGGAAACAATTAAAAAACACAATATGCCCAGAAAAGTCTGATTTTGCATCTGTTTCTCTTAATCTTAAAAATAAACTTACGCAAAAGTGATTGAGCTGCTCCTCCTTAGACACTTATCTATGAAATTTTAGGATGCAAGACATTGCTATGGAGATCAGTTCCAATTGCTGCCCTTATTTATCTATTTCCCCATCAGAGTCTCAGACACTGGAATGCAAAGAACAGTAGGATCAAGCCACCAAATCAATCTCTCCTTTCAGACACCAGCAGTCAAAATGTAGGGGACATCTAGACATCTCCAGTAGATCAAAGGTTGGAGTAGCCTTTTCAATCAACCAAGACATTCCCATTTTCTGAGGCCAGTGCTGCCTGAGAGGAAAGCTTGACCCCAAACACTAAGTTAACGCAGACTGGACTGCAACTCTGAGAAGGCAATACTCTCAAAAGGACAGCCAAAGTAGATTTCATTTATTGTCTTCCTGAAAGATCTCCCACTGTAATAATACTGTGCCCTATTGGGTTCAGAGACACAATTGGGAATTGTCTTCTCAGTAAGTAATGACAAATAACTAACACACAAAGTTAACTCAGTTGATTGACCACGGAAAGAGAGAAAAAAAAACAAATGAGCCACAAGGGAAAAAAATCCTGGATTCAATTTCCTCCTCAATCAGTTGACTCTTTTGTATTCAATGAAAGAGCATGACTAGTCCAATTACAGACCAGACGAACCAACTGAGAGAAAATAAAGATATCTCAGAAGCATGGAAGAGTGATGCCTAGAACCAGCACCCGTAACTTCTTAGGCCTGTGAGCGCCACGTGGGGCAGGGACTGTGTCCAGACTGATTTCACTTGTAGCTATCCCAGTGCTTACAACAGTGTTTGACACATAGTAAGCAGTTAAATTATAATTATATCAAATAATTATTAAATAATGAATAATAATAATAATAGTAATTATGATGATGATAATCGGTATGTTCTGTTCCAGGCAGAGGGTGGGTGAAGATGGACATCATGGTTCATGCCAGCCCACAGAAGCTACCAGGGCTCAGTGGCTCATGTGCCCCTCAGTGGTACCCCTTTAACTGAGTAGAGGCAGGGAAGATGCAAGAGCCAACAGGAGGAGAGTGTGTCAGGAGTCCTGGCAGGGCAGTGTGGATAGGACTGGAGAGTGCCAGGCAGGATGATCTAGATGTCATTTCTGACAGATGGGTTTAAGGATTCTTCACTTCTGACCCAGAACACTCTCCTGTTTCATTTTTCGGACTTGAAGCCTCCCTTTCTCATGAATTATTCTACCACTTAAAGGTAAATAATAATAATAATAATAATAATAGCATTTATTAAGCTATGTGCAAAACAGTGTTGTAAGCACTGGGGAGGTTACAAGGTGAACAGGTTGTCCCACGTGGAGCTCACCGTCTTAATCCCTATTTTACAGATAACTGAGGAACAGAGAAGTTACGTGACTTGCCCAAAGTCACTCAGCTGACAAGTGGCGGAGCCAGGATTAGAACCCATGACCTCTGACTCCAAAGCCTGGGCTCTTTCCAATGAGCCACGCTGCTTCTCTATGATTTCATAGTGCAGATAAAGTTGCTGGCCCCCTCCAAATCAATTCACGGAATATGAGAAATGTTCTTGACCGAAAAAAGAGATTCATTCTTTCAACTGTATTTACTGAGCTCTTACTGTGTGCAAAGCACTGTACTAAGCACTCGGAAAAGTACACTATAACAATAAACAGACACATTCTCTGCCCACAATGAGCTTTCAAGTAGCTGTTAATATTAATACTATTACCTGGACATCTGAATCAAAAGAGAAGAGATTTTGTCTTCCATCTCCTCTGCTTAGTTTGTTGAGCTGTTCAGTCTCTCTTCCATACTAGAAGATTAAAAAAAGAATGGTGATGAAATAGGGCTTTCTCTTGTTTCTCTTGAAATACCAGTTTATAGTGAAATGGCACCCCTGGACACCCGCTGTCAATCAAGAGGACCCATGGTCCAAACAAGAGTAACCCTGCTCACTTTTCTCCGTAACTCCAATTTGAGATGACACCTAGCAGCACTTATGTACATATCTGTAATTTATTTATTTATATTAATGTCTGTCTCCCCCTCTAGACTGTAAGCTCATTGTGGGCAGGGAATGTGTCTGTTATACTGTACTCTCCCAAGCACTTAGTACAGTGCTGTGCACACAGTAAGGGCTCAATAAATACGGCTGACTGACTTTCACAAAGAAGCACATAACACAGACCCCCTTGCCTTATCCCCACAAGCCTATCTAACGTCTGCCAGGCAGTGCAGGAAGGATGGCAATAAAAACTAGAATCACGTCCCAGCATATGAGTAACTAAACCAAGAGGCTAGGTGATCATCTCTTGCCTTCTTAAAGATGCACGGGAACAAAGGGTCCATGACTTCTTTGGGTAGCTCATGCCAGTATTTATCATCCAGATGGCAAAGGGGTTCTTTCTTATGTCCAAACTAAATCTCTCCTGTTTTAATGTAAGCCCATTTCTTCCTGTTCCACACTCAGTGGAACACTCACTCACTCTTTATAAAAGGCCTTCATATGCTTTAAGGAAATTATTTGGTCAACCCTTAGCCTTCTCTTTTCTGGGCAAAACACTCTCAATTTCTTTATCCTTTCCTCTTAATACAGTCCTTGCATTATGCCACTGTTTTTCCCTGGAGCTGCTACAGTTTCTCTATAGCCTTCAAAAAGTGCAGTGGTCAAAACAAAACACAATACCCTAAAATGTATTTGAATCATGCAATTTATAGTGAAAGGGTTGCTGCTCAACTTTTGAAAAATTCTCCTTTTGTTGATGTCACCTACTATCATATTGGATTTTTTCAATCACAGCATTTCAAACAGAAGCTCCTGCTCTCTGGCTTCCAGGCTCTCCACTCTGTAGATATCTGCTCTCTTCCCTAGCTCTTGCTCTTCACTCCTCCTACATATTAGTATTCTCACTGTACCTTGCTCTTGACTCCCCTATCTCTGACATATTGATCATTCCTTTCCCCACGCCTGGAACTCTCTCCCCTTTCCAAATCTGCCAGACCACATTCCTCCCCATCTTCAAAGCCCTGAATGTATACCTCTTCCAGAAGGCATTCCATGGCTAATTTCCACCATCCTTGGGCATGCATCCAAAAAGCCATCATGACAATTCATTCATTTTTCCATATTTCTGCTATGGCCAGTTAGATCTATTTTTCCTCCTGCTCTCATGGTATATGTGCAATTTGCAGTCTTCCCAACTAGACTGTAATCTTCTTGAGGGCGAAAACTGTGAATTTAACCTACATTGTGTTCACCCAAAAGTCTAGTTTAAGACTCTGAACACAGTAGGCACTCAATTACAATTATCCTCATTTAGGTAGTTGTAAATTGAATATTTGTCAGCGTGATCCAGTTGTTGTTTTTTCAGGTAATGGTATTAAATCAATCAATCAATGGCATTTACTGAGAGCTTACTTAGTGCAGAACAGGGTATTAAGTGCTTGGGAGAGTACAGAGTTGGTAGACATGTTCCTGGCCTACAACAAGCTGTGTTTTCTCCCCCGTCCCTTTTCTGTATATGGATCCATTTTATCTTTTCCAAACAACTGGAGCTCAGTTCTCCACAACTTCTCAAAATAACAGTATTTCTGCAATAATATTGGTCATTTCTTCAGTATTCTAGGATGCATTTTATCAATTAATCGATGGTATTTACTGAGTGCAGAACACTGAATTAAGCAGCCTGGGAAAGTATAATACAATATAGTTGGTAAACGCAATTCCTGTCCACAAGGAGTTTACAATCTAGAGGGGAGAAGGACATTAAAAAAAAAAAAAAACTTACAGAAAGGGGAAATGGCAGAGTGTAAGGACATGTACTTAAGTGTTGTGGGGCTGAGGGTGGGGTGAATATCACGTGCTTAAGTGGTACAGATCTGTGTACCAATTGTAATGCAGAGGGGAGAGCAGATAGGAGAAATGAGAGTGTTTATCTAACACTCTTTAACTGTTTGGTCTAGTGGAAAGAAGACGAGCACAGGGAACCAGGAGATCTGGGTTCTAATCCTGACTCTGCCACTTGCCTGCTATGTGTCTTTGGGAAGGTCACTTAGCACCTTCAAACCTCAGTTTCTTCATGTGAAAAATGGAGATTAAATACTTTTTTTCCTTCCTTTAAGGCTGTGATCCCTGTGTAGAATGGGGACTCTGTGCAATGTGATTTATCTCATATCTACCCCAGTGGTTGGCTCACAGTAAACACTTAATAAATAGTATCATTTAACTGTTTCCACTCCTATGTCAACTCAGCTTTCAACCTTCCTTTGCCAGTGGTTTCCCCGGATCAATTATTCAAATTTAATCATTTTTGTATGTTGGAAATGAAACAAATATTAAAATCCCCTGCCTTTTCAAAGGCATCTGTCATCACCTTTCCCAAGAGGTCAATACACCCTTAATCTTCTTTAGCCCGATACACTGAATGGGCTAACGTCAACTTCTCAGCTATAGCTGTGGCCTCCCCAGTTATGGATAAGCTGTATGCATGGGTGAGTGTGAGTATGAGTGGGTGTGTGGGTGAGACCACTTCCCTAGGCCTAGGCCTGAGGAAAGAGTTTGGCCAACTTTATCGTCACACCTCACATATCCTGCTTACCAAATGCTGTTTTCATAGTCCAACATTCATTTTTTGCAAGTTTTTACTACTCACAACAAAATTCTCAATTAAATATAATTTCCAAGAAAGTCATCTGAAGGCCTCCTTCAGAAATTAAAAAAAGTCTCACTTATGAAAGCTTTTTCTAACAGCTTTCAAAAGATTAGGTTGATAAATTTACTAGGGGAAAGTGAAAGTGAAAAAGAACCTAAAGGCAAAACTTATGAAATCTCAAGAATTTAGAAGTACTCCCTTCTGCCTGGTACGCTGACAGCATGTAAGCCCCTTCCACCAGCCAGCAACACAATAGTCAGCATTAGTAGATGCATTTAATTTATTTGGCTACAGCCTATTTTAGCCCTCTCTCAATAAACTTCTCTGGTTTGTAACTTTTAAATGACATTAACAAGTGAAGTGTGGCACTAAAATTTATTGATTCATCCCTAACTAACTTTGCTGAAACCAGCCACTTGGGAGAATGACATACCTTCATAAGCTCGGGGTGCATACTCCTCTCCAAACTTTCCATGATATTCTCTGGTTTTCCTTGGCTGCTAGTTTCATCATCTGAAAATTCATGAAAAGCAGATGTTCCAGACCTTGCAGTCTGTGATTAATCACATAAGAAGATCCAAACCATCCTCCAACCAAGATTGATTACTAAGAGGCTTGGTGATGAGTGGAAGCCTTTAATGGAACCCCTGAAAATCTGCCGTGAACCTCTCATCCAAGTGGAAGGGTCCAATTTCAGGCCTTCTAATACACTAGAGCATATATAATACTGGGTAAGGCATTTTTATATGCCTTTATATTCAACTTATATGAAGGAAAAGGTCAATCAGGATTATAAATTTACACTGAATGAAAGAGGTTTCATGTCCTAGAGATAAGTGCATTACCTTAGTAACAAGTCATTCAAAAACTCTGACCTTGTACAGATTCCGCTGGGTCTTTTTTCTCTTGAACCAAACTGTCTGTATTGATCTGAATGATCTTTTTCAGAGTTGTGAGCCATTCCTCCATTTCCTGTTCTGTTTCAGCAGCTAGATAATGGCTGTACTTATCTAACATCTTGAGTTCAAATGCATGACGGCGCATTTTGGGGCACTGACAGAAGAAAAAAAAAAATCTTAGTAAAGTGCTTCAATGTTAACATTTCCCACTAGCGTATTTTAGTTCTGTTTACTGCCCCACGATTACAATATGTCTGTGAAAAAAAAACACCCACCATAATACTTAGCGCCTTCTGCTTTCTCCATTAGCATCCTGTGCCACAAAACCCAGCACGCTTAGATATTTTCCTATTTCCCCCCTGCTTAAAGTTTTCTTTACTACTTACAGTTTTCTAAACTAATCTTCTCTGAAAAGCAGGCATGAATGTCGCCAGAATTACTCTACACAATATAGAAAGGGCATAAATCAATCAATCAATTGTATTGAGCGCTTACTGTGTGCAGAGCACTGTACTAAGCGCTTGGGAAGCACAAGTTGCCAACACATAGAGACGGTCCCTACCCAACAGTGGGCTCACAGTCTAGAAGGGGGAGGGTGTACATTTCACATAAATGCCCTCAATAAATATGATTGAATGAATGACTGAATTTAAGAGCTGGAGGCAACCTTTTCCAAGTCCCACCTAGTACCTGTTCCCCATCCTTCTCCTCCTTCACCTCCTCCTCTTCCATCCTCCCCCTGATAATTATTTGAAGCTGGGGGGTTGGAGGAGCGAGGCAACAGAGAAAGGAGGCCAAACTCCTGTCGCCCTGACCCAGAGGATCCTAACCGAGCAAAGGTTTGCATAACCGACTAAGAGAAGTCACCACAGAAATTAGGGGACTGATGTTTACATGAGCCTTTCAACTGTAATAATTATAATAATGATGGTGTTGGTTAAGCACTTACTATGTGCCAAGCACTGTTCTAAGCGCTGGGGTAGATACAAGGTAATCAGGTTGGACACGGTCCCTGTCCCACATGGGGCTCATGGTCTCAATCCCCATTTTCCAGATGAGGTAACTGAGGCACAGAGAAGTTAAGTGACTTGCCCAAGGTCACACAGCAGACAGCAGAGGAGTCGGGATTACTGAAGTCTTCTTCCCATCTGTGTCCCAAAACCAAATGTCAGGTTAAAAGAAGATGATTCTGAAGTGTTTCTCTCTGGCCCAGTCTTAGGAGAGTGGAAAATAAGCTAAGTCTCTCTTCGTTCCTTGAGGGCAGGGATCGTGATTACCAACTTTATTGGGTTGTTCCCTCCGAAGGGCTTAGTACAGTTCTCAACAATACCACTGGCTGATAGGCCTACCTGGACAACTTCAATGCAAGCATCCAAGTAGATGCAGCCTTTAGATTCCTTTGAATTTTTTTCGTCTTTGTAGGAATTAAGAATATAGGAACCGTCAGGAAGCTGGGTTAAGTAAAAATATCTTCTTTTGAATACCTGCAAAAACAAAAGGACGTCAGTATTATACTAGTCACATTTATGTATGATTCCTTTGATCTGAAGACCTCAATGGACTTTGTAGACGGTATCTGAATAATTCCCAGGTAGGCCTGAGACATAAAAGAAAATTATAATTACCCTTATTTGAAAGATGGAGAAATTGAGGTAAAATGACTTCATCAAGGTCACAAACAGTAAAGAGCATACCTGAAGCCTGATATGAACTTGGATCACTGTACTGTATAAGCTATCCTCGTTTCTGCCCTTTCCCCATTATATTCACAATGAACAAACAGACTAGTTTAGCATTCGGTTCCTCTTACAACATAAATCAACATGTGAAAAAAATTCTCAAAATTAGAAGTTCAGGGATGAAAATCTTTCCCTTTTCAAGATACAAAAATAAAGCCATCAAAACTAAAACCAAAAGCATGTCATCTTCTGAATTAATAAAAGGCCTATGGATCCCAAGAGCTAGTGAAGGGTTTCAGCCCTGGCACAGCTGCCTCAAAGATGGTTGCCCAAATTTCTACTCCTCAAATAACACTCCGTAGCACGATGAGGACAGGTATTTGGGAATAAAATACTATAATGTAACCTTCACAAGAATTTGGATTTTGAAACTGGAGATGCCAAATCTTGGGTAAAATGTGCATAATGAATGGAATAGAACCTTTCCTAACATTGGGCCTAGATAACTTCTCCTGTTTCTCATAAGCATTTTGATGCTCACCCCATCCCTACAACACTTATGTGCATACCCTTACACTCTATTTCCTCTACCTCTAATTTATTTTAATGTCTACCTCCCTCTGTAGACTGCAAGCTCCTTGTGGAAAAGGATCATGTTTATCAACTCCACTTTACTGTACTCTCCCAAGCACTTAATACAGTTCTCTGCACTTGGTAAGGGTTTGAAAAACACCACTGATTGACTAATTGATTGACTGAATCTTAATTCAGGTAGAAGTCCTGGGACTATAGATCTAGAAAGCTTTAAATAGAAAAAGAACTTCAGAAAAGCACTCTCGGCTTGAAGGGGGAAATTCAACATCCTAAGCTTTTATTTTTTCTTATCAGCAGGAATGCACTAAAGAAAGTCACTTTGAATCATGTTTAGGATGTCGCTAAACAGGTAAAACTGATGAAGTACAAGTTGAAGAGAGTAGTATTTGGAACAAATCCTTCCCTCAATGAACGGTATCAAATGGTTTTCCTATTGTTCAAGCAGGCAGATTACAAAAACACACTCTCATCTCTCAAAAGGAGATCTCCCATGTACTTTTTAAATCTAACCCCTTTACCTTTTGCCGTGAACCTTAACTCCCTCTTACCTCTTAAAATTCTGGCTTCCACCTTCTTCTCTCTTTAAACTCTGTATTCAATCTCTAATTCTCCTCTGGCTCCAATCAATCAATCGATCACATATACTGAGCACTTACTGCGTGCAGAACACCGCCCTGAGCACTTGGGAGAGTACAACGTAACACAGTTATGGTAGACACCTTCCCTGCCCACAGAGAGCTTACAGTCTACAGACAAGCTTACCGTCTCCTTCCCTTCTGCCTATATCTCTCCCATACAAACAGAATAATCATTCAATCCTACCACTCCCTCCAGTTACCGCCCCATCTCCCTTCTCTGCCTAACTCCTTAATTCCTCCATTTCTAACTACTCTCTTATTGAGCCTACAATATATTTTTTGTTCTCTTTGTTCTTCTGAGGCTCACCAATGCTTCCATTGACCCCTCCCCCCACTGGAAAAATCAATAGACTCTTCTCTGTCCTAATTAATTCTCCTTAACCTCTTAGCTCCTTCCAACGATGCTGAACATACCCTTCTCCTAGAAACTCTCTCCAGCCTTAGTTTTACCAATACAGGATAGCTTTGAAGGTGAGACTGTAAAGCTTCTTAGTCATGACCGAAAGTGACCAATATCACATGTATCTGTTGACAGGAATATTCTCAGTTCCATCACACCACGTGTTTTCCCTGCACTTTTTAGATTGAACACAATGGCAGAATTAGGGATAGTTTTTTCAGTAGTGCACGTCTATCTGGATAAAGTGTGACACAGTATCAGAAGAACCAAGTGTGCACATGCATGAGTTGAGAACTATAACGTGTGTTTTCCTTAAACCAGGATTTTGCAAGAATTGTACTCCCATAGTATAAGAGAACTGGATGTGCATGCATACGTGCGTGCACACACAAACACACACACATACACATCTAGCTTGTGAGGGTACAGCCATCAGAAAAGTTTAACTGTTGTGACTCAAAGCTTAATTATAATGGAATCTAAGCAAAAATAAGAAAGCCTATGAGAGGCTATAGGAAAACCTACAGATTGTTTTCAGTATAACAATGACAATAGTCATAGTAATAGTATGTTAATCACTGTACTAAGCACTGCGGTTGACACAAAATAATCAGGTCAGATAGAGCTCCTGTCCCACATGGGGAGCACAGTCTACGTAGGAGGGAGAACAGATAGTGGACTCCCAATAGATCACTGGTATTTACTGAGCACTTACTGTGCGCAGAGCACTGTACTTAGCTCTTCACTACATTAGAGTTGGAAGACACGATCCTTGCCCACAAAGATCTTACGGACTAGAAGGGGAGACAGATATTAAAATATGTTATTGGAAGGGAAAATGGTGGAGTGCCAGGATATGAACATAAGTGCTGTGGGGCCCATTTCAGAAATGAAGAAAATGAGGCACAGAAAAGTTAAGTGATTTGCCCAAGGTCACACTGCAGGCAAATGACAGAGGCAGGATTAGAACTCAGGTCCTCTGATTCCCAGACCCTTGCTCTTTCCACTAGGCCATGCTGCTTCTCTACTGACAGCTTTGTTGATAAGAAAATAGGGTGAAGGAAGAGAAAATGCAGAGTTTAGCATTCATATTACGGTCTCCTAACCATTTTCTTCAGGCAGCTGGCTCACCATGAAAAGCATGCTTTGCAGAAGTTATTTCCAATATTAGCAAGGCACATCACTATAATGAAAAGGCTAAAAAGAGATCTGAAATTATGGCAGATCACTTCCTGCAACACTGTAAAGGCATTAGAATGTGCCAGCGCCTTCAGCAAGTTAATGAACCTTCTAAATTTGGGCCTAGAGCTAATGGGAGGCTTTTAAAGTCCCCTTCAGAGGCTAGGGGATCGAAGTCCTCTCAGAAACTCATAAGGAGCAGGAGAGGAAGTCAGGAATATAACTTCCCTGACATTTATCAAGGCTCACTTGGTTACCTGCCTACTTTCATTTCAGTAAAAAGGCAGCTGTTCGAATGACTGTATAGGGTAGTAGCAGCAATTACTTCTGTCATGACTCTCATCTGAGAACCTCAAATCACTTAGAGATCATTAACTGTGACTCTCAGCAATAGGTGACATTACCCAAATTTTACTTGGAAGAAATCTGAGGTACAACAGATCTCTCCAGGCCTCACAAGCAAGTTGGTGGTCGAGCTGGAATCATAACCATCCTCAAACTCCCTGAGCCACCCTGCAAATTCAGCTTCCATACAGGAAGCTGGTGAAGAACATGGACTCTGAAAACAAACAGCTTTCTTTTTCTCAAAAGCTAATATAATGCACCAGAAGGGAAATCACATGGCATGTGCTTGGACTTGTTCCCCATTCCAAAGATTCCCTCATCTACTACTCCACATGGCTAATGTATCTGAACACTTTAATAGTCAACTCATGGTGAATGGTAAACCAAAACCACTGAAGACATCTTCTTGATTTCTGAAAAAGAGCAAAGTGGGAAAAATGATAAAATACCACCAGAAAAATACCCAGGTTTTTCAGGATGGGCACACCATGGTCCTAATAGTCTCCTTTACCACCAATACCAGCAATAGGGGTGGCACTGAGGGGATAAGACTTGCCCAGGGGCAGTGCTGGGGCCCTACCCCTACTCTTGGTTCACCTCCGGTCAAGGAAAGTGGGAGAGGAGAGTTCTCTGGAGAATGTCATACTCTGCAGTTGGAACTCCCCAGCTTCCCATTTTGCTTCCTTGGGGAAAGGATTAGAGATTTATCTGGAAAATTTTGGCCTCTCAAGACACAGCCCCCTCCCCTTCCCCATTTTTACCTCCAGAGCAATGGGTTGGTTGGTGAAGGGGGTAATTCTGCCCGTCAAGGTTACATCATTCCCAGTCCCCACAAAAACACCAACTCAATTATGAGGCCAAGAGCATGTGCACCCCCACCTTATTTCCTCTATGTCTTGTCCAAGATAGAGATATGCAAGCAAACACACACACACACACACATACACCCGTTCCCCCTGCTCCCCTCATTTGAATAATAATAATAATAATGGCATTTGTTAAGCGCTTACTATGTGCAAAGCACTGTTCTCACTGCATGTTGGAAACTGGAACTGCAAGAACTCACTGGAGGGAGTGCTTGGGCCACCATGCTTACCTACACCAACAGTCTCCTTAGAAAAATGCATATTGTGTACCAGCCAATCAAGACCTTACTATTCTCTCCTCTGATGTAGAAAGCAAGTGAAAAAACAGAAGTGCCTGTCTGCCCAGGAAGAGACTCGGAGCCATTAATTCTATAAAGTAACACAAAAAGAATCTCGCATAAGGCAATGCAAGCTTCAGTGCCCCATTCAAGCTTTTTAGTAGCTGAATGGGAGATCTATAGATTTCAGAAGCTATCCACTTACCACCATTTTGGCTCTATTATTCATATTGCATTACAGACAAATGAAATAAGCTAAATGTACTTCCAGTTTTGTTTACCATTAATAATAGAGCAGGTGAAAATGGGATTCATCTGAAAGTACAGACAAATATGAAGTAGACTTTTGCTCGCTTCTTGCTTGCTTCTCAGTCAGCCTAATACATTAATAGCAACCTGAATAGTTGGGAGCCTTGGGGTGCCCCTTCTCTCCTCAACAATCCCAAACTCTATTTCCAGATATTTTGGGAAATGGGATGAATGAATTTAGGAGAGGAGCGAGGTGGGGGGTATGGAGGAGATAACTTTGTAAATCTAGAATTGTTTTGTGGGGGTTTTCCCTGCAGAACTGCTACTGTGGGGAAAACCCCAGGAAACAATTTTGACTCAAGCAACAAACCCCAGAGCTCCAGGGCACAAACTCCCAAGCTCTGAACTTCTCAGGTGACAAGCTGCCAAGGATCTGTCTCATGTCACTGATTACTGCTGTTATAATTATCCATGTGAAACCAGCTGTGCTGATGCCTGGACTTGAGTTAGAACCACTTGCAAAACTAGTTTAAAGCATCTCTTACTAAGTTTGATAATTCTCTCCCACTAATCCATAAACTAATTCAAAGCTTTTTTTCCTGCTTGGGGGAACTTAGGCCATTAAAAAATACAGTCAATCAGCACTTAGAACAGGGCTTGGCATACAGTAAGCGATTAA
Organism: Tachyglossus aculeatus; assembly: GCF_015852505.1. Classification (NCBI taxonomy): domain Eukaryota; kingdom Metazoa; phylum Chordata; class Mammalia; order Monotremata; family Tachyglossidae; genus Tachyglossus; species Tachyglossus aculeatus. The sequence goes on from NC_052071.1 coordinate 34,590,640, forward strand.
CAAATACCATTTATTGAGCACTTACTTGAGTCCAGAGCCCTGAAGTAAGCACTTGGGAAAGTACATGATTTTACACTTTGACTCACAACCTAGTGGGGAACTAACCCTTATATCTCTTCCCCTTCCCCAGAACTGGCAATTATCCAGTGACGTGGAATTTACATGAGACTTGCTTCCTCTTCCTGCTCCTCCCAGACTATAAGCTCCCTGAGGGCAGGACTAGTATCTAACCAACTCTACTGTACTCTCCAAGTGCATACTACACTGCTCTGCACATGCTTAATAAATATCACTGATTGATTGGTGGAACTTGAACTCAGGAAACAACCTCACCCGGGACTGATAGGACCCCACATTAGGCTAATTTCCCTCGGTCCACAACGGGAGTTTGATTTGTATAAGTGGCGTTTGGTTGGTTTACAAATCTGTCTGGGCGACCTGGCGGTTCAACCAATCCCGAAGCGAAGTGGTTGAATTACAACCTAACATGGCGCCACAGTCAATCAATCAATCAATCGTATTTATTGAGCGCTTACTGTGTGCAGAGCACTGTACAGTCCCCACAACCCCACTCCAGCCAGTCACATAATGCAATATGACATTGTGCAGCCACGATGTGGCATGGGCAGCACTTCCCAGGGTCTGGTGCAGAGCCCCGGAGGATTTTTTTTTTTGTAGGCTTTTTAAATAAAATGAAAATAAACATGAGGCTTCTTCGGTCTGGTGAGGAACCACAGGTGATTCCCTGCTTTCCCCATTCCAGCCGCTACTGCACACATGCCCCTTTTTACCCCCACAGCTCTTCCGCCTCCTCTGTCCAATGATCCAGCAGTGGAAACTGAGTCCCGCTTCACCTACATAGCCTCTGCCATCTCTCTCCCCACTGGTCCAGCAGTGAAAACTGTGTGCACACCCTCCCTCCACCCACACAGCCTCTGCCTCCTCTCTGTCCCCTGGTCCAATCATGGAAACCAGGCATACCCCTCCTTGAATCCCACACACTTTGGTTTTGGAAGAAACTGCATGCATATGCAGAACCCTAGCAGACAGTCCGCTCCCCAAATGCAAGTCCATTCCTTCTATGGAACTTCATGAAAAGTTCTGCCTCCCTCTTTCCCGGCACTGCCCCCCGCTTGGAAGATCAGGCCACATAGCAATAGAAACTGTGAGACGATCTGATCGACAAGTAGCCATTAAAAACTACTCGTTTATCACTTCGAAGGACTTCATCCCCCTTTTAGACTGTGAGCCCACTGTTGGGTAGGGACTGTCTCTATATGTTGCCAACTTGTACTTCCCAAGTGCTTAGTACAGTGCTCTGCACACAGTAAGTGCTCAATAAATACGATTGATGATGATGATGATGATCTGATTAATGTTTAGCAATGCAAAATGCACCAACCCGCCGTGGAACTACTCTGGCAGAAATGCCCAGACTATATTTGGGTATAATTCTCTTCTTACACTCCCCTGAACTGATTCTTCCTTTCCTTCCTTAAGCCCCCACGTCACAACTCTCCTCCCTCTCCCCCATTTCTTATTCTTGTTTCTCTTTTCTTTCTCCACTATTTCCGAACCCACACTTTACTCTCCGTCTCCTCATCAACCCATCCCATCCCCCCTCCTTCTGGCTCTTCTGATCCACTCAAATCCCTCAACCATACACACACTGCCAGAGCCAAACTAAAGCACTTATCCACCGAGACATCCCATCATCAACCTGGAGAAATCAGACACAGCATCCCAAGTCACAGGAGACGGCGGGTAAATATGAATGGTTGCCAACTCCTAGAAGATCTTCCCATACCCAGTCAACCAATCCCCGCTGGAGGAGCAGCCCAGCCTAGTGGAAGGAACACAGATCAGGGAGTCCAAGGACCTGGGTTCAAAGCCTGGCTCTGCCTCTTGCTTGCTATGTGACCTCAGCAAGTCACTTAACTTCTCTGTGCCTCAGTTACCTCATCCCCTTCTAGACTGTGGGCCTGTTGTTGGGTAGGGACCATCTCTATATGTTGCCAATTTGTACATCCCAAGCGTTTAGTACAGTGCTCTGCACACAGTAAGCACTCAAACAATACGACCAACTGAATGAATGAATCTGTAAAATGGGGATTAAATCCTCCTCCCTCCAATTTAGACTGTGAGCCCCATGTAGGACAGGGACTATGTTCAATCTGATGATCTTGTATCTACCCCAGTGCCTGGCACATAGTAAGCACCTAACAAATACTATTTTTAAAAATCAATCATCAGTATTTATTATTATTATTAACAATAATAAAAATAATAATAATAATAGTAATATTTGTTAAGTGCTTACTATGTGCCAAGTACTATTCTAAGCACTGGAGAAGATAAAAGGTAATCAGGTTGGAAACAGTACTTTTCCTACGTTGGGCTCACAGTCTCAATCCCCATTTTACAGATGAGGTAGCTGAGGCACAGGGAAGTTAAATGACTTGCCCAAGGGCACGCAGCAATCTGGAGCAGAACCGGGATTAGAACCCACGACCTCTGAGTCCCAGGCCCGAGCTCTTTCCACTAGGCCACGCTACTTCTCTGCTTTACCTTGTATCTACCCCAGCGCTTAGAACAGTGCTTTGCACATAGTAAGTGCTTAACAAATACCAACATTATTATTATTATTCTCTATGCCATTTATTGAGCTCTATAATACACAGGGCACCCAGCAGCAGTTTCAGGTATATTTTTCTGCTGCTGCTGTGCTTCGTGGTAGGTTTTCCTCTGTCATTACCCCATCCCCACTACAGGACTCATGCCAGAATTTCAGCTCAGCCAGCAGCACTGGCCAGGAATCTAGCAGCTACTTACAACTAGCCTTATTCTGTTGCTGGGCAACTCCACCCCTCACTGCACTTGAACATCTCTAAGGTCAATATTTCCTACATATGTATCAAGTGTATCCCTTTATAACAAGTAGTCACCTTTTTATACTGCCCGAAGGCCCTAAGCATCTCCATCAGATTAAGAATTTTCTGCATCTAACAGATGAATTATAATCTCGATCTGCATCCTCTACAGCTGGAATTCACCCGCTTTCTAGCTTAAGCAATGAAAATGAAAAGGTTAAGGATCACATGGGGAAGACTGCAGAAGGAAAATTAAACAAAAATTGAATTAAGTTTTCCTCTCAACGATACTCCCGGATTCCACTCACATGATGCGTGAAAGGCAGACTGACCTCTGATTTGGCTTAATGAAAGTAGGAATAGAATCTGCTGGAGCCTCGTTGTATACACAGTCTAATACAGAGCTACTAAACAAATAATTATATAAGAAATATTCTGTTTAAAGAAAGAGACTTGGACAGTTAGATTTTAATTTTGTAAATAGGTCTTTCTGTACATCAAGTTTGCTTCCTCCTCCAGAATCCCTTAAAGGTCTTTATTTAAGAGCTCTTTGTCCATTCGTCTTCCTCTTTTTAACCCAGACACACTGATCAGAAAACAGTAACTGATTTTCTTAAACGTGTTCCACTTCTGAATTTGGCTTGGTACCCAGAGCTACTTGAATTGAGGCAACATTTGAACTGTAAACTCACTGTAACCTCCTGAACCCACTGTTCATTCATTCAATCAATCGTATTTACTGAGCGATTACTGTGTGCAGAGCACTGTACTAAGCATTTCGGAAGTACAAGTTGGCAACATATAGAGGCGGTCCCTACCCAACAACGGGCTCACGGTCTAGAAGGGGGAGACAGACAACAAAACAAAATATGTTGACAAAATAAAATAAATAGAATAGTAATTGTTATTTCCCTTCAGTCACCCCTCTCTGAGGTAACAAATTCTATGTTTACTATCCATGGGAAAAGAGGTGTTTCCTTTAGTCTGCTTTGAACTTTGCACTCTTGCACTTAAATAGGTGACCCCTCATCCTGATGTTATGGGATTTGGTGAACAACAATTCCATATCCTCCTTATGCACACCCTTCATGATTCTGTAGCCTTCAATCATGTCCCTTCAGTCGCATTTTCCTAGTTCTTTCAATCTATCCTCTTAAGGAAGCTTGTCCATTACCCCGATCAACTTTGTTTCCCTCCTCTGAACCTTCTCCAGTGCTGTTATACCCTTCCTAGAATACAGGAACGAGAACTACAGATATCTTTTCAGATACAGGAGTATTCTGCCTTTTGTTCTGCCGTCTCTCCCCTTCCTATTGATGCCCAGCTTTCAGTTGGCCTTTTGGGAGACGGCTGCACAGTGACTGATTAATTTAAAAGAACAGTCTGTAATGACATCACAATGCCTTTCCTGAGTCATGGCGGATAGCTCCAAGCCCATCACCACAAAATTGTAATCTGGATTATTTCTCCTTAGAAGTGGTACTTGGCACTTGCTCGGACTGAACCTTTTCCACCATTTTTCAGCCCCCTTACTCAGCTTTTTGAGAGATTTTCCTGAAGTGTTCCCCCATCTTTAGGGCTTTTCAGGGAGTTCAATGTCATATAATAATGATGGCATTTGTTAACCGCTTACTATGTGCAAAGCACTGTTCTAATATGCAAATTGAGGTCTCACTGCCAATTCTCCCTTCCAGATTACGTATGATGGTGTGAAGAAAACCAGACCTAATCCAGGTCCCTAACTCAAATAATCTCTTCTGTTACAAAATTGGGTGTTTGTGGCTCTGCGCTTTTTTGGACAAAAGAATATTGAACTCATCCTTACCTTCATGGTAACGGTGATGGTGCTATTGACATTTGCCTTATGCAGCCAGCCTTGTTTAATCACTCCCCCTTTCTGAGAACATAATGATGATGAATCCTGAAAGAGTGCAAAAGATTATGAAAAAAATTTACAATTTTGAATGGAAGGTCTTTTCTTCTACAATGCCTGATTAAACCCAGCCTTTGGGGTTCTATATCAATAGCAGAACAAAAGAGTGAAGTCTTACTGAATAACTATGAATAAAAGTACAAACAGTTGCACCTTTTAAAAGAAATTCACAACTCTCCAACATAAGAAGATCCTGATTTAGATCATTTCTTTATTATGCTTTTCCTTTATTTCACGACGAGTAATTAAATATGTCTTGGTCAATGTATGTTTTCATTACATTTTTCCTTAAATACTCAATTTATGGAACATCTTAGATGAAATTGCTTTCTCAATTTTTCTTTTTAATCCTGTGGTTAATGCTGCAAATCAAACCAACAGGCACCCAAAGGGTCTAAAAAGTTCACCATGTAGTATCTAAAAGTATCCTGAAATTAGCCATAGCATTCTGGGCATGGCATGCAAACTCTAATGTTTCAATTACATCAGAGTAACAGTAAAGACGATTCAATACAGGAGTCAAGCAAGTGATCACCGGTGAAGCAAAGAGCAAGCTAAGTTACCAAAGAAGAAACTAAATCCCAATGATTGCAGAGGAATTTCATAGTAGATTTTTCCCCATTCACCAATGCTTTAGTAGATGCTGTTTAATGATAAATTTGCTTTTTAAATTCATACTAAATTTACTTTTTTATCTTCTAAAATCATTTCGGACCCTTTGTTCTAATACTATGTACTCTTCTCAATATGCGTTTAAAAAACAAACAGCAATTCCTATTTAAAGAATGGAAACTATTTCAGGCCATAAAAACGTGAGTATACCAGTGTCCAGTCAGCCCACAAGTCTTTTTCTGACAGCGGCACCAAAGAGTGCTCGAAGGAACTATGTGAAAGTTGCCTTCTCAACATCCATCCTCAAAATTACAGGAAAACAAGAAAATGGGTGTTCTGACGTTAAGGACGGGACTCATAATATCTGGATATTACCACATAAGTGGATGGGATAAAGAAATCACAGCGGCAACTGCTTATTGGTCTCTAAGTATTATCGAGGTGGATTTAACCTCCCTCTCAGGGGCTAGAGGCAAGAGCAGAAATTGCTCTTGACCACTCTTACATGGAGTTTAAAAACTATTGATTTATTGATTGATTGATGGAGAAAACGCCAAAAAGAAAGTGGCCAAGCTAAAGAGCGCACTCCTCTGGAAATTACTCCAAGGGCGAAGAGCCTCCTGTGGGTTTCCAATAGCTGCTTTGTGACTCAGGTCAAATGGATAATCTTGTCACAGGTGCCTTAAACAAAAATCTGCTCCACTGACAGGGTACCCGCCCTGCTTCCACTCTATCCCCTAGAGAGTGGCATTCCTATTCTCCCAGTAAAATGGCCCAGAGAAAAGTTTTCCACCAATGCCTGGACCACTCATTTCCAGAGAAGTGGCCTAAGTCTGGTCACCTCCAAAAGCCTCCTGGATGCCAGGAGAAGAATAATTACGTATTATTAAATAACATTATTAAAACCTGCAGCATCAAAAACTAAACAAATTACTTGCATGTGGAGTCTTCTATTTTAATTTTAAAAAGTTTTTTCTTCTACTCTGTCATTTCTGGGAATATGATTTGAAATCTCTCCCTCTGGACACCTCAGTTAAAAAGTTCATTACATTTACTCTCCTCCCCTTCCTTACCTCATCCTTTTCAAAGTCTTCATCAACTTCAAACACATGACTAGGGATCTTTTCCGGCCTCAAGGATTTGCTGAAAATGCAAAATCATTCTCTTAAGAAAATGAAAGCCACATGGAAAAAAATCCAAATCATTAGTCACTACATATCTACATGCTATAATTGCAGTAAAAAGGATTTTGGCTATTAAAATTTCTTAGGAGAGAGGACGATATTTTACCTGAATGATACGTTGCATTACTCCTTTGGAGACATTCTAACCCCCTATTTAAAAAAAAAACAAAACCTTCTCCCAATTCTGTTTTCCTTTATTTTTTTCTTTTACAAACAATAATGCTAGAGAAGATGTAAAAATCTTCCAGATACTTAAATTGGAACTAACAATGTGGCAACAATTCCCTAAACCTTCTCAGATCTCCTTTCCTCCTTTTCAAAGGGAGCCCCTAGTATTTTCACCTGTTTCCAAATTTTCAACAGGCCCCAAGACTTCAAACAATTCTCCCTCTTTTAGTTGAGTGATTAATAAACAAGTCACCCTTTGAGATTTTGATCCTCTGTGTTCAGCAAGAACAAGAGTCAATGGAACTATCAGTTTCAGAAAGACATTTATAAAATTATCAACTATATCAGAGAAACAGAGAACAAATAATACACCTGCCGCTTACTACACACACATACACACACAAAAAAAAAAGCCTATGGAGCAAAATGTGATGGAACAATGAAAGATCAGAAATGCAAGCTTCATTGAATGAAAAGCAGCAAAAAAGTTAAAATACTAAAATAAAATTTGCTAATTTGATGTAAAATGTAATATATTTTACATTTACATCAGCAGTTACATATTCTGAAGAAAAACATTTAACTATAAAAAACCATACATATACGGTCAATGGTGGGTTTGAAACATTTAAAGCAACGAGTGCAGCGTGCATAGCTCATTGCAAAATCTATGATTCTTTTAATACATGTATGTTGTCTACTATGGTGCAGAGGGTGTCACTGCTTGCAGGTCTGTCTCTCCCTCAGAGCCATCCACAGCTATTTCGACTGCTGTAGGCCCAGTTGGCCTATCTGCTGCTACTGCTCCGAGCAATATTTATCTCTCATGCTAAGCTTCAAGTTTGTCTCACAGTATCTGGTTTCTCGCCTTCCATTTACCATTCAGGAACTGCCTGAATGTCTGGCTCTCACTCAATTTCCATAAATGGATCAGAAATTGACTGGCTGTTCTTGAGCAAATGGAGGAGGCTGCCCACAGAATAGAAAGACAGCGCCATGACCAGCTACAAACCCAGTGGCGATTTTCATTTACCAGAAAATAGACTACCAATGCTCTCAGAATAAAAATAACTGAAGATCACACACTGGTCACACACAGGCAGGCAGAGCTAAACTACCTTCAGCAGCGTCACGGTGACGGCACAAAAGGCAAAGCAGAATAGAACGATACAGAGATTTATACTGATAAAGAAAGGAGCCTTAATTGGCCCAGGAGAGGTTTAGCAGGAGAATTACTCCTCTTGAATGATTGCTCAAAATAATCAACTTACCTCGGCAACATTCGAAAATCACTGGAGAAGTCCTCATACTTGTAGTTCACCACTTGCCAATCTGAGCTGTAGGTTTTAATACACTGAAAGCAAATTTAAATCAAGCAATCATTGGTACTGAATGAGCGCATATTCTGGGCAGAGCGCTCTACAATACAATAGAGGTGGTAGACTGTAAGCTCGTTGTAGGCAGGGAATGTGTCCATTTATTGCTCTATTGTACTCTCCCAAGAGCTTAGTACAGTGCTCTGCACAAGCAGGCGTTCAATAAATACGACTGAATGAATGAATGTTGGCAGACATGTGTGGCTCAGTGGAAAAGAGCACGGGTTTGAGAGTCTGAGGTCCTGAGTTCTAATCCCAGCACCACCACGTCTGATGTGTGACCTCGGGCAAGTCACTTAAGTTCTCTGAGCCTCAGTTACCTCATCTGTAAAATGGGGATTAAGACTGTGAACCCCATGTGGGACAACCTGATCACCTTGTATCCCCCCCAGCGCCTAGAACAGTGCTTCGCACATAGTAAGTGCTTAACAAATGCCATTATCATCATCATCATCATTATTATTTTTATTATTACCAACAAGGAGCCCACAATCTAGAGGAGGAGCTCAAAGGCATTAACTGAAAGCAGAGAAAACAGAGTCCAAATAGCTATCTTTTAAAACACGGTGGTCACAGCAGTCTATGAATGCCCTCATCAGGCTTATAAATGGGATTTAGACACTTTTGAATGCTTTAAAATGGACTCTTTCATGAAAGCATACAGCTCTGCTTCATATTAAATCAGTTCTAAATGCAGGATGTAACTGAAAAGATGGAAACGGTTACTTCCTACAGTTGGGCAAAATTTTGGGCTATATCCATGGCACTGTATTATATATCAGATACGAAAACCATGTTGCAATTTAATTTCCATTCCTGTTAGAAAGCAACTTTCAAGCACTTACTCTATAAAAGACTCTAAATACTCTGTACGAACAGCCCAGTATTTTGCTCCTACCTCCTTGACAAACAGACTCTGGGCCTTCTTTTCAGCATCTTCTGGAACAGTGGACTCAACTGTTCGGCGCTGGCGACAAATCACTGATACCTGAAAAGAAATATTCCCTGTTGAAAAGGTCTCCAAAAATGCCAGGTTCTTAATGGAAAAAAAAAGTATTTGTGGAAAGTATTTCGGAACTCACAGATACATCCTCCATTGGAAACATAAGCAAATCTCTGAGAGGATCACTGTAAATCTGGGCTTTCCTTTGTGTGATGACATTTTCGTAGTCCAGGGGTTCAATAACTTTTGTCTTTTCCTTTGAAAGAACAAAAAAAACGGGTTGGTAAAACACAGGAAGAGATCGTGAGGACAATCTACTCACCAATAAACTTTCCTTTTCATCCCTCCTAGGTAGGCCTCGCTCCATCATTCAACCAAAGATGTCCTAAAAATCTCTGCTATTTAACCCATTTCCCTGCTAAGTGAATGCCAGATTTTCTGTGGGACACAAGTTTGGCCCTGTAGTTGTAAGAGATCCCATAAATATCCTATAGGCCCTGAGAAAAAGCCTTCCCTTCCCCTGCTTCCACCCCCAATTCTTCTTGGGTGGTTTTCACAGCTCTGGGAATGCCGAGGAAGAAAAATATGGGTCCAGGAATCGCTTTTCCATCTCTCTTGCTGCGGCCTAATGCACATTTCACATGCTCGTAGTACAGTGCTTTGCACATAGTAACTTGTTAATAAGTACAACTGAATGAATGCTGGAGGCAAGTGCAGGACATGTTTCACACTATAGCTATTGAAGATGAGCCATTCCCTGAGATAATAATAATAATGGTATTTGTTAAGCACTTATTATGCGCCAGGCACCATTCTGAGCGCCGGGGTGGATACAAACAAATTGGGTTGGACACAGTTCCTGTCTCACATGGGGCTCACAGACTCATTCCCCGCTTTACAGATGAGGTAACTGAGGCACAGAGAGGTGAAGTGACTTGCCTAAGGTCACATAGCAGACAAGCAGCAGAGCCAGCATTAGAACCCATGACCTTCTGATTCCCCAGTCCGTGCTCTATCCACTAAGCCATGCTGCTTCTAATGTTTTTGCTACTACTGGGTCAGCAGCAGGAGTGATTCTTTTCACCTCCTCATCCCACTCCCCTTTCAATTCCCCCAGCCGTCTCTTCCTTCCCCATCTTCCCCATCACACACCAACCCCCTCTGAAATATGTTTCTCTGCTTACTCAGCTAAGTAAGTCTCTCCCCATGACCTTGGTCGTACCAACAAACTAGCTCGCTCTGCCCAAACCGAGCCCACTCCTGCTCCTCCTGGCTGCCTCTCTCCCACCGAGTTCTGTGCGAACCAGATCCCATTCCTCCTGCAACTGCACCAATCTCAGTCTCCACTCTTCAACCCTGTTTTCTGACCCTCTTGGTCTTCTTCCCCTGTGCCTCTGGATTCCCCTGCCCAACTCTTGGGTTTTTCTAGTCTCCACCTCATTCTCTGAGCTTCTCAATGCTTTTATCCTGGATTGGTGAGAGGGCTGAAGGAACACAAAAAGAGGTTTGTAAAAGATACCCCTATACACATACTCCCACCACTAGCAAATGGAAAAAAGATTGTGCTAAACCAATAGGTAAAAGAAGAGCACAGGCTGGGGCATAATTTATGTGAAGGGATGTAAAGTTTTATGCAACTGTTCTCTGTTCCTCTGAGGATGAAGCCAGGGGAGGCCCAGAGGGTGGTCTGATGAAGTAAGAGAGATCATATAATAATAATCATTATTATGGTATTTGTTAAGTGCTTGTTGTGTGCCAGGCACTGTACTAAGCACTGGGGTGGGTAGAAGCAAATAGACGTGGACATGGTCCCCGTCCCACGTGGGGCTCACAGTGTCAATCCCCATTTTACAGATGAGGTAACTGAGGCCCAGAGAAGTGAAGTGTCTTGCCCAAGGTCACACAGTAGATTAGAACCCATGGATTAGAACCCATGACCTTCTGACTCCCAGTCCCCCACGATGCCATGCTGCTTCTCCATGTCCATCCTTGACCCAGGGACCCATAACTGAAAAAGCAGGCCCTGCCTAACTCAACCTCAAGCCTGGCATCTCTTCCTTTCGCAGTACTGACATCAATTAGGTTTGTGGGCCAGCCCATTTCTAAGGCTTAACTTCTGGAGACCTAATGAGTGACCTGAGATCATCCTTGTGGCTTCCTTCTTAAACCCTCTCATCATTTATAATTAATAATTCTCTCATTCCTGGGCAACGGTCCCTAAACAGAAACTCTTCTCCACCACTTTTCCTGGCCACATTCCTCACTTTTTCCTTAATGCATTTGTAATGAAAACCTGCCCCCTTAATGATCATAAATAAAACTAGGGTTCAGTCACCCCATGCACATTACTCCAGTTGAGTTTCAAAGATTCTGTACTGATTAGTAATGTGCAGTGATATACCATAAACCCTAACACATGAAAAGGTAAAGATTTCTATTTCAGAAAACAAACTTAAAGACTTTTGGACTTTAAGAACAGCTATCCATTTAAGCATTTATCACCATGAGGTAATCTCTGTCAGTCTACAAAATAGAGTACTGGTATGTGATCTTGCTCTACAGTAATCTTTCAAAGGTTTCCTTAATCCGTACTTAAAAGCCTAGTCAGTCACAAGATTGAAAATATCCCTAGAAAAATTCCATTTTACGAAAGGAGAAAAACAGACCAGAAACAACTTCTCCAGCATATGAATCCTGCATTTTAAAAATCCTGCTATCAAATCATTTTGACCATGCCTAACTAAATTCAAAACTGAAACTATAGCACATTTGCCTACTCACTACATGGGGTATGCTTAGCCCAGTCACTGAAAAAAAGAAATGAATATGACTAGGACACCAAGATAAAAGTCAAAATGCCATTTTCAGTAGCATGTTCCCAGGCACCATTTACCTAGGAGCTTACTTTGAGAGGTGAATCGGAAAATCCTGAATGCAGAAATTCAATGCCACTTTATTTCTGCATTTTTTTCTACTACTGCAACTGTAGAAAATATGTCTTGCACAAAGCTATTCTCTTTTAGACTATAAGCTCCTTGAGGGCAACTCGACTATACAATTCGTATCCAATCTGATTATTTTGTACCTACTCCAGCCCTTAGTAGAAAGCTTAGAATAATGTGAGTGCTTGACAAACACCACAATTATTATCAAATACCATTATTACTACTATTACTGTCATTATTCTTTGGCTATCAGAGTGAGGCCAGGTGAGAGCTGGAAGATCAGCTACACAGCCACTGCACCCCAAGAGCAGGGCTGCCACCCTGCAAAGTCCCAATAAGTGGCCACTGTTATAACGAACAGAACAATGAGTTTTAGGAAAAGGTCACAACTTCACTAATACCTGCCCTTTCCTCTCCATCCAAACTGCTATCTCGTTGGTCCAAGTCCCTGTTTTGACAAATGCATCAGCCTCCTTGCTGACCCCCCTGCCTCCTGTCTCTCCCCACTCCAGTCCATACTTCACTCTGCTGCCCAGATCATTTTTCTGAAAAACTGTTCAATCCACGTTTCCCCACTCCTCAAGAACATCCAGTGGTTGCCCATCCACCTTACATCAAACAGAAACTCCTTGCCATTGGCTTTAAAGCACTCAGTCACCTTGTATCTTTTTTTTTCATGGATTTGTTAAGCGCTTACTAAGTTCCAGGCACCATACTAAGTGCTGGGGTGGATACAAGTCAGGCTGGTCACAGCCCATGTCCCACATGGTGCTCACAGTCTTAATTCCCACTTTACAGATGACCTAAGGCACAGAGAAGTGAAGTGACTTGTCCAAAGTCACACAGCAGACAAGTGACAGTCAGAATTAGAACCCAGGTCCTTCCGACTCCCAGGCCTGTGTTCTATCCACCCAGCCAAACTGCTTCTTCTAGTTCTTCTACCTTACCTCGCTGATTTCCTATTACAACCCAGCATGTTTATGTCACTCTAACACCAAAGTACTCGATCTCGTCTATCTCACAGCCAACATTTCGCCCACACCCTGCCTCTGACCTGGAATTCAATCAATCAATCAATCAATCGTATTTATTGAGCGCTTACTGTGTGCAGAGCACTGTACTAAGAATTCCCTCCCCCTTCATATCTGACAGACCACCACTCTCCCCAACTCCAAAGCCTTATTAAAATCACATCTCCTGTAAGAGGCCTTCCCCAGGTCAGCCCTCAATTCCTCTACTCCATCTCCCTGCTGCATTGCCCTTGAACTTGAATTTGTACCCTTTATTCACCCCACTCTGAGCCCCACAGCACTTATGTATACATATCCATAATTTATTATAACGGATATAATAGACTGTAAGCTCCTTGTGGGCACAGAACAGGTCTGGCAACTCTTTTATATTGTACCCTCCCAAGCGCTTAGTACACTGTTCTGCCCAGAGTAGATATGATCAGTTGGCTCGTGAATGGCAGCTTCAAAATACCATTTAACCCAGGGCCCCACTTGTGCTCTTCCCCCATGGTTCTGCACACAGTGGGTACGCACTAAACACTACTAGATGAGAGGAAGGAGGGACACTCGGGGAATGTGGGGAGAACCTGGCTCTACCTCAAAGATTCCTTTTGAACTTGGACATTCAATTCTATTTATTTTATTTTGTTAGTATGTTTGGTTTTGTTCTCTGTCTCCCCCTTTTAGACTGTGAGCCCACTGTTGGGTAGGGACTGTCTCTATATGTTGCCAACTTGTACTTCCCAAGCGCTTAGTACAGTGCTCTGCACACAGTAAGCGCTCAATAAATACGATTGATGATGATGATGATGATTCAATTTCAAGCACCCCATTTTGGCAGGAAGGGAAATAAAGGTGCAGGGGGAGAAGAAAGCCCCTGGTAGGATTGGGAAACTGCAGAAGCCCATGACAGGTGCCTGTGTCCTTTTCTCCTGGTCCTGATCTTGAAATCCAGGCCACCATGACTACTAGCCTCTAGCAGTGTGGCCTAGTGGAAAGAGGATGGCCTGGGAGTCAGAGGACCCGGGATCTAATCCTGACTCTGTCAAATGCTAGCCCTGTGACCTTGGGTAAGTCATTTAACTTCTCTGTTCCTCACTTTCTTCAACTGTAAAATGGGGATTCGATACCTTTTCTCCCTCCCACTTGAGGCTGTGAGCCCCATGTGGGACACGGACTGTGTCTGACCTGACTTGTACCTACCCCAGCACTTAGAACAGTGTTTGACACCTATTAAGCTCTTGACAAGGACCATCAATCCAACATTTCTCTTTCCAATTGTGAGTATAGATTTATGTTACCAACTGTCAATCTGTCTTGTCTACTCTATTTAGAACAGAAGTTCTCTGAGGGCAAGGACCACATCTTCCCCTTACTTTGGATGTGACTGTGCCTAGATTATGCTATGCACCCAAGGGATAATGAAGAAGGAGAAGGAACCACTCCCATTTCCTCCCTCTCTTCCCCTCTTCTCTGGGCTGCTCCCTGCTTTAGGCTGGGGGGCAACCAGCTAAGATGTATGCTGCGTCTTTTTGGCAGTGAACATGCTACTTCCCTACGTTTCCTCAGAAATTAAGGCTTCATTATCAAAAGAATAAAAAACCCCAGAGGGTCTTTCAGGAAAGCCTATTATTGTACCACCGTAAGTAGACAGAGAGTGATGAGTGGACAGAAAAAAAAAAGAAAAATTAGAGGAAGAAAAAGGGGAGGGACTAGGGAAAGAGAAAATATAGGAAAATAAAGTAGGAGTTGTCGAAGAAGATCTGGAAGAAAACAAAGCCTGGGAGTCAGAAGGACCTGGGTTCTAATCCCAGTTCCACCATTTGTCTGCTGTGTGACCTTGGGCAAGTCATTTCACTTCTCTGTACCTCAGTTACCTCATCTGTACAATGGGGATTAAAACTGTCAGTCCCAGGTGGGACACGGACTGTATACAACTTGATTAGATTGTATCTACCCTAGTGCTTAGTACAGTGCCTGGCACATAGTAAACATTTAACAGTTAAAAAACAACAACAAAAAAAAAACAACAGAGGGACATTCCAGAAGCAGAGAAATGCCCCAGGAAAACAAAAGTGGGGAATAAAGGGGGGGAGGGGGGGGAAAGACAGAGACAGGGAGAGATAGTTTTAACCAAGAAATAAAGAGCCAGGAGAAAATATGGGATAAAGCATAGCAAAGTACAAGAAAGTGTGGTTTGAGGGAAAGATATCAGAGTATGCAGGGATTCAAAGGAGGCTTGTCCCATGGGCTGGGGGGGAAGGGGGTTAATTTAAAATAATTTTATTATTTTTCCATTTTGTAGCCCCACCCATGGGCCTGACTTAATGACTTCCTGAACTGTTTTTCCCCACAAAAAAGAAAGAAATGTTGCTGCTCACAGAAGAGGACCCCAGGTTGGAAAAAACCACTGCCAGTATCCAAATCTCAAAAAAATAATTTCAGGACAAACTCAACCATCAATACCCAAGCAACATTTTCAGCTGTAATTTAAAGAAAATATCTGAGGGGAGAAATCTTGAATTTATGTTCTAAATAAAATCAGTACTTTCCAAAAACAAATTTTACTTAGGAAGCCTCAGTGAGGTCTCCATCAGTCATGAATGGATTCCCTCCCAAGCTCCCATCACAAAAATAAGAACCAAGAGCAGTAATGCATCAAGCACTATATATTAGTTTCCAAAAGACTCAGAGAAAACTTTGTGAAAGGGCTTCCGTTATAAATTGAGCTTCCAGAAATTCTTCCTGGCCAGCTGTTGGTCTGTTTCCATTAACCCCAAAAAGCTGTTTATTTTTGTATGCCATCTGAGTGTTCAGACTTGTGAAAACAAGAGAACACCAATTATCCCCTCCGCTACCAAGTCCCCTGTGGCTCGGGCAGTGAGTAATTATATACTCCATCATCGCCCCTCTGCTCCAAGCTGGTTCCCGGCTCTGGCTCATGACGGATTAGCACTCACAGCCCTTGTACGTGGGGAAGGATCGGCAAATTCAGCTTTCAATCGACATGGATTGAACAGACTGCCAATTGTCAGAAATGCTCCTCCTGCGGAGAGGGAATTGATGAAGAGGGGTGGTGCTCACCCCAGGTCAAGGCTGTGCACACAGGATGAGGCTCCCTAACAGGAAAACAGCGTGGAACGTTTCTCTTCCTCCCAAGGTAACTTTACCCAAGAAAAATGGAAAAAAAAAGGATTAAGGTCAGTTCTATGAAAAACACTTTTAGGCCAGTTTCTGTCCAACTAAGCAAATCAACCCAAAATCAACACTAACATTTACTAAGCTCTTACAGTGGGTGAAGCATTAAATTACAAGTTGGGGAAAATACACGGGTGCTCATTTCACCAGGGCCAAGGTGATGTGCCCTCCAGACTCCAGGTTCTGCCCCTATGTCTGATAGGAGGGCCAGATAATAATAATAATAATAATGATAGCATTTATTAAGCGCTTACTATGTGCAAAGCACTGTTCTAAGCACTGGAGAGGTTACAAGGTGATCAGGTTGTCCCACGGGGGGCTCACAGTCTTAATCCCCATTTTCCAGATGAGGTAACTGAGGCCCAGAGAAGTTAAGTGACTTGCCCAAAGTCACACAGCTGGCTATTGGCAGAGCCGGGATTCGAACTCAGGACCTCTGACTCCAAAGCCCGGGCTCTTTCCACTGAGCCACGCTGCTTCTCAGATCTGGTGACCAGGCTTGAGAGAGTCACTTCAGTTTGAGACGTGAATCACTTAGCTAACCGGGTGGCCGAACAGAAAGAGCTTGGGCTGGGGAATCAGGAGATTCTAAAGTCGGATATACTTGACTTTTGTGTGACCTTGGGCAAGTCACAATCCTTTGTGCCCAAGCTTTCTCAACTGTAAAATGGGTATCACCTCTCTTACCACTTCGATTTTCTTTTGAGCCCTGAATGGGGCAGCGATGGTGTCTGATCTTTCTCCCTGAGTGCTTAGCACAGTACTTGGCACCTAGAAAGTGCTTAATAAGTACTGATAACAATATTATTTATGATCAACTAGACACACAATAGTGGAAAGGAAGGAGAGGGTAAGGACCTAAGTACATAGGTGGGAAATAGGGTGGGGAGATGAATTATTAGTCAGGGAAGGCTTCCTGGAGGAGTCATGATTTCAGTAGGGCTTTGAAAATGGTGAGAGTAACAGCCCATCAGAAGTGGTGGGGAAGAGACTTCCAGGCAGAAAGGAGGGTTGTGAACATAGGGTCTGAAGCCAGTAGTGACAAAGAAGGAGCAAGAAGATAGATCTATGTATATATATGTGTTGTGTGTGTGTGTGTGTGTGTGTGTGTGTGTGTGTTTTTGGGGGGTCAGCGGGCGGTGGGGAAGGGCAGTGTTTGAGTGCCTTAAAGCCACCGATGGTGAGGAGTTTCTTCTTGATGGACGGGCAACCACTGCAGGGTGGTCTAATGGAAATAGGAGGGCATAGGAGTCAGAGGATCTGGGTTCTAATCCTGTCTCTGCCACTTGCCTGCTGTGGGACCTTGGGCAAGTCACTTAACTTCTCTGTGCCTCAGTTTCCTCATCTGTAAAATGGGCATTAAACATATACTTTCCCTCCTCAGACTGTGAGCCCCGTTTGGGACAGGCACTCTATCCAATCTGATTATTTTGTGTCTACTTGTACAGTGCATGGCACATAGTAAGCACTTAGCAAATGCATAACAAATATTATTCTTATTACTCGAGTAGAGAGATGTGCGTAGAAAGAAGTTTCAGAAAAACAACATGGGCCGCAGGGACAGATTTAAGAAAAACAGTCCTTAAATTCTGACATACGTCGGGTTTCCTGCTTCAGGGTCTATCGAAAGTGCTCGGGTTCTAAAAAACCTTAAGAAAAGAAAGTGGTAGTTGTGGGACGCACTCATCTCAGCCAATGGAATGAGTGATTTGGGAGGTCAAAGTGTGTCTATATCACCAGCCCCCTCCCCACCTCTTCAAGTGGAAGTCGGGGAGATAGAGGAGGGTGGTTGTTGGTAAACCTGCGAGCCCTGAGCACTGCCAGCTCCAGGCACGAGGGTAGGGGCTCTGGCCACCAACGTACCCCCCTCCCCAGAACCAGCCACTACTGAAACCCAAGCAAAGGAAGTGGCACCGGCCCCACCTGAATTGGCCCATCCTGGGGTGTGTGTCTCTGCCACAGTCTCTACGCAGAGAGGGCAGAGGAAGCAGGTGGGTGCTGCCCCTTGCCCCTCACCCATCTTCCCTGGTAGGGTAGAGAATGGGGAGGGCGGGGGGAAGGAAGGGTGGGGTGGAAGTTGTGAACGAATGGCAAATAAAGACAACCCAATTCCTCTTAATAGTCCAAGGCCAGTCACTGCTGATAACACCTATCCCATATTTTGTTTTGGGAGCAAAAAGAGCAGAGGAGGGTGGGAATCTGCTCAAACACTGAACAGCTGCCCAGCAAATAACAGAGCAACCTTTGAAAATGACTGCCCCTGGGCCAGCTAGGCAATTTTGAATTTTGTCCCGCAGGTGGGGTGGCATGCAGTAAGGGAGAGGTGGGGGACTAGGGAGGACATGGCAGGGAACAGGGTTGTTGGGGAGAATTCAGTGCACGCAACCGGAAAACACAAGAGTTCATCTCTCCTGGCTCAGAGGCCAGTACGAGAGAGTCCAGTAGGTGGGATGGAGTGGGAACACCAGCATGGCCCAGTGGATAGACCCCGGGCCTGGAAGCCAGAAGATCTGGATGAATCAATCAATCGTATTTATTGAGCACTTACTGTGTGCAAAGCACTGTACTAAGCGCTTGGGAAGTACAAGTTGGCAACATATAGAGACAGTCCCTACCCAACAGTGGGCTCACAGTCTAAAAGGGGGAGACAGAGAACAAAACCAAACATACTAACAAAATAAAATAAATAGAACAGATATGTACAAGTAACATAAATAAATAAATAGAGTAATAAATATGTACAAACATATATACATATATACAGGTGCTGTGGGGAAGGGAAGGAGGTAAGATGGGGGGATGGAGAGGGGGATCCCAGCACTGCCACTTGTCTGCTCTTGACTTTGGGCAAGTTACTACTTTCTGCTTCAGTCACCTCATCTGTAA
Organism: Tachyglossus aculeatus; assembly: GCF_015852505.1. Taxonomy (NCBI): domain Eukaryota; kingdom Metazoa; phylum Chordata; class Mammalia; order Monotremata; family Tachyglossidae; genus Tachyglossus; species Tachyglossus aculeatus. Next base: position 34,609,768 of record NC_052071.1, read on the forward strand.
AATGGGAATTAGGGCTGTGAGCCCCATGTGAGACATGGAGTATGTCCCACCTGACTAGCTTGTATCTTCCCAGGTGCTTAGTACAGTGCCTGGCCCAGAGTAAGGGCTTAACAAATACCATAGAAAGAAAAAACATCAATGTTATTCGGATGACCATCATTTCCCATCAACGCTATGCCTCTCCCCATTTCCTCCCCAACCCAACACCATGCATTTTCCCGTGTCCCATTTTCTGGGACAATGGAGAGAAAAGACTTGGGCTTGGGAGTCAGAGGGCTTGGGAGTCAGAAGTCATTGGTTCTAATCCCAGCTCCACCACTTGTCAGCTGTGTGACTTTGGGCAAGTCACTTAACTTCTCTGTGCCTCAGTTACCTCATCTGTAAAATGGGGACTAAGACTGTGAGCCCCACCTGATCACCCTGTATCCCCACCCAGCGCATAGAACAGTGCTTTGCAATAGTAAGTGCTTAACAAATACCATCATTATTATTATTAACAGACAAACAGAGGCAAGGACAGAAGTAGAGCGCTTGGCAAAGGGAGAGAAGGAAAGTGAGAGGGAGGAAAAGGAAAACAGAAAGGAGAAATCAGGAGCCAAAGAGGGAAAGAGAGAGCCTGCAGAATATTGCATGAGAGACAGGAAAAATCAACCAATCATATTTATTGAGCATGTACTGTACGCAGAGCACTTTACTAAGTGCTTGGAAGAGTACGAAACAATATAACAAAGTCAGTCAACACATATCCTGCCCAGAATGAGCTTACAGTCTAGAGGGAAGAAACAGGAGAGGAAACCAGTTGAACTGGGAAAGGGAGAGGATTATGAAGTGAAAGAGTCAAAGTAAGAGTGAGAAAGTGAGATGAGAAGAGCTACAAAAGAGGGATCCCCTCTCAGGATGGCACCTGGAGAGTTTCCAGTATTCTACCGGTCTCGGCTTCGGGAGGGAGAGTCAAGCAGAGGCCTACCTATTGCATTCCTAGCTTGGGCTGTGGTTAGCTAGTGGAAGGCAATCTGCTACAAGGCAAAACTCACCTGTGCTGGGCAGTAGCAGCATGAGAGAGTGTCGAAGGTGGCAACTCAAGTTGACTGAGCGGAAGAAGGCAATGATAAACCACTTCCGGATTCTGACCAAGAAAACTGATGTATAAACTACCAGAACTGCAGATGGAGGTGGGACGTTCTGGGAGAGATGTGCCCATGAAGTCACTACGGGTCGGAAACAACTCAACGGCATAAGACAGGACAGGAGAGGGACACAAGTAAAAGAACAGAGAAAGAGCTGGGAGACAAAGACCAGGGTAGAGATTGATAGGGACAGAGAAATAGAAGCCTTAGAAGGACAGGACAGCAGCTGGAAAAACACAAGGAGAAAGACAGGGAAAGAGTAGGAGCAAATGGACAAGGAGAATGAAGTTCAGTTCACTGGCAATTAACTGGACAAGTAATGGGTGATCCTATTCACATCCTAATGAAATGGGTTTTCAGGCTCAATTCTGCCCAATCGCGTGAATCAGAAGCTAAGAAATAAATTCCTAGTAAAATATTCATTGTTCAATTACAAGAGGTAAGCAAATCTCCTGCTATAACTATCTAGGTTATTATTAAAATAATTTCAAATTTTGGCTGAATTGTTTACCTAAAACAGTAACCTTTAAATTACTTGAGCTAAAGAGTCAAAGGAATATTGTTACAAATGATAATTACAATCCATTTTAACCAATACTTTCCATTTTCTTCCCTAGCAAAACTCATTGCCAAAAATGCTAGGGAACAGCAACACTGATCGATTTATTTTCACCTCTCCTCTGTCTGCATGCTTTCTGGTACAATGAAATTGCCCACGGCAGGCAGCAAAGAAGAAAAGACAAAGCAGTCTGGAGAGTCCATAAACTATCAGCCCCCAAATAATCAAGATTTGATAGCCCTCAAAAAACAGATTTATTGCCCAGAATATTATTTATATTTAGGAATTACGTGTCATGTACATATTTATTTCAGAGAGACTCACTGTCTTTTGCATAATTATACCAACCTCTGACCTTAGTTTAGTCTGCTTGAAATCTTGGGATCAAGGTAGCCTGTATAAACCCTTCTTTTAACACAATATCCCGCTGACAGTGTAAGTTCTGAAACAGACCAAGGCAAGCCTTGCATTTTAATAAGCACTGCAAAATGTAAATTGAGCTGCTCTGATGTGTTAAATTGCAGTAAGGTCGATTTAACTAGCTAAGTCATTTACGAAAACAAACGAACCCTAAGGCTCTGAAAATAGTTCCATTTAATTTGAACACGGGAGTGTGAACTATTTTCTTATCAAAAATAAATAAATAAAATAATGCAAAACAAGAGTACCCAAAATTCCAACTGTGCACCCTGGCCCATGCCACTCATTTCTATACACAAAGAATTAACAGATGGCCACAATCTCCACACTCAATGGGTATTCATTCACCCATAGAATTAAAGCCACAGGCTGAAAATCTGATTCAGTAGTCAAGCTTGTTATAGGGCGAAATTAACAATTACACATCCTTCAAGACAGCTCCAATGGCTCAACGGAGCAGTCCGGCTAAAACTGGTCTGTTTATTGTTATATTGTGCTGCCCCAAAAGCTTAGTACAGTGCTCTGCGCACAGTAAGCGCTTAATAAATACAACTGACTGACTGATATAGGGTGAAATTAACAATTACACATACTTCAAGACAGCGCCAATGGCTCAACCTAGCAGCCCGGCTAAAGCTGGTCTGTTTATTGTTATATTGTGCTCTCCCAAAAGCTTAGTACAGTGCTCTGCTCACAGTAAGCGCTCAATAAATACAACTGACTGACTGGAGAAGAGACCACTGTCTGTCATCTCCTTGGCCCAGAAGAGGGAGTTTCATTCATTCATTCAATCGTATTTATTGAGCACTTACTGTATGCAAAGCACCGTAATAATAATAATAATAATGGCACTTATTAAGCGCTTACTATGTGCAAAGCACGGTTCTAAGCACTGGGGAGGTTACAAGGTGATCAGGTTGTCCCACGGGGGGCTCACAGTCTTCATCCCCATTTTACAGATGAGGTAACTGAGGCACAGAGAAGTTAAGTGACCTGCCCAAAGTCACACAGCTGCCAATTGGTGGAGCTGGGATTTGAACCCATGACCTCTGACTCCAAAGCCCGTGCTCTTTCCACTGAGCCACGCTGCTTCTAAGCTGTCTAAGCTTCTAAGCGCTTGGGAGAGTACGATACAACAACAGACACATTCCCTGCCCACAATGAGCTCACAGTCTAGAGGGGGAGAATGACAATAATATACAAAAATAAATAAATAAATAAATTACAGATATTTATGTACGTGATGTGGGGATGGGAGGGTGGATGAATGAAGGGAACAAGTCAAGGCGACATAGAAGGGAGTGGCAGAAGATAAAGGCTGCCTGGCTGAGATGGGGGGGCGAGTACCTGCGAGAAGCAATGGGCTCAGGGGCACCCAAGTTGCCGGGAAGAGGGTGAGGCAGTGACAGAGGAGTCAGGCCGGCTGGTAAAGAGGTGGCAGAGATGCAGAGAGCAAGCTATAGTGTCAGCCTTACAGCTGCTTTGGCCGCCACAGTCAATCAGGACGAGAGGCTGGTCAAGTGTCAACATTCAACATGGGTAAAGCGACGCCCCTGGCACACCTGAGGCTGCATTAGTATTATTAATAAGAAGAAGAATAATGGTGATGGTATTTAAGTGCTTAGAGAAGCAGCGTAGCTCAGTAGAAAGAGCACAAGCTTGGGAGTCAGAGGTCATGTGTTCTAATCCTGGCTCCGCCACTTGTCAGCTGTGTGACTGCGGGCAAGTCACTTAACTTCTCTGTGCCTCAGTTACCTCATGTGTAAAATGGGGATTAAGCCCCATGTGGGACAACCTGATTACCTTGTATCTCCCCCAGCGCTTAGAATAGTGCTTTGCACATTGTAAGTGCTGAACAAGTACCAAAATTATTATTACTCCTGTATCAAGCACAGTTCTAAGTGCTGGGCTAGATACAAACTAATCGGGTTGGACACAGTCCCTTGTCCCACATGGGGCTCACTGACTTAATCCCCATTTTACATATGTGGTGACTGAAGCAAAGAGAAGTTGTGATTTGCCCAACGTCACGCAGCAGATAAATGACAGAGCCGGGATTAGTCACTTCCAGAGTCAAGCCAAGCCCTCAATAAAGATGACTGATTATGGGCAAGGAACGTGCCTGCTGGTTCTATTGCATTGTATTCTCCCAAGCATTTAGAACAATGTTCTGCACATAGTAGGAGCTCAATAAATACCACTGTTTATTGATTAAATAACTGCCAAAAAACAAAAAAACACAAGACAGAAAAGTGTCCGGTTCCAAAGAAGTCCATACCTGTTCTCTGAATTGGCCCATCTTGCTTGAGCACTGGCTTCCACCTCTGCTTTCTCCCTTGGTACCTTAGTAGGGAGAGCAGAGATCTTTCTCCCCTCTGTACAGATGAAGAGACTGAGGCCCAGAGAGGTTAAGTGACTCACCCAAGGCTAGCAAGTAGGCCAATGGCCCACTTGGAACTAGAATCCCAGACTTCTGACTCCAACCTCAAAGTTCTTTCCACTAGGCCGTGCGGCCTCCCAATACATACCAATTACCCCAGGACAGCTTTAGGTAAGCTTATTAACCAAAGCAGTCTTGGGTTTTAAAATTTTTGAAAACATTCAATTACTTTGGGCTTTGACTATTTTCCAGGCATTTCTGATAGTACTGGAATTCAAGGTGGATTGCCAAAGTTTCTATATTAGTATTTTCACCCAACTTGGCCAAATTCTTTCTTATTATCTCTGCTGGCTACTCGATGATAAATGAACCCAGCCCAATCACAAAGTAGTTCCTGAGGAATAAGGAACAGAGGCTTCAAAGGCTTGAACAATAAACATGCCTCACTCTGGTTGCCTACCGTGACATGATTTTACCTGTGTTACCAAAATTAACAGAGCACTCACTAACATGCGCTAGAGGCAAACATTACTTCATTTTCATATGTCTATAAAACAGCAAACGGCACATCTCAGGGCAGGTTTGTTCTTTTACTGGTTCACTTTCAGCTCGTCATGACGCAAGCCACTAGCCGACGGTAAAGGCGCGAGAAAGGCATCGGAAGCCTCTTTTTGCTCTCCAGTTTGCACCACATTCTAATCCAGCAGTGGAAGAGACAAAGCCACTAACCTCAAACAAGATTTCAAAGTCTTAGATCCCTCAATAGGTCAAATTAAGCCACAACATGAGAGAAGCTGTTAGTTCCAAGTTATTGGAACTCTTGCAAGAGAGAGGAGGAAAAAAGGAGACATCAGCAGATGTTACCACTGCTATAACTGTAGAAGAGGAGGAGGAAGGTGCTTCAATCCGTTGAAATGAGTTTCCTTCATGACGTAACCAATAATGACGGACAAAAGAAAATCTCACCTCTGCAGGACAGGCCCTTCTTTCCCCCAGGATCAGGACAGTTCTTAAACAGGGCTGTGCTGCTTAAAATTACAATAATCCATCAATCAAAAGTATTTATAAAGAACTTCTTTTAGGCAGACTAAGCATCTGGGAGAGTACACTAGAGGTTGAAGACACATCCCTGACTACAAGGGGCTTGCAAATGAACACCCACTAAAACCGACCCAGATTAAGTGCTCAGGACTAAACTTGAGTTTTCAGGTGGGGTTTAGGGAGGTAAAGTTGCCCACCTCTCACGTTACGCACAAGCGTGAAAGAGCCTAATCACAGGATAAGAGGAAATGCCTGCTTTCTATTTTCTGCCCCTGGGTAGGGTGCAGGAGATCCTTGGCTATTTTTGCCCTTCCACCCACCTGGAGTTGCCAAGGATGAAAGGAAGCAGTGTGGCCTAACGGATAAAGCCCCAGCCTGGGAACCAGAGGATTAGGGTTCTAGCCCAGCTTACTGTGCGACCTTGGTCAAGTCGCTTAACTTCTCTGTGCCTCAGTTTCCCCAACTGTAAAAAAATGCCAATTCAATACCTGTTCTCCCACCTACTTGCCTGTGAGCCCCATCTACGACAGGAACTGTAACTGGCCTGATTCACTTGCAATAATAACAATAATAATAATAATAATGGTACTTGTTAAGCACTTACTACATGCAAAGCACTGTCCTAAGCACTGGGGTAGGCACAAGTTAAGCAGGTTGGACACAGCCCCTGTCCCACATAATAATAATAATAATAATAATGGCATTTATTAAGCGCTTACTATGTGCAAAGCACTGTTCTAAGCGCTGGGGAGGTTACAAGGAGATCAGGTTGTCCCACCGGGGGCTCACAGTCTTAATCCCCATTTTACAGATGAGGGAACTGAGGCCCAGAGAAGTTAAGTGACTTGCCCAAAGTCACACAGCTGACAATTGGCAGAGCCGGGATTCGAACCCATGAGCCCTGACTCCAAAGCCCGGGTTCTTTCCACTGAGCCACGCTGCTTCTCCAATGGGGCTCACACCTTTAATCCCCATTTCACAGATGAGGTAACTGAGGCCCAAGGAAAGTAAGTGAACTGCCCAAGGTTACACAGCAGACTTGTGGCGGAGCCGAGATTAGAACCCAGGTCCTTCTGATTCCCAGGCCCATGCTCTAGCCACTAAGTCACGCTCCACCCCAGCATTTAAAACGGTGCATGACACATAGTAAGCGCTTAACTAATACCATGAAAAAATGAAAGTAGGGTCTGGATACTGTTTATGAGCTCTGGGAAAAACTCCAGGGGCCCTAACCACTAGAGCTAGACAATGGGAGCCAGGCATCCCCGCCCTCCCCTGCTACCAGCGTGGCTCAGTGGAAAGAGCCCGGGCTTTGGAGTCAGAGGTCATGGGTTCAAATCCCGGCTCCGCCAATTGTCAGCTGTGTGACTTTGAGCAAGTCACTTCACTTCTCTGGGCCTCATCTGTAAAATGGGGATGAAGACTGTGAGCCCCACGTGGGACAACCCGATCACCTTGTAACCTCCCCAGCGCTTAGAACAGTGCTTTGCACATAGTAAGCACTTAATAAATGCCATTATTATTCTTATTATTACCCCAGAGTCTAGGATGGGGGTAGGCTACAGCACCTGCAGGCTTAGGTGACAAAGGAAGGAACTCTTGAGCCTGTTTCTGATGGCAGTGGCATCCTGGAATCTCCCTCGGGCACTAAACCATGTGAGTCAGGAAAGGCGGAGCCTTGGATGTCCACGGGGCATTTCTGAATTCACTGGACTACATGTGGCTGCAAGACCAAGTTCCTGTATTTTTTTGCTTTATGGTATTTGTTAAGCACTTATTATGTGCCAACCACTGTACGAAGCTCTGGGGTAGATATAATCAGGATGGAAAGGGTCGCTGTCCCACATAGGGCTCACAGTCTTAAGCCCCATTTCACAGATGAGGTAACTGAAGCACAGAGAAGCAAAGTGCGTTGTCCAAGGCCACACAGCAGACAAGTGGCAGAGCTGGGATTAGAAACCACGTCCTTCTGACTCCCAGGCATACGCTGCTTCTTGATTCCCGGATTCCCAGGCTGCTCCATGATACTTCGCAATATTCCCTGTAATATTCATTCTAGGAATGCAAAGCACAATCAAACTGCGGATGTAACGGCGCCTTCCAGGGTTCCAGCCAGAACGAATCTTCTCGCTTAATAGCTTTCTCTTTAGATCAGTAATTCCATCCCTCCTCAAAGAAAGTGCGCACTCTGCTCCTTTGTCACATGAGAATTCACAGGCTTCCCTTTGAGAGTAAGCCAAGAAATAGTGGCACCAACTGTCACCTGCAAGGGGAAGCAGTAACAGCTGCTGAGGAAGTTGCAACCTCTACCAGAGGCCACCAGAAACAGGCGACGGCTGCCTCTGGGGCGAACATGTGGAGCTCAGCAGAGAGAGAGAGAGAGAAAGAGACACAGAAAGCAAGCAACAGAAGCAACAACCATTCACTGAGCTCAGGAAATTACAGGAGTCTTCTCTCTCCCCAACTTCCACAGCTAAGGGGGTGTCACTAAGACTCCCAAATAGGGGCCGATGCTCTCTTCCAAAGAGCTCCTTCCCTGTGAGCCCGTTGATGGGTAGGGACCGTCTCTATATGTTGCCGACTTGTACTTCCCAAGCGCTTAGTACAGTGCTCTGCACACAGTAAGCGCTCAATAAATACGATTGAATGAACGAACAGAGGCACAGAACGGCCTTAGGGGAGCACCATTAAGGGCAGCGAGGGCAGTGTTGGTTTCCAAGAAATAATAATAATAATAAATATAGCACTTACTATGTGCAAAGAACTGTTCTAAGTGCTGGGGAGCTTACAAGGTGATCAGGCTGACCCACGTGGGGCTCACAGTCTTAATCCTCATTTTACAGATGAGGTAACTGAGGCATAGAGAAGTTAAGTGACTTGCCCAAAGTCACACAGCTGGCAAGTGGCGGAGCGGGATTCGAACCCATGACCTCTGACTCCAAAGCCCGTGCTCCTTCCACTGAGCCACGCTGCTTCTCTAAGATCCGTGAAACTGAGGGGAATCTCTGGTTAAACATGAATGCCGCCTAAGGCTCCTTTATACCTTAGTAATAATAATAGTAGTAATAATCAGTCCTTTAATTCCAAGATTTCACAGTCATTCATCAGAAACCCTGCTAACACCCTGATGAGGCGGAGGTTGAATTGTTATCATTATCCTTTCAGGAAATAACAGGATGAGCAGCGCGCTCGCAGTCCTTTTTGAGGCAAATTAAAAGGAGATGTGTAATTTGGTGGGGAGGGCAGAGAGAGAGACAGCTGCTAGTCTGAAAAATAGAAGAAATTCTGGCAAATGCTTTGTCTCACCTTCATGCAAGGATGGGGGCATTGAGTAAGGCCTCTCTGCTCCGCCTAGCAGTTGCGATGCCCTCAGCCTCGGCTCCCTCGGGCTAGCAGTGGTACAGTCCTTGGCCCCAGAGCACCCCTCCCTGCTCAAAAAGAAAGGAGGGGAGCAACAGAAAGTGCCCCACCTTCTTAACTCTCCTGCTCCTTTCCGGGGCCAAAAGCACTCGGGCACCAGGCTGGGCAACACTAAAAAGGAACGGAGTGGCTGCCTGGCAGGGAAACAAGACTCCGGGGCAAATCAATCCCTCCTTAAGCAGGCCCTGTGTGCCCACAAGATCCAGGAGAAGCAGTTTGGCGTAGTGGAAAGAGCAGAGGGCTAAATGTCAGGAGATGGAGGTTCTCATCCCAGCTTGCCCCTTTCTTTTCCTATGGTATTTGTTAAGTGTTTACTATGTGCCAGGCACTATACTAAGTGCCGGGGTAGGTACAAGTTTATCAGGTTGGACACATTCCCCGTCCCACATGGTGCTCACAGTCTTAATCCCCATTTTACAGATAAGGTAACTGAGGCACAGAGAAGTGAAGTGATTTGCCCAAGGTCACGCAGCAGATAAATGGCAAACCGGAATTAGAACCCAAGTCCTTCTGACTCCCAGGGCTGGACTCCATCCATCAGGCCATGCTCCTATCACTCCCAAGAGGTCCCTGCCTGTCCACTGCTCACTTGCCTACTGTGCGACCTTGGGCAAATCACTGAACTTCTCTGGGCCTCAGTTTCCTCATCTGTAAAATGGAGATGAAATACCTGTTCTCCTTCTTACCTGTGAGCCTCATGTGGGACAGAGACTGTGTCCAACCTGATTATCCTCTCTAACCCACTGCTCAGCACATTGTTTGGCACAGAGTAAGCACTTATCAAATTCCTCAGTCTTGCCACCTGACCTCTGCAACCCCTCCTCCCAAACATCCAGAAAAAGGCTCCTTTCCTGGCTTGTTTTTAAACTCGGTGCAAATCGCCAAACTCGTCATGTTGAAAATGAAGAACCATGTCAATTATTCCTGCTGCACGGACCTGAAAGTTAACCATTCTAGTGCCTCGTTTAACATGAAAAGTGAATTCTGACAGGAAGTGATTCATTCAGCGGTTGGCCATCCCTCAGTCTGAGGGGAGAAGGAGGAGGCAGCGGCAGAAATTTAGCCCAGAGGCAAGGGGGTGAGAGCCTCCTCCCACAGGCCCAGAGCCTATTTTAATCAATGGCATTCATTGAGCGCTTACTGTGTGCAGAACACTATACTAAGCATTTGGGAGAGGAGAATACAACAGAGTTGGCAGTCATGATCCCTGCCCACAAGGAGTTTGCACTCTACAGGCAGGGAATTCTTTCCCCATACCAGAAGACATTGTGAAACGGTGGCAAACGGATCCAAGAGGTGTGTTTGAAGGAACTGTCCCCTTATTCCCCTCCCTGGACTCATACTCCTCTGAATCCATCACTCTTCCCCTCACCCCTCGAAACAGAAAGTTTAGCTCAGAACTCTTTCTCAAAATCCCCTTCAACCCCACCTCCTGGGAAACGGGGGTTACTGATGCGGACTTCATTATCAAGATGCCCTTCCGGCTTAATTTCCAAAATATTCCCATCTTGTCGAAGGATTTCTAATGCTTAAAAAGATACTGAGATGGGTCAGCCTCGCAGCACTTATGTATTTATCTATAAAGTATTTATTTATGTCAATGTCTGCCTCCTCCTTCAGACTGTAAGCTTGCTGAAGGCAGGGAAGATGCCTATCAACGCTGTTGGACTGTATTCTCCCAAGCACTTAGTAAAGTGCTCTGCACATAGTAAGCACTCAATAAAAACCACTGATTGATTCAGCCCCCTGTCGTAATCAGAAAATTAGATAAAAGTTAAAAACTGGTAGCTGCATTGAGGCCTAACAGGTTAGTAGTCCTTTGGTAAGCGTAAGACATTCACTGCAGTTCCTGCCAACCCACATTTCCTGTTGCAGAGGAAGTTGGTCATCCTCAAACCAGCAGATACAGATGAAGAAACTGCCAATAAGAGTCAAAAGCTCAATATGTAAATCGAGAGTTAGCGTGCACTATTTCTCCCAAACTTTCAATCTATAGCGTTATGCACCACTTAAGAAGAATGGTTATTTGCAGAGTCCAGATAACCCTCCCTCCCACCCGCCACTGGAAAAAAATAGCAATTCTGAGGAAAAACCTGAATTGTCAAACATCTTTAGCCACCAGGAAAAAATACCCTCAAATCCACCCGCCACTGCTGCACACACCACCTGCTGATCAAATTTCTAACACTTTTTGCAGTCACAGAGACAAAGGGAACTCAAAAAGTCCTCGTGTCTACCCCTTGCCTCGAAAAATGGCTGCACTTATTCATTCATTCATTCAATCGTATTTATTGAGCGCTTACTGTGTGCACAGCACTGTACTAAGCGCTTGGGAAGTACAAGTTGGCACCATATAGAGACGGTCCCTACCCAACAGCGGGCTCACAGTCTAGAAGGGGGAGACAGACAACAAAACATATTAACAAAATAAAATAAATAGAATAAATATGTACAAATAAAATAGAGTAATAAATACATACAAACATATATACATATATACAGGTGCTGTGGGGAGGGGAAGGAGGTAGGGCGGGGGGATGGGGAGGAGGAAAAGGGGGAGAGGAAGGAGGGGGCTGAGTGTGGGAAGGCCTCCTGGAGGAGGTGAGCTCTCAGTAGGGCTTTGTGGGGAGGAAGAGAGCTAGTTTGGCGGATGTGCTGAGGGAGGGCATTTCAGGCCAGGGAGATGATGTGGGCCGGGGGTCGACGGCGGGACGGGCGAGAACGAGGCACAGTGAGGAGGTCAGTGGCAGAGGAGCTGGGGGTGTGGGCTGGGCTAGAGAAGGAGAGAAGGGAGGTGAGGTAGGAGGGGGTGAGGTGATGGACAGCCTTGAAGCCCAAGGTGAGGAGTTTTTGCACTTACACTACCAAAGACAATTACCATTTGGTTATCTCTCTTATTCCAAGAATGAAGTTTCCTTTGCCTGTTGGAGCTTAGAATTGGTTCCAAAAGTCATTCCTCCGAGACTGCTAGCCTTTCTCCACAGCATTAGTGGCAGACAAACATTACTGCTAGGGGCAGAGGGCTGGGGGGCAGGGCTTGTCAGAGGGAGTCCCCTGGGCCCCCGCCTTCTCAGGGACCTATGGCACAGCCAAAATCAAGTTCCCTTTCTCTGTAAGTACTACTCCTTTGCTCGCTCTTCCTGCAAAAGATGAACTGATGTTGTAACTCCAAAGCATTTAAGTGTCTGAATGACCATAAAATAATTATTAATGCCTTTAAGTGCTCTAAGGGATTTTCAAGGGATCCTCAGCTCCATGCCACAGAAGGGTGTCTCTGAACCGAATAATGGCCTTCCCATCTTGTGGACACTTTAATAATATCCAGCACTTAGCACAGTGCTTGGTGCATAGTAAGCACGTAACAAATACCATCATTATTATAATATTTAAACTTACCAAGGCTTCCACAGGATGGGCAGCCTAGCAGGGTCCATGCTGAGTTTTGGGCAGTGGCATGACAGCTGACCATAGCAAAGAAATAAGAAGATAAAGAAGCAGTGGGAGAAGCCTTGTGGCCTAGTGGATAAATCATAGGTCTGGGAGTTAAAAGGACCTGGATTCTAATCCCAGCTCCACCACTTGTCTGTAGTGTAACCTTGGGCAAATCACTTCACTTCTCTGTGCCTCAGTTACCTTATCTGTAAAGTGGGGATTAAGACTGTGAGCCCCTTGTGAGGCATGGCTATGTCCAACTTGATTAGCTTGTATCTATCTCCCCCAGCACTTAGTACAGTGCCTGGCACATAGTAAGCATTTAACAAGTAACATTAAAGAAAAAAAAAAACACAAAGAAAGCTTAGGTAACCATCCCCACTTCTGGCACTTCTGTATCCTGTTCTGCTGTGTGGGCAGGAAAGTGAAGTGACTTGACCAGGGTCACAGAGCAGATAAGTGGCTGAGCCAGGATCAGAACCCATGACCTTCTGACTCGCAGGCTCACGCTCTATTCGCTACAACAGGGGCCATAGCTGGTGTCCAGAGCAAGGAAAAGAACTGTTAAGCGGCAATGAGAGAGGGGCGGTCACCACTGGCCTTGCATCTCCCTCTTGCTGCCGTTGCCACTGTCCAAGGGCTGTGGGAGTCTGTGACACGCATGGAACATGGTGTAATGGACAGAGCACAGGCCTGGGAATCAGAAGGTCATAGGTCCTAATACCAATACTGCCACGTGTCTGCTGTGTGACCCTGGGCAAGTCACTTTACTTCTCTGGGCCTCAGTTACCTCATCTGTAAAATGAGGATTTAGACTGTGAGCCCCACATGGGTCAGGGACCATGTCCAAGTCGATTTGTTTGTATTCACTCTAGCGCTTAGTACAGTGCCTGGCACACAGTAAGCGCTTAACAAATACCGTCATTATAATTATTAATATGGAGTGGGCTGGAGAACAGTGAGTGAGTGAGAGAGAGAGAGAGAGAGAGAGAGAGAGAGAGAGAGAGAGAGTTGTTTGTCTATTTCTCTCACCTTTTCCTGCTTTCTTTTCCTCCTAATTTTTGCTTTGCTAAAGACATTATTTAGTCTTGTGCATGCCTTCAGAGAACCTCTGAAGAGGGAAGATGGCTCCAGTTTCACCAGACAAGGAGGCATTTCTAAAAAATGGCCACAGCAGAGTGCCAATCCTGGGCCACTGGGCCACGAGCCAGCAGGCAACTGCCTCAGGATCTGCTGCAGTCTTGTCTGCCCATGGGAGCCAGATAGTTTCCAGAATTCCTGCTGAGCCCATGAGCCCCATGTGGGACGGTGGCTGTGTCTGACCTAACTTGAGATTACCCCCAGTGTTTAGACTAGTGCTGGATACACAATAAGCGCTTAAACAAATGCCATAATAATCAATTAGTGGTATTTATTCATTCATTCAATCATATTTACTGAGCGCTTACTGTGTGCAGATCACTGTACTAAGCACTTAGGAAGTACAAGTCGGCAACATATAGAGACGGTCCCTACCCAACAACGGGCTCACAGTCTAGAAGGGGGAGACAGACAACAAAACATGTAGATGGGTGTCAAAATCGTCAGAATAAATAGAATTATAGCTATATGCACATCATTAACAAAATAGAGTAGTAAATATGTACAAGTAAAATAAACAGAGTAATAAATCTGTACAAATACATACAAGTGCTGTGGGGAGGGGAAGGAGGTAGGGCGGGGCGGGGGGGATGAGGAGGGGAGGAAAAAGGGGGCTCAGTCTGGTAAGGCCTCTGTGCACAGAGCCCAGAACTGAGCAGTTGGGAAACTATAATCAGTCAATCAATCAATCGTATTTATTGAGCGATTACTGTGTGCAAAGCACTGTACTAACCGCTTGGGAAGTACAAGTTGGCAACATATAGAGACAGTCCCTACCCAACAGTGGGCTCACAGTCTAAAAGGGGGAGACAGAGAACAAAGCCAAACATACTAACAAAATAAAATAAATAGAATAGATATGTACAAGTAAAATAAATAAATAAATAAATAGAGTAATAAATATGTACAAACATATATACATATATACAGGTGCTGTGGGGAAGGGAAGGAGGTAAGATGGGGGGGATGGAGAGGGGGACGAGGGGGAGAGGGGGAGAGGATACCACAGAGTTGGTAGACTTGGACATCCCTATGTGGTTACGTTACGATACGACACAATAAATACGATTGAATGAATGGTTCTTTGGTTAGAGTCTTTAGCCACTGTTGGAACAGCTTTATCAGGAATAATCAGGGTTAGGACCCCGCTGTCCTGATTCTTATTTCCAGATCCCTGCTTCTTCCTCTGGAAGGGGAGCAAGGCTTGTGTACACAGTGGGTGCTAAATAAATACCAGAGATGGGCCTCTCATGATAAAGTGACTTCCCCACTTGATAAGTGAGGATTGGCTTTCCTCCCTGAGAGTGAGGAGCAAGTCTGGAAGCAGCACTAATTTTTTCAGGCCTCTAAGCTACAACTTAATGGGCTGATGTAAGCTCTTCACCCTGCCTGCGTGTCCTACAGGTCCCAAGCCAATTGGGCCACAGCAGGTCAACACAAAGCTAAGCCAGCCATTAGGGCTGAGGTCAGCCACACTGCACCAACCCCACCCTCTTCCAACACACACACACACACACACACACACACACACACACACACACACACAGTCTGCTGCATGACCTTGGGTAAGTCACTTGACAACTCTGTGTCTCAGTTACCTCATCTGTAAAATGTGGATTGAGACTGTGAGCCCTACATGGGACAACCGAATTACCTTGCATCTACCCCAGTGCTTAGAACAGTGCTTGGCACATAGTAGATGCTTAACAAATATCATAATTATTATTATTACTACTACTACTACAACACCACACACACACACACACACACGCCAGTGTGACCCATTTCTGGCATTTTGGGCCTGGAGAAAAATTCCATGGTGAGTGGGGAATTGCTGGACCAGAAGGGACATCGGCTGAACCAAAAATGGTTCAGACTCATTTCCTGTGAGCCCTGCCACACATACATGTGTGGCATGTTGAGAAGCAGCGTGGCTCAGTGGAAAGAGCACGGGCTTTGGAGGCAGAGGTCATGGGTTCGAATCCCGGCTCCACCACATGTCTGCTGTATGACCTTGGGCAAGTCACTTAACTTCTCGGAGCCTCAGTTACCTCATCTGTAAAATGGCGATGATGACTGTGAGCCCAATGTGGGACAACCTGATCACCTTGTATCCCCCCAGCGCTTAGAACAATGCTTTGCACATAGTAAGAGCTTAACAAATGCCAATAATAATAATAATAATAACATAGTGCACATACATGGCAGTTCTGCTAAGACATAGAGCAATCCCTCAGGCTGCCAGGGTCCAGTTATCATTCCCCAGGCTGCCAGGCCCACAGAGACAAGGGGCAGTGAGCACATAAGACATGAGATGCAGCGTGGCTCAGTGGAAAGAGCACAGGCTTTGGAGTCAGAGGTCATGGGTTCGAATCCCAGCTCCACCACATGTCTGCTGTGTGACCTTGGGCAAGTCACTTAACGTCTCTGAGCCTCAGTTACCTCATCTGTAAAATGGGGATTGACTGTGAGCCCAACGTGGGACAACCTGATCATCTTGTATCCCCTCCAGCGATTAGAACAGTGCTTTGCACATAGTAAGCGCTTAGCAAATGCCATCATTATTATTATTATTATTATAAGACAGCACTTCTTGGAAGTGAGCCTGGATCAAACCAGCTCAAACTGAAGGTGGGTTCCATTCCTGCTGGGCTGGGCCCCTGTGAGGGGCAGAACTGAGTCAGGGCCTCTACCTTGAAGCAATAATTTGCCCGGGAGGCCTGAAAGAGTTAAATACGGCTTTCAAAACTGCTCCTCTCACTCTCCGGGAGTATTTGAGGGACAGACTTGCTCAAGGCTAAAGAGAGTTAAGACCTTTAGTTATTTCATCTCTATGACACATTTACGCACCCATTTTACGGGTGCGTAAATCTCAAGTTCTCACAAGGAACCATGGGCAACCTTCATAATGGACCTCGAGATTTCTGAGTCACAATCCCCTACTCCAATAATAAAAATGCTCTGTACTTAGGTAGCACCTTTCATCCAGGCAGTTCAAAGTGCTTTATCCACATTGACTCATTAATCCTCTCAACGGTGCCAGGAAAACAAAAGGTTGAGTTTCTTACTCAAGGTCACCCACAAGCCAAGAACAGTGGAAATACGCCAAGGGTGTGCCAACCCCCAAGCTACGGGGCACCACTGGAGGGGCTTGGAACCAGGGCACTGACCGGGGGATTCCTTCAATCATATTTCATTCATTCAATCGTATTTTTTGAGCACTTACTGTGTGCAGAGCACTGTACTAAGCACTTATCCCTTTCCTCTTCTTCCACTCCCTTCTGCATCACCCTGACTTGCTCCCTTTATTCATCCTCCCTCCTGGCCCCACAGCACTTATACATATTAAATGTATTATATCATACTTATGCTTGAGAGAAGCAACTTGGCTTAGTGGAAAGAGCCGAGGCTTGAAAGTCAGAGGATGTGGGTTCTAATCCCAGCTGCACCATTTGTCTGCTGTGTGACCTTGGGCAAGCCACTTAACTTCTCTGTGCTTCAGTAACCTCATCTGTAAAATGGGGATTAAAAATGTGAGCCCAACATGGGACAACCTGATTGCCCTATACCTACCCCAGCACTTAGAACAGTGCTTGGCACATAGTAAGTGCTTAACAAATGCCATAATTAGTATTATTATTATACATATCTGCAATTTATCTCTTTGTAAATTATCTGCAATTTATCTGTTTGTTAATAAATTTATATATCTCCCCCTCTTGTCCCTAAGCTCACTGTGGGCAGGGAACGTGTCTGTCTTTTGTTATGTTGTACTCTCCCAAGTGCTCAGTACAGTGCTCTGCACACAGTAAGCCCTCAATAAATACTATTGTATGAATGAATGAATGACCCATCAGTGGCTGAGATGGAAATAACAGTGGTGGCTACACTGTGGCCCTGGTTTCCTCCGGGCCCTCGAACCCAGCCCTCCCTGAAGAACAGCGCAACGACACCCACGGCTGGTTTTAGGACTGGAAGAAGCAGAGGGTCACCCAGAGCCACCTATTTGAGAACAGCAGAAAACTTCCCAGGGTGGAGAGTAGGGGGGCCATTCACCAGGTTTTCTATGGAGACGGTCCGGTTTTCAGCTGGTCTGTCCCCTCTGTGGTAATTTTGTTTTTCCATGACCAGCCTTCCTCCAACTTGGCTCCTGCTGTCAAGTCCCATGGCTCAGAAGTGACATACACATTTACAGGGACCCAGGAGAGGAACACAACACCTCTGGAGGAAGCTGTGGACTGTAAGCTGTAAACTGTAAACTCGTTGTGGGCAGGGAAAATGTCTGTTATACTGTTATTTGTACTCTCCCAAGTGCTTAGTACAGTGCCCTGAACCCAGTAAGCACTGATGATTGATGATTGATTGACCGACCAGGGCTCCAACAACTGAGGGAAGTAGTGTGACAGAGTGGACAGAGCACAGGCCTGGGAGCCGGAAGACCTGGGTTCTAACCGGTTCTTCCACTTGTCTGCTACGTAACCTTGGCCAAGTCACTTCACTTCTTTGTGCCTCAGTTACCTCATAAGTAAAATGGGGATTAAGACTGTGAGTCCTATATGGGACAGAGATTGTGTCCAACCCAATTACCTTGTATCTACCCCAGGGCTTAGTACAGTGCCTGGCGCATAGTAAGCTTTTAACAAACACCATTATTATTACTGTTATTATTATTATGTGCTACAGAGTTCTCCAAAGACCCTATTCGTGTATGTCCTTCTGACTCAATCAATCAATCGTATTTATTGAGTGCTTACTCTGTGCAGAGCACTGTACTAAGCGCTTGGGAAGTACAAGTCGGCAACATGACATCACTTAAGCTACCAACGGAGACAGTAGAGGCAGATCTGGGATTCCTTAGTGCTGACAGCAGTGAAATTACTTACTGGATTCCATTCCTTTTTAAACAGAGGTGAATTCCTCCTTTCTCTCTCTCCTACTGTCTACCCCTCCAACCCTTGTCTCTCCCCTCAATGACTTGTTCTACGATGCGACACCAGATGGGCCTCAATCTTGTTAGCACCAGTGGCCACTTGAAGAAACACCAAGGCAGACTCCACTGAAATATGCATATTTAATCTGACTTCCTATAACAGCAACAACAACAACAAAAACCCAGCCAGGGTCAAGGATACAGTAATATGAATTCACTTGCTTGAAAGTGCCTATGGTTACACAGAATGGCTTGGATTTGGTGAGCAAATTAAATTGTATTTCTTGTATTTTCAGATTCTGAGTCACTCATCTAGAATTGGAGATCCTGGGGCATAGAAAGATTAGACCATTTGCCTAAAGACACACACATTAATGGTAGGGGTGTACAAGAAAATTCAGCACTAGGAAAACAATTTCTTAGATGACAGGCTTTTTTTTTCCCCTAGTGGTTAAAGCAATGTTTTTATTTACTTTTCTTTAATACCCTTTGAGATGACATTAAATTTTTTGCTGCCATGTTTTAGATTTATCTGGTTCAAGATCAGCTTTGCTTACTAAAAATAAATCAACAATTTTGAGAACATAAATATTTGGACACAAGCTTATGTCCTTTGAATCTAAGAACAAACCTAATTACAAACAATATATCCAGAAGTACAGACACAGGAAATAGTTTGAACAAAGCCTAAGAAACCCTTAAAGCACTATTGTCTTTATCCTTTTTTCTGTCTTTGGAACTTAAAACGCCAGTGAAAACTGGCACCTCTGGCTTTCAGGCTGGTTTTTAATAGGTCCTGTCAAGATATAAGATTGATCTTTGGAACATGTAATCAGCAGAAAACCATTTTAAATGCCTGAAAAACCTAAGTAGACTTTGAAAGCAGCCACATGCACACGTGTTACCATATATCATAGATGCCAAGCCATATTTGAACACACGAAATATGCCTAACTGAAATGGCCAAAAATGGCAGGAGGGAGGCCTTTAAGGTAGTTTTACACCAATGGCCTATATATTTTATAAATCTCTACAGTAACCTGCTTAGAATGAGGGGACAAATGGATGGTGACTACAGAATGATGACCCCCGCTTAGGATGGCACCTGGAGACTTTCCAGTACTCTACCGGTCTCGGCTAAGGGAGGGAGAGTCAAGCAGAGGCATACATAAATAAATGTATGTATTTATTTTACTTGTACATATCTATTCTATTTATTTTATTTTGTTAGTATGTTTGGTTTTGTTCTCTGTCTCCCCCTTTTAGACTGTGAGCTCACTGTTGAGTAGGGACTGTCTCTATATGTTGCCAACTTGTACTTCCCAAGAGCTTAGTACAGTGCTCTGCACACAGTAAGCGCTCAATAAATACGATTGATTGATTGATACACATTCCATTCCTAGCCTGGCCATGCCTAGCGAATGGAAGGCAGTCTACTACAAGTCAAAACTCACCTGTGCTGGGCAGCAGCGGCATGGGAGAGAACTGAGGGTGGAGACTCAAGTTTACTGCGCGGAAGAAGGCAATAGTAAACCACTTCCACATTTTGACCAAGAAAACTCTATTGATTCACTACCAGAACAATTGCAGGTGGAGGTGGGGTGTCCTGGGAGAGATGTGTCCATGGAGTCACTATGGGTTGGAGATAACTCGACAGATTGACAACCCTCCCAATATGCTTCACAGGCAGCACATGAAAAGCAAGACATAGACCACACTCCACACAATATCTGGATGGGCTCATTCATTCATTCTTTCAATCGTATTTACTGAATGCTTACTGTGTGCAGGGCACTGTACTAAGTGCTTGGGAAGTACAAGTCAGCAACATATAGAGGCGGTGCCTACCCAACAACGGGCTCAGTCTAGAAGGGGGAGACAGACAACAAAACAACACATGTAGATGGGTGTCAAAACTGTGAGAAAAAACAGAATTATAGCTATAGGCACATCATTAATAGAGTAGTAAATATGTACAAGTAAAATAAATAGAGTAATAAATCTGTATAAATATATACAAGTGCTGTGGGGGGAAGGAGGTAGGGCAGAGGGGGGGCAATAGGGAGGAGGAAAGGAAAAAGGGGGCTCAGTCTGGGAAGGCCTCCTGGAGGAGGTGAGCTCTCACTAGGGCTTTGAAGGGAGGAAGAGAGCTAGTTTGGCGGATGTGTGGAGGGAGGGCATTCCAGGCCAGGGGAAGGACGTGGGGCGGGGGTCAACGACGGGACAGGAGAGAACGAGGCCCAGTGAGGAGGTTAGCGGCGGCAGAGGAGCGGAGGGTACTGGAGAAGGACAGAAGGGAGGTGAGGTTGGAGGGGGCGAGGCGATGGAGAGCCTTGAAGCCAAGAGTGAGGAGCTTTTGCTTGATTCGTAGGTTGACAGGCAACCACTGGAGACTTTTGAGGAGGGTAGTGACACGCCCAGGGCGTTTCTGTACAAAGAAAAGCAGAGGGAGCAGTGAACAGGAGAGATAGCAGAGGCCAAAGAGGTTAGTCCAGCTTTTCAAGGGAAAAGCCACACTTCACTTGCAACTCATCTTCCAAGGGTTTGGTTGCTGGGCCACTGTCCAGTTTTCCCCCACTGACCTGACGTCACGTTATTTCCCTCGAGACTGTAAGTTCCATGGTAGGCAGGGAATGGGCCTGTTCATTAGTACATTGTAATTATAGTAATGATGGCATTTATTAAGTGCTTACTATGTGCAAAGCACTGTTCTAAGCGCTGGGGCGGTAACAAGGTGATGAGGTTGTCCCATGGGGGCTCACAGTCCTAATCCCCATTTTACAGATGAGGTAACTGAGGCACAGAGAAGTTGTGACTTGCCCAAAGTCACATAGCTGACAATTGGGGTATCCCAAGTGCTTAGTACAAGTGCTCTGCAAATGGTACGTGCTCAATAAATATGATTGAATGAATGGACAATGTCTGAAAGATGATCATCTGGTGGGCAAAAGAATTCTTCCCCCAGGCCAGGCAGATAGTAACTTCACCTTCAGTTTATTTTGTATTTGAAAAGAAGGCTTTCAGCAAAAGAAATGCAAAACTATTTCCCCATGAAATTTTAAGTAGGTTTCATACTGTGTTCTATGCATCAGTTGGAGTCTGATTCCCCTGGAGTCTAAGCTAGTCCCAGGTTTTATTCTGGGCTATGGGGTGAGTGAGCAGGAAAATGGGGTTCAGGGAAAGGAGGGCAAGAAAGATGGGAACAAAGGGGAAGGATAACAGTCAAAAGGAAAGCAAAGGGGTGTTGGAGTGACTGTGTCCAGGGTCAGTGTTGCCACTTTGGCATTTCCAGGCTGACCAGAATACCAGGGTCCAGGGGAACGGGACGTTTTAAGGAATGGAATCTACTGCAGGTGTCTGCTCCCTGCACCCCACATGTCCAAGGCCACAAAATGACTGCTTGCTCGGAAAGCAACTGCTGAGAGGGGGAGAGAGAGGACAGAAGGGAGATCTCAGTTGTACTGTACTCTCCCAAGCGCTTAGTAAAGTGCTCAGCACTTACTATACACTCAAAATATACCATAGATAGTTTGTCTCAAAGCCCTCCACTAGGGTGGCCACTGGTAGCACTAAGGGATGCCAGATCCGCCTTTGCCAACTCCGTATGCCACATAGATGACATAACACTTGTGTACATATTCATAATTCTATTTATAATTCTATTTGTTTATACTAACGATGTGCCTATAGCTACAACTCTGTTTATTTATATTGGTGCTCTTGATGCCTGTTTACTTGTGTTGATGTCTGTCTCCCTTCTCCTAGCCCATTGTGGGCAGGGATTATCTCTGTTGCTGAACTGTACTTTCCAAATGCTTGGTACAGGGCTCTGCACACAGTATGTACTCAATAAATATGACTGACAATGAATGAATACTGTAATGGAGTCTGAAGGACACATATGAAAAGGGTCTTTGTATCCACAGCATGTCAGTGGATGGAGCCCTGGTCCCCCTCCCACCCGAGTTGTTGTGGTCCTCTCCCGGGTCCCCGTAAACACAGATGTCACTTCTGAACCATGGGACTCGAAATCAGGAGCTCTGGGGGAGGAAGACTGGACTTACAGTCTCTAAACTGTAAGCTCCTTGGGGACAGAGAGCATGTCTACCAACTGTGCTATACTCAATCGATCAATTATACTTATTGAGTACTTACTGTGCGCAGAGCACTGTTTCAACTGCTTGGGGGGGTTCAATATAGACGAGTTGGGAGGCACGTTCCCTACCCACAACGAGCTTACAGTCTAGAGGGGTAGACAGACATTAATATAAATAAAACACGAATACATATGTAAGCGCTGTGGGGCTGAGGGAGGAGTGAATAAAGGAAGCAAATCCAAGTGCAAGCGTGACACAAAAAGGAGGGGGGAAAAGAGGAAACAAGGACTTAGAGAAGGCCTCTTGCAGGAGATGTGCTTTGAATAAGAATTTGAAGGTGGGGAGAGTGATTGTCAGACACGAAGAGGGAGGAAGTTTCAGGCCAGAGGCAGGTTGTGGGTGAGAGGTCAGAGGTGAGGTAGATGAGATCGAGATACAGTGAGAAGGTTGCCATTAGAGGAGAGAAGTGTGCGGGCTGAATTGTAGTAGGAATTCTGCAAGCTAAGGTAAGAGAGGGACAAGGTGACTGAGTGCTTTTAAAGTCAATGGTAAGGAGCTCCCAAGTGCTTAGTACAGCGCTGTGCACATAGTAAGCACTCAATAAATCTGAATGATTGATTGACCTTGAGAGAGAAAATTACCAGACAGGGAACTGACCAGACTGTACATTTAAAAACCAAAGAAATGCCACCCTACTCTCCACCCTGGAAGTTTTCTGCTGTTCTCAGGGAGGGACAGGTCCATCAGATAGGTGGCCTTGGGGGACCCTCTGCATCTCCCTGTCCTAAAGCCAACTCTGGGTGTAGATATGTATGGTTGTACAGGATTGGAAATATTTCCATCTACTCCTTCAACTGAAACCTCTATTTCTTTCTGTTAATGCTTTTTAAAAGGAGCAAGAAACTCCTGAAGTATGACAACTGAACTCTTGAAGTATAAAGGGAAAAGATGTACACGTCATTCTTTCTGGACATCGTAGTATGCTTTAGAGAATGGAAACACAGAGTTAGAAAAACAAATCCAGCTGACTCACTAGACCACATTCCCAGATTTTTACATATAATTATTTTGTCACGCTGTCCTGATTTTATTTTGGCCAGTTAAATTCTCATTAGCCTGGACTATATTCACCACTTCCCCCCTCTTCAGATCCAAAACTCGTCCATGGTTCTCATCACCAACCCGTCCCTCTTCCCTCTCCCAACTTCCCCCTCCCCAAACCATCTTACCTGTAGCAATTCCTCTCAGAGCAGCTTCACACAAAGATTCCCATGAAAACCAAACAGAGGAGTAGCTAATACTGGATTTCACCTAGATTTCCTGTCTGATTTCCTTTAGACTAGTTTTAAGGGCCAGTCCTCGTTTTCATGACCGGTCTAATAGGAAAAAAGCAATGTTTCGGGAGCCAGGAATTATAAATTCCACTCTTGGCTCTGTCACTGTCTATGGGACTTTGGGCAAACCACTTAATCACAGGAAGCAGCTTGGCTTGGTGGAAAGAGCATGGGCCCAGGAGTCAGTGGACCTGGATTCTAATCTTGGCTCTGGCACTTTTCTGCTCTGTGACCTCGGGCAAGTCACTTAACTTCTCTGGGCCTCAGTTACCTCATCTGTAAAATGGGGACTAGGATTGTGAACCCCATGTAGGACATGGACTGGGTACAACCTGATTATTTTGTCACTTCCCCAGCACCTAGTATAGTACCTGGCACATAGGAAGCACTTAAATACCATTAAAAAAATCTCTGTGCCTCGGTTTCCCCACCTGTACAATAGGGATAGCTATTGAGAGAACAAATGAGTTTGAATATGAAAGCACTTTATACTCTTTAGACAAAAGACCTGATATGAATACAATATATCATTTTTAAAGTACAGTTGATAAATTCCCTGTATTACAAAATACTTGGCTAAGTCATAAAGGCATTCTATTTGAGAGAACGTGAAGGCTGTTGTTCACATTATTTCTCACTCCCTACGGATGACAGAGATTAACAGTAGAACAATGAGAAAAACAGGTATGATGAAAATTTTACTTCCAGAACAATCTAAGACATGGTCCAATTCTAACTGCTTTAAAGGTAAAAGATACATTATTTCCCGGGAGGATAACCCTGAAACACAATAAAGATAAAGAGATTAGGGATTGGAGGAAATCATTAAGGATAAATTCAGACATTAGCTTCGGCACACATATCGTCCTTGCTAGGTTGCGCCTATACAACAGAAAGCATGCAAATATGGAAAAATAGTTGGCATTTTGACCATGTTTTTGAGGACTGTGTCATTCTGAAACAGAATTAAGCTAAATTTAAAGAATTGTGCAAATGGGGGGTGCTGGAAATTTGTAAAGGCATCATTCCCAATTAAATTTATTCTGCCACCAGTGAGCCGCCACTGAATAGCACAAACATGTCTTTAACCCACATTTCAACCTTACCGCTTTCTACCCTGAGGAATTTCTGAAAAGCAAATGCAAGAAAAGGCATAATCTCAGAGCGAGATAGGGCCATTTTCAAACTTCTGAAGGTGTTTGGAGGATTAATAAATGAATGCTAGGAAGCGTTCTGAAGGGCAGAACAATGGAATGGTAATTACGGCTGATTCTTCCAGCCCAGCTCACCCGTATACCAAGGACAATGGTAGAACCCCTCTGAGTTGCTCAGCAAACACTGTTCCTCATCAAGCGGGGAGAAAAATCGGGGGTGGGAGGATAAAAGCCAGTGTTTCACCGTCGTGCAGCTTCCCCCCTCTCCTCTACCATGTGATAGACACTCTCCATTGAAGCCAGCCTTCTCTCCTCCCTGTCTCCATGCCTCTCAGCCTCCTATACTCTCTCTCCGGCTCTGCCTCAAGGGAAGAAATGCCAAGAGCCCAACCTGAAATCCCCTAGGCCTCTGGGGAGACACTCGTTCACCAAAAGATTTTGTCTCCTCAAACCAGCCATAAAGGTTGGGAAAATGAAAAGCAAGAAACACACCCCCAGAGAGAGATTTCGCCCGACAGTCCTTCAGATTTCATTTAGTTTTCCGACAAGGAGACTAGAGCAATAATCCCTGTGTGTCCTTGTGGTTTATAATCTCCTTTTAGCAGACGGCTTTCCCCTCCTGAGCCACTGTGGCAGAATGAAGACCTGGCCTTCTGTCAAAGACCCTGTCCTGCCCTACGGCCCAGGTTGAGGCAAGGCAACCGCACTGAGTGCCTCATCTGAGAGGAAAAAACACCTTATTACAAAAGAGCCACAGTTACATTGCAGTAGGGTATGGCTTGGATGAAGAGAAAAAAGAAAACTCTTTGGCCAGGAAACCATAACTGAAAGGGTCCTCTCCCAACCCTGGCCAGTACCTGAACCCCAAACCAGGCCCAGAACCCAGGAAGAGCTGCTCTGAAGCCAAAGCTTCCATGCCACTGCTGTCCTCACAGACCAGACTGGTTTTCTGGCACCTGACACCCCAGTCCATGGCAGCCACCCAGGACTCCCAAAACTCAGTGCTGGGGGGCCAGATTCACCCCATTCAAGAACACGCACTCCTCAGTAGGGTTGCCAGTCTTTCAGTTTTATACCTGATAGTCTGGTTTTCAGCTGGTCTGGTCCCTGATCGCTAAAGATCTGGAACCAGGTGTCTTCATACCCTGCATCTTTATTTGCAGTGGTCAGCGTCCTGCTGCCAAGACCCAGAGCTCGGTAGTGGTCCCCATACGCACGGGGACTAGGGAGCAGGTGGTGGCATCAGGCTTCCCGACAGAGAAATGCTCAAGGTTTGAGCAGACTTCTGCCAAATGGACCACATGACATCAATCAATGGTATTTACTGTGTGCAGAGCACTGTACTATGCGCTTGGGAAAGTACACTATAACAGACCTGAAACACATGTTCCCAGCCCAAAAGGAGCTCTTCCTTTACCCTGTGTGCCCAGCATGTGTGTCGTGTCCATCTGGGTGACCGGTACCTGTGAGGCTTGTCAATGGTCACCCTACCCTTAAGGCTTACGAGAAACTTCAGCCAGCTCTGGGCAAAGACAGCTCAGATAGGGGATACCCTGGACCACAAAGGGTGGGAAAAGTATCCTAGCTCCTTAAAATCCTGTGGCTGCTTTGTGGGTAGGGAACATACCCACTGTACGCTCCCAAGCGCTCAGTACAGAATTCTACATACAGTAAGCGCTCAGTATATACCAATGATTGATTGAGTGCCGCCACCTCTTGTTTTTCACCAAACCAATTAAATTGGGCAGCATGTGTCAGGAGGAAAATACCTGTGACTTGAACTGGGACTCCTTCGGGTTACACCCAGGAGTTTTCTGTGCCACTCTAAGATGTTCAGGTCTAATTAAACAAAGGCTTTGCGTTTCTCAACACCTATTTCTTAAAATAATTTCCTCTATTTCAAAAGTGTCTTTGGCCTATTACCTTTCCAAAGATTCTCCAGAGCCCTGAGAAGCCTCCCTTCTGACACACTTCCAGAAGTCGTCAATGGAGACTTTGACACTGCTCTTTATTTACATTAGGATAAACAGAAAAATTAATTTAGCAGGTATAATCTAAACTCTTCTTCTCTCTCTCAGCCAATCGTATTTATTGAGTGTTTACTGTGTGCAGAGCACTGTACTAAGCACTTAGGAGGGTACAATAAAACAATATAACAGAAACATTCCCTACCCACAATGAGCTAGTTTATGAACCTATTAGGTTATTAGTAGTAGCAGGAAGAAGAAGAAAGAAGAAAGAATTGTGGTATTTGTGAAGTGCTTATTATGTGCCAGGCAGTTTACTAAGCACTGGGGCCGATACAGGCATATCAGGTTGGACACAGTCCCTGTTCCACAGTGGGGCTCAGGGCTCACCATCTTAATCCCCATTTTACAGATGAGGGAACTGAGGCACAGGGAAGTTAAGTGACTTGCCCAAAGTCACACAGCAGACAAGTGGTAGAGCCGGGATAAGGATTCAGATTATTTTCCAAGTTTTATGACCATCCTGACCGATGGAATACTAACAACCTGGTAAACTACACTGTGGAAATTACACATTGAAAAATGATTCAAGAACACTTACTTTGTGTTGGGCAAACACCCCTTCCTGCCTTACCCTTAAACCTTTCTCAATTCACATCTCTAATGGGCCTGAAAACAAACACTGGAGTCTTTAGCCTCTGGGTCAGTAGCTAAAACCAAAACTTAGTCCTCAGAGAACTCTGGGGATTACAGGTTATGTTATGTGTTAGCTTAAAGCAAACACAACTGACATCTAGGACCATGTGTGCTTTATAGAATGTAAATGTATAGAATATGTTAGCATACTAAATTAACCTGGAAAACCATGAAATTCCCTCCTTATCTTTTGCTTTTTGTGCTTTGAGTAATAATAATAATAATACTATGTGCCAAGCACTGTATTAGGCACTATTGTATTAGGCAATAGAAGATAATTAGGGCAAACACAATCCCAATCCAACATTGGACTTAAAGTCTAGGAGGGAGGGAGAATAGATATTTTACCATTTTACAGATGAAGAAACTGCGGCACGGAGAAGTTAAGTGATATGCCCAAGATCACACAGCAGGCAAGTGGCAGAGCCGAAATTAGAACCCAGGTCCCCTGATTCCCAGGCGCGTGCTCTTTCCACTGAATGACCTGACAGTAGTCCTGTCCATATAATTATTACTGGGTTTATCTTGCACACTAATATGCTTAGTTCTCCCGTTATATAGGTGGGTTTTACATTGCTGGTTAATCCCATGCTAGAGAAAACGCACGTTATCACATGTGCACCTTTGACCGACGCCACACTACGTACACGACCATGTCTTCCAACATTACAATTCCATTACATCCAGAGATGCACTGTCAGAAGAATGTTTCCTAATAGCGAATTTCAAAATGACAGCAGCTATTAGAACATCTCCACAGACCTTGCAAATACTAAAAATTCAAAGATTCAATACACTCTAAGTGTGTTTATGATCACAATTCATTCCTAGGCACAGTCATAATAATAATAAAATTGTGATATTTCTTAAGCACTCGTGAGTCAAGTGCTATGCTGATCAGCGAGTGAGATTAGTCACTCTCCCTGTCCCATATGGGTTTCACAATCTAAGATGCAAAATTGAAGCACAGAGAAGTTAAGTGACTTGCCCAAGACCACACAGCAGGCCAAGGCCGAGTTGGGACTAGAACCCAGATCTCCTGACTCCTGTTCCAATGCTCTTTTCTTTAGGGCCTCATTATCTTCCCCATATACACACTACCCTGGAATAACATTTTTGGTCTGGAGAAACACCAGAAAGACATTTTAAATTATTATTTTCACAATCCCAAGTCTGACCAAGAACACTGGTACATTAATTTTAATCAATGATACTTACTGAGTACTTACTGTTGTGCGGAGCACTGTTCTAAGCATTCATTCATTCAATCGTACTTATTGAGCGCTTACTGTGTGCAGAGCACTGTACTAAGCACTTGGAAAGTACAATTCAGCAACAGAGACAATCCCTGATCCTAAGCACTAGGGAGAGTACCATACACAGTTCCCTGTGACCTGTTCCCTGCCCACAGTGAGTTTACAGTTTGGAGGAGGAGATTTGGGATATGAATTCAAACCCTGATAAATCACAACAGAGGAAAAACTGGTCCTCACTTTCTAATCTTTTGCCATTTGTATCTTCCTCCCCTTCTCCCCCGAGTGGAGAAGGCCCTTCTCATAAAACTGACACAGATTACCTCTGCTCAAATGAGAGAAGTGTCTTGCCTGAGCAGACTGGGAAACCTTGAGGTCAAGGAGGGCCATGTGAAAGTTTCCAATACTGTATGTTAAGGTATCTTGTATGCGCCCAAACTATTAACTGAAAGTAAACATGTTAGAACCAATTTCAAAAAAGAGGGAGGAAATGCTCTCTGAGGCAACTCCATTGCAAGAACATAAAAGGTCTGTCTTGACACCCCAAATGTCCAAACTAGATAAGACGATCTTCTTTAAAGTACCTTTGCTTCGCACAGCTCTGGCTGTTAAAGATCAGATTTCTATCTCAAAGCTAAAGATTCTGGCTTTGACCTTCACCAAGGACTCCCGCATGTCAACTTTCTCTGTGTGAGCTCACATCAGGCCTGTAACTTTAACGTTGGATTTTTGTTGAATCTAAAAGATCAATATACAAACCACCCTTAGGACACGATCACTATGCAATGAAGTCGTCTTTCCATTTGACACATGCTGCTTTTAACAAGTAGCACCAGCTGGGTACAAGCTAACCCCTGAACATCCAGCAAACCCCCCCCCCCCAACACACACACACACACCCCACCAAAAGATAAATGGCTAGGGAAAAAAATAAGAATATTCAAACAAATGCTTACTCTGTTCGGAGCACGTTCCTAATAAACACTACGACTGCTACTACTGCTTAATTCAGGTGTCTGTCTAGCGGGGAGAAGACGCTAAAAACCACGCGAGGAAAATTGTTATGGGGAGAGCTCACTGTGGGCAGGGAACTCAGTAGGAGGGAGAACGGGTATTGGATTCCAATTTGATAGTACAGTGCTCTGTACGCAGTAAGCGCTCAGTAAATACGATCGAATGAATGGACAGGGAAACTGAGGTACCGACAAGGAAACTGAGGTACCGACAAGCAAAATGACTTGCTCAAGGTATCACAGCAGTCAAGCGGCTGAGGGAGTCCAGGTCCCCTGCCTCTCGGGCTTGGCCTGTTTCCACTAGCTTATCATTTTGTATTGGGAAATAATAATATTTTTTTTGGTATTAAGCACTTACTATGTGCCAGGCACTGTTTTGACACCTGTCTACATGTTTTGTTTTGTTGTCTATCTCCCCCTTGCAGACTGTGAGCCTGTTGTTGGGTAGGGACCGTCTCTATACGTTGCCGATTTGTACTTCCCAAGCGCTTAATACAGTGCTCTGCACACAGTAAGCGCTCAATAAATACGATTGAATGAATGAATGAATCTCCCGACTGTTATACTGTCCTCTCCCAGGCGCTTAGTACAGTGTTCTGCCCACAGTAAGCAGTGTGGCCTAGTGGCAAGAGCAAGGGAGTCAGAGGATGGGGGTTCTAATCCTGTCTCCGCCACTTGTCTGCTGCGTGACCTTGGGCAAGTCACTTCACTTCTCTGGGCCTCAGTTCCCTCATCTGGAAAATGGGGATTAAGACTGTAAGCCCCACGTGGTACAACCTAGTTATCTACACTGATGGTACTGATGCCTGTTTACTTGTTTTGTTTTATTGTCTATCTCCCCTTTCTAGACTGTGAGCCCGTCGTTGGGTAGGGACCGTCTCTGTTGCCGACTTGGACTTCCCGAGCGCTTAGCACAGTGCTCTGCACGCGGTAAACGGTCAATACTACCGAATGAATGAATGAACCCGGCGCTTGGAAGGGGGCTTGGCACATTGTAAGCGTTTAACAAATACCATGATTAGTAGTAGTAGCCCGTGGTTGGGGAGGGGCCGTCTCTATCTGTGGCCGAATTGTTCTTCCCAAGCGCTTAGTCAATCAATCAATCAATCAATCGTATTTATTGAGCGCTTACTGTGTGCAGAGCACTGGACTAAGCGCTTGGGAAGTACAACTTGGCAACACACAGAGACAGTCCCTACCCAACAGTGGGCTCACAGTCTAGAAGACACAGTCTAGAAGTCTAGTCCAGTGGTCTGCATCATCATCATCAATCGTATTTATTGAGCGCTGTGTGCACAGCACTGTACTAAGCGCTTGGGAAGTCCAAGTTGGCAACATATAGAGACAGTCCCTACCCAACAGTGGGCTCACAGTCTAAAAGCGGGAGACGGAGAACAAAACCATACTAACAAAATAAAATAAATAGAATAGATATGTACAAGTAAAATAAATAGAGTAACAAATGAGTCAGCGCTCAATAAATAGGATTGAATGAATGAGTGGGTAGTAGTAGTAGTAGTAGTGAGCGTTCAATAAATACGATGGGTTGACTGATTGGGAGGAAAGGGCTCGGCAGCAAGGGGTGTAAGGGGGGGAAAGGGTGCCTGCCAGGGGGCCTGGGTGCCCTGCCCCTGTTCGGGGCTCGGGGGGTGTCCTCGGCTGCGCCCCTCGCCCCCTCGCCCCCTGCCAACTTGTACTGCCAACTTGTCCTTCCCAAGCGCTTAGTCCAGTGCTCTGCACACAGTAAGCGCTCAATCAATACGATTGATTGGGCCGGGGCAGGAGGCGGTGGGCTGGCTGGGGCTGGGTGCGGTTCTCCTCCGTCTTTCTCAAGAACAACAAAAGGGTTCCCGCATCTTTCCTGCCTCCGGAGGAGGAGGAGGAGGAGGAGGAGGGCAGCCGCTGGGCAGCGGCCGGGGCGACGCGGGCGGATGCGTGGCGGTGAGGCTGGGGCCCCCGGCCCTCGGGCCCTCCGTCCGGCCCTCCCTCCGTCCCTCCGGCCCTCCGTGCCCCCCACGGGCCCTGCCCCGGACTGACCAGGATGCCGGAGCCCCTCACGGCCTCGGACACGCTCTGGCGGAGCTCGGCCGCCGTGCCCGGCTTGCTGAGCCGCTTGGTGAACTTGCGCACTTCGGCCATGCCGGCGGGTGCCCCCCTGCTCACGGCCCCCCGGGCACGGTCCCCGGGGCACGGTCCTCGGGGCACGGTCCTCGGGGCACGGCCCCCCGGGCACGGTCCTCGGGGCACGGCTGCTCCCAGGCGGAGTGGCCCCCGGGCCGTTCAGCGGCTGCCGCCCCGCCCCGCCCCGAGGACCCCACCCACCAACCCGGGGCGGGGCCGCCGCCGCCGCCTTCCTCCTCCCTCCCTCTCCCTCCTCCTCCTCCTTCCCTCTCCCTCCCCCTCCTCCTTCCCTCTCCCTTCAACTCTACCATCGTCCCTTGTCCCTCTTCTCCCTCCTCCTCCCTCTCCCTCTTCTCTCCTCCTCACTCCTCCTCCCTCTCACTCCTCCTCCCCATCCTCCCTTTCCCTCCTCCCTCTTCTCTCCTCTTCCCTCCTCCTCCCTCCCCCTCCTCTTCTCCTCCTCCCTCCTCCCCCTCCCTCTTCCTCATCCTCGCTCTCCCTCCTCCCTCTCCCTCCTCCCTCTCCCCCCCTCTCCCTCCTCCCTTTCCCTCCTCCTCCTCCCTCTTCTCACTCCTCCTCCTCCCTCTCCTTCTTCCCTCCTCTCCTCCTCCCTCCTCCGGCTCCCTCTCTTCTCCTCCTCCCTCTCCCCTACTCCTCCTCCCCATCCTCCCTTTCCCTCCTCCCTCTCCCTCCTTCTCCTCCCTCTCCCTCTCCTCTCCTCACTCCTCCCCCTCCCCCCCCCTCCCTCCCCCTCCTCCTTCCCTCTCCCCCAACTCCACCATCCTCCCTTATCCCTCTTCTCTCCTCCTCCCTCTCCCTCCTCCTCCTCACTCCTTCTCCTCCCTCTCACTCTTCCGCCCCATCCTCCCCTTCCCTCCTCCCTCTCCTCCTCCTCCCTTTCCCCCTCCCTCTCCCTCTTCTCTCCTCCTCACTCCTCCTCCCTCTCCTTCTCCTCCCCATCCTCCCTTTCCCTCCTCCTCCTCCTCATCCTCCCTTTCCCTCCTCCCTCTCCCTCCTCTCCTCCTCCCTCTCTTCTCCTTCTCCCTCTCCCCTCTTCCTCCTCCCCATTCTCCCTTTCCCTCCTCCCTCTCCCTCCTTCTCCTCCCTCTCCCTCTTCTCTCCTCACTCCTCCTCCCTCCTCATCTCTCCTCCTCCTCCCTCTTCTCTCCTCCTCACTCCTCCCTCTCCCTCCTCTCCTCCTCCTCCCTCTCCCTTCTCCCTCTCCCTTCTCCTCCTCCCTCTCCCTTCTCCTCCTCCCTCTCCCTCTTCCCTCCTGTTCCCCATCCTCCCTTTCCCTCCTCCCTCTCCCCCCTTCTCCTCCCTCTCCCTCTCCCTCTTCTCTCCTCCTCCCTCGTCCTCCCACCCGGGGCTGAACTCCAAAGCCGAGGGGCAGCGAGGGGCCGGAGCCTGCGCAGCCCTTTGGTTCATTCATCCATTCATTCCACCGTATTTATTGAGCGCTGACTGTGTGCACAGCACTGGACTAAGCGCTTGGGCAGGACAATTCAGCAGCAAAGTCCCTACCCAACAACGGGCTCACAGTCTAGAAGGGGGAGACTGCTATCGTATCCTCCCCAGCGCTTAGTACAGTGCTTTGCACATAGGAAGAGCTTACCAAATGCCATGATTATTGTTATTATTCTTATTCTCCTCCAAGGCCCCCGAGATGGCGGCAGAGCCCCTCTGCCCACCCTCCTGGGTGATGGGGCCGGGCTACCCGCTGGGCTCCACGCCGGAGAGCAGCGCGCCGAGCACAGGGCTTTGCGCCGGAGAGCAGCGCACGCACCGAGCCCGCGGCTCCCCCTTCCCTCCTCTGCTTGGACTTTTTTTTAATAGCATTTGTTAAGCGCTTACCATGTGCGAAGCACTGTTCTAAGCACTGGGGAGGTTACATGGTGATCAGGTTGTCCCACGGGGGGTCACAGTCTTAATCCCCATTTTACAGATGAGGGAACTGAGGCACAGAGAAGTTAAGTGACTTGCCCAAAGTCACACAGTTGGAAATTGGCGGAGCTGGGATTTGAACCCATGACCTCTGACTCCAAAGCCCGTGCTCTTTCCATTGATCCTCGCTGTTTATGCTCTTGGACTTCCCAAGCTCTTGGTTGCACTCTCGCTCAGTTGCACAAGCACTCAGTAAATATGATTGAATGAATACAATAATAATAATAATAATAATGGCATTTATTAAATGCTTACTATGTGCAAAGCACTGTTCTAAGCGCTGCGGAGGTTACAAGGTGATCAGGTTGTCCCACAGGAGGCTCACAATCTTCATCCCCATTTGACAGATGAGGGAACTGAAAAGTTCCCAGAAAAGTTAAGTGACTTGCCCAAAGTCACACAGCTGACAATTGGCAGAGCCGGGATTCGAACCCATGACCTCTGACTCCAAAGCCCAGGCTCTTTCCACTGAGCCACAATGCTTCTTATACAAGGTGATCAGGTTGCCCCACGTGGGGCTCACAGTCTTCATCCCCATTTTCCAGATGAGGTCACTGAGGCTCAGAGAAGTGAAATGACCTCTCGTTCAACCCACGTACTCAGTCGCCAAATCCTCCGGCTTCTACTTTCAGAATATCACTAAAATCCACCCTTTCTTCTCCATCCAAACTGCTCCGAGGCTCATCAAAGCTCTCATCCTATCCCACCTCGATTATTACATCAGCCTCCTTGCTGTCCTCCCTGCCTCCTGTCTCTCCCCACTCTGGTCCATACTTCACTTTGCTGCCTGGATCATTTTTCTAAAAAATTGTTTCAGTCCGTGTTTCCCTTCAGTGGTTGCCCATCCACCTCCACATCAAACAAAAACTCCTTACTATCAGCTTTAAAGCAATCAATCACCTTTCCCCCTCCTTCCTTACCTCACTGATTTCCTACTATAACCCAGCACCCTCTTTGGGCTCCTCCAATGCCAACCTATTCGCTATTCCCTCTACCTCACCTCCGACCCTTCGCCCACATCCTGCCTCTGGCCTAAAATTCCCTCCCCCTTCAAATATGACAGTCCACCATTCACCCTATCTTCAAAGCCTTATTAAAACTGCACCTCCTCCAAGAGCCCTTCCCCAAGTAAGCCCTCATTTCACCTACTCACTCTCCCTTCTGTGTCACCCTTGCACTTGGATTTGTACCCTTTATTCACCCCACCTTCAGCCCCCAGCACTTAGGTAATTTATTTTGATGCTGTAACTAGCCATAATTTAAAAAGTTGTAATTTATTTTAAAGCTGTCTGTCTCCCCCTCTGGACTGTAAGCTCACTGTGGGCAGGGAACATGTCTACCAACTGTTATACTGTACTCTCCCAAATGCTTAGTACAGTGCTCTGCACACCGCAGGTGCTCAATAAATACCATTGATTGATTGACCAAATCCCCACTACCCCAGCAGGAGGTAGGAGAAACCGTCCCAAAGTTTCCAATAATTAAAGGATAATCTGTTAGCCCAAACAGCCTATTCATCACTGACCCTTAAAAGTAGCACAGGACCTTAACGAAAGCATCCTATTTATTCACCAGATTTTCAGATATATATATACATTTAGTAAAAATCAAAATAAAGTGCTCCATTCACTCCTGGAAATCAGTAAGCTAGGAAATCAAGAGCCCAAAGGTAGGGTGCAGTAACAACCGTAACTAGTTCAGTGGTAAATCAAGTTCTCACCAAAACATTTCCATATAATCTTGTTTACCAAGTCCAAATCATACCGTCAGTTCCAATATCTTCTTTTTTTCCATGCTCAGGAGGAAGGTCGGATAACTAAGCCGTTCCATCATTCTGCATTTCAAATGAAATTCCTGGACCCACACGTTTCTGAAAAGCACCAATTTTTCCAGTTTCACTTTCAAACAAACCACAAGAGGGTTGGCAAACAGTTCATGCTAGTGTGATATTTTGGGATCAGCTGTAAGCCCCTCTTTTTGAGCTTGTGCAGACAAGTATTTCTGGACTTGAGCCTGTGCCTGCATCCTGATAAAGCTAGGAGGGTCCTATTAACAGCTCCTGCCCAGGACAGCTCACTTCTTCCACCACCAGTTGACTTGAGTGCTGGGGACTGACCACAGAAAGGGTTGCAAAGGGAAGGAGGAGACCGAGTTTGGGATAGATACTTAAAAGCACTCAATCACCTTGCCCCCTCCTACCTCACCTCACTACTCTCCTACTACAAACCAGAGCTTACACTTCACTCCTCTAATGCTAATCTACTCACTGTACCTCGATCTCGTCTATCTCGCCGCCAACTTCTCGCCCACATCCTGCCTCTGGCCTGGAACGCCCTCCCGCCTCAAATCCGACAGACAACTACTCTTCCCACCTTCAAAGCCTTAGTGAAGGCACATCTCCTCCAAGAGGCCCTCCCTGACTAAACCCCCCCTTTCCTCTTCTCCCACTCCCTTCTGCATCTCCCTGACTTACTCCTTTTATTCACCACCACCTCTCCCCCGCAGCACTTATGTAAATATCCATAATTTATTTATATTATCGTCTGTCTCCTCCTCTAGACTGTAACCTTGTTGTGGGCAGGGAACGTGTCTTTCATATATTGCTGTGTTGTACTCTTTCCAAACGCTTAGTACAGTGTTCTGCACACAGGAAATGCTCAATAAATATGATTGACTGATTAGCAGGTAAAGCCTGAAAAATGGTTTGATATCAGAACCTAGCCTTTCAGGGTGGTTAGTGGCTTCATACATTTTAGCCTTCTCTACATGGGGTAATCCTTGCTAATGTTAGATTAGTGTTTAAAGCACTAAACTGAAAGTTAGGTTTCCTCCTTGTAGATGGGAGTTTTCCCCGAAGAAATCCTTTCCAAAAAAAAATAGGACTTGCACTGCACAGAAGCTTAGCAGAACCACACTGGGGCCCAACAATCTGCTCTCTGGAGTTCCGCCCCGATCTGTTACTATTCTGACCCTCATTCTCCTTAACATCTCTAATACCCATAATCACTCAATCATATTTATTGAGTGCTTACTGTGTGCAGAGCACTGTACTAAGTGCTTGGAAAGTACAATTCAGCAAGAGAGGCAATCCCTGCCCACAAAGGGCTCACAGTTTAGAAGGGGGGAGACAGACATCAAAACAAGCAAACAGGCATCAATAGCATCAATATAAACAGAATTATAGATATATACATATCAAAACAAGTAAACAGGCATAAATTATAAATAAATAGAATTATAGATATTATAATGGCATTTATTAAGCACTTACGATGTGCAAAGAACTGCTCTAAGCACATATACTTGTGTATATATGTACATATACACACAGTTGCTGTGGGGCGGGGGGGCTAGAGCAAAGGGGGCGAGTCGGGGCCATGGGGAGGAGAAGGGGAGCTGAAGAAAAAAGGGGGGCTTAGTCTGGGAAGGCCTCCTGGAGGAAGTGACCCTTCAGTAGGGCTTTGAAGGCAGGGAAGTGTGACTGTTTGGCAGATTTGAGGAGGGAGGGCATTCCAGGCCGGAGGCAGGACGTGGGCCGGGGTCAATGGCGGGACAGGTGAGAACGAGGCACAGTGAGAAGGTTAGCACCATAGGAGTGGAGTGTGCGGCTGGGATGGAGAAGGAGAGAAGGGAGGTGAGGTAGAAGGGGACAAGGTGATGGACAGCTTGGAAGCCAATAAACAGTGAGGAGTTTTTGATAATCATTTCTGTTGCTCTCCTTGGAGTCCTCTACAGCTTCGATGGTTGCAAATAATATTGAAATTTTAGCATTCCAGTTTAGTTGAGCCTCAAAAAAGTCCCATGTAAGCAACAAACGAACCTCAGGTCAGTCATGAAGACTTAACATCCAGAACCTGCAAGAGGGACTTGATTATTGTGATTATTGATTATTGTGCTAATGGTTTCTGCAGAACGCCTGCACTCTCCCAGTTCTGCCAGTTCTGGTCCCCCAGGACAGCGGGTGCACTCAGCAAGTAAGTGGGCAGGGGTGCCACACATCATGCCAGGATTGTGAATGAGACCCATTTAGAACCAAAATGACCACAGCATAATCTATTCTGCAGCCCCATAGGCCCCCAGACGGGTCTAGGCTGTAACTCTAGGCTGTTAGCGCATCATGAGTAGGGAACAAGTCTACCAACTCTGTTGTGCAGGCAGAAACTCCTCACCCTGGGCTTCAAGGCTGTCCATCACCTCGCCCCCTCCTACCTCACCTCCCTTCTCTCCTTCTACAGCCCACTCCGCACCCTCCGCTCCTCTGCTGCTAATCTCCTCACTGTACCTCGTTCTCGCCTGTCCCGCCATCAACCCCCAGCCCACGTCCTCCCCCGGGCCTGGAATGCCCTCCCTCTGCCCATCTGCCAAGCTCGCTCTCTTCCTCCCTTCAAGGCCCTACTGAGAGCTCACCTCCTCCAGGAGGCCTTCCCACACTGAGCCCCTTCCTTCCTCTCCCCCTCGTCCCCCTCTCCATCCCCCCATCTTACCTCCTTCCCTTTCCCACAGCACCTGTACATATGTATATATGTTTGTACATATTTCTTACTCTATTTATTTATTTATTTATTTTACTTGTACATATCTATTCTATTTATTTTATTTTGTTAGTATGTTTGGTTTTGTCTCCCCCTTTTAGACTGTGAGCCCACCGTTGGGTAGGGACTGTCTCTATATGTTGCCAATTTGTACTTCCCAAGCGCTTAGTACAGTGCTCTGCACACAGTAAGCGCTCAATAAATATGATTGATGATGATGATGATGACTCTTCCAAGCGCTGAATTTAGTGCAAGTACTCAATAAATACAATTGATACGATCGAGTAGGTACCTCATTAGCTGCGGTAGTCTTCCCCGCCCATGTCAGCCAGCTATTTTCAGGATTCTTGCAGAGCCTGTCCACCCTGCCAGGTGACCCAAGTGGTTCGTCGTTCAGAAAACTTCCCGGCTGGGGGCCCAGCCCAAGCAAGCATTTCTCTACTTCTGGCCAATTCGTCGCACCCCGACTGCAGTGAGGGGTTGGTGAAACTTTAGGGGAGAGGGGTAATGTTTGTAGTAATGCACTTCTGGAAATAATTCAAGCATTGAGATTTTTAAACTGTCACATGGGGGAAAAATGCTGAGCCTCTCCATTTCGATCCAAACTGTTTTTAAGAAAAGCCCCAAAGCAAAACAGCTTTTAATTATAAATAATTATGAATAAATTAATTACTGTAGTCATTGTCGAATGTTCACTGTGTACAGTGTCGCGACTTTTTACCTATTTTTAAAAAATTTCAATTTTATATGAAAGATACACGCCAGTTCAGGTCTGGACAGCATAAAATTGGATAGAAGTTTCCAATACCCAGTGAATTCTTGCAATGGACACAACCAATCATCAACACAAACAAACCAAAACCCTCTGCTCCTACAATTACTTAGATAATTCTAGCAAAAGCAATATCGATTAAATTATCCAGATCATTGCATCTTCATAGCTCTGATTTTAGGATGTTTTAAACATTCAGCATCATCAGGATTAGGGACAGGAGCTTCTTAAATAGCAAGGTTTACGTTCTCATAACTCTCAAATGCTTGTCCTTCACTCCCTCTTTTAACCTTTAGTCATCAATGGCATCTTGGAAGCGCCCACTGGTCCAGTGAAATTTTTTGCTTCTCTGAAAACTGTTTCATATTTTCAACAACTTCTTCGTATCGACCTGCTTGTATGCATAAGGTCACTAGGTATATTTGGCAAGGTCTGTGTACGCACATGAGAGCTCTACAGTTTTTAAGTTGCTCATCAACTTAAACAAAAGTATAGAGGACAGATCTGATTAGTTTATCTTTTCTTGATCATTTTCTTTGGATCATTTTCTTTCTTGATCAGTTTCTTTTTGCATTTGAATTTTATGTTCCCATTAATAATCCTTGCGAAAAGACTGAAATTAGCATTACACACTTAGAATTGGCTATTTCAAAATACTGCTATTTCTATGCCAGAAAAAGAACCATAACTTGTGCCACCTGAATTTGACCGATGCCAGGAATAAAGTGTCATTAGAAGACATGTTCTCACCAACATGTTCCCAAAGCTATGCGCGACTGCAGAGCCAAAAAACTCTGGGCTTGTCGGGTTCCTCTTCCAAAGCTTTTCGAAACACATTCTGACCTTTCACAGTACTTTCCTTCAGACCATGAGTGGCCTTTCTTCCACACAGTATGGTGTTTGTTTCACCTTACTTTCTGAGTACTTAAAATTTTTTGCAACCTTACATGTCCAAGCAGTTTCCCCCACCAACGAACTTCGTATTTCAGCTGCAGTAACATCAACAACCTGGATTTTTTTTATGGCATTCATTAAGCATTTATTATGTGCCAGACACTCTACTAAGCACTGGGGTAGATAAAATCTAATCAGGTTGGACATAGTCCCTGTACCACATAGAGCTCATAGTCTTAATCCCCATTTTATACATATGTATATATATATGTATATATGTATATGTATATATAGTATATATATATAGTATATATGTATATATGTTTGTACATATTTATTACTCTATTTATTTGCTTATTTATTTTACTTGTACATATCTATTCTATTTATTTTGTTAGCATGTTTGGTTTTGTTCTCTGTCTCCCCCTTTTAGACTGTGAGCCCACTGCTGGGTAGGGACTTCTCTATATGTTACCAACTTGTACTTTCCACGCGCTTAGTACAGTGCTCTGCACACAGTAAGTGCTCAATAAATACGATTGATGATGATGATGATGATGATGATTTTACAGATGAAGTAACTGAGGCACAGAGAAGTTAAGTGACTTGCCCAAGGTCACACAGCAGACAAGTGGCGGAGCTGTGATTAGAACCCAAGTTCTTCAGATTCTCAGGCCCGTGCTCTATCCACTAGACCACGTTGCATTTGCATTCTGTTCTTTGAAATTTCTAAAAATTTCTAGTGCCTCTTTCTGACCGTTTTTCAAGTATTTCTACAATTTTCTAGAAAGAACAGGTTATGTATGTTATTTGGCTTAGTAGAGGCCATAGAAAACATTGCCTTCCTTATGTTTTATTACATCAGAATGCATCCAGCCGATGGGGAAGGGGAGGGGGAAACATGAACAAAAACTTCATTTTAGTTATTAATTTCCTCGTCCTCCCCTACCAAACTTCTCACCAATCAAAAAATGAAACAGAAAAAATGGCTGACTTCCATCTCCTCTCCCTGCTAACAATGGTTCAATGTCAGAAACAGCAGGCTGCAAGAAGAAAAATGAGGCGAATCAGTGGACAGGGTAATCCAAAAACAGGTTACAGTTACTCGACCCTAATTCATTAAGTGCTGATCGTGGTGTTTTGCAAGTTCTTAGAAATCTTACTGTAAAAAAGGAACTGTAACCATTGCACAATGCAAAATGATTTTTAAATGCACCTTGCTGACCATTCACCCTCCAGAGGAATCACTCTAAATTACCTTTTCATTTGCTTTTCTTTTTTACTTTTC
This sequence comes from Tachyglossus aculeatus, assembly GCF_015852505.1. NCBI lineage: Eukaryota > Metazoa > Chordata > Mammalia > Monotremata > Tachyglossidae > Tachyglossus > Tachyglossus aculeatus. The sequence goes on from NC_052071.1 coordinate 34,651,282, forward strand.
TGTTGAAAGGTTCCTGTCATTGTACATGTATATTTTCCTAGGTCTTCTGTGGAGGATTGGAAGATGGTCCTCTGACTACAGGTTTTTTTGTTTGTTTGTTTTTAGTTTTTTTATGGTATTTGTGAAGTGCCTACTATGTGCCAAGCACTGTACTAAGCATTGGGGTGGATACAAGCTAATCAGGTTGGACACAGTCCCTGTCCCAGGTGGGGCTCACAGTCTTAATCCCCATTTTACAGATGAGGGAACTGAGGCACAGAGAAGTGAAGGGATTTGCTCACACAGCAGATATGCAGTGGAGCTGGGATTAGAACCCAGGTCCTCATACTCCCAGGCCTGTACTCTATCCACTAGGCCACGCTGCTTCTCTATCAGGAGACTTTCCAGTGGAAAAACCAGTGCCAACAAAGGAGTGTAGGTTTATCGTTGTGTCCAGGGCCACTATTAAAGCATGGCATAATGGAGCAATGTGGCAAGGCCCACAGTCAGCAGCAGTGCCCGTATTGCCCAGAACCTGGCAGATGGATGCGCTGTTACCCTTGTCAATCAATCAGTCACTCAATCATATTTATTAATAATAATAATAATAATAATGGCATTTATTAAGCGCTTACTATGTGCAAAGCACTGTACTAAGCGCTGGGGAGATTACAAGGAGATCAGGTTGTCCCACGGGGGGGCTCACAGTCTTAATCTCCATTTTACAGATGAGGGAACTGAGGCCCAGAGAAGTTAAGTGACTTGCCCAAAGCCACACAGCTGACAATTGGCAGAGCGCTTACTGTGTGCAGAGCACTGTACTAAGCGCTTGGGAAGTCCAAGTTGGCAACATATAGAGACAGTCCCTACCCAACAGTGGGCTCACGGTCTAGAAGGGGGAGACAGAGAACAAAACCAAACATATTAACAAAATAAAATAAATAGAATAGATATGTACAAGTAAAATAAATAAATAAATTGTTCTTATCTGCTGTCTGCCCCTACCTAGACTGAGCATTCTACCTGGGACAAGAACCGGGCATGATCTGTCCTGTTTCTATCTACCCCTGCAGGCTACAGTCTCCTGGGGCGTGGGCCTCTAGGGCACCGTTACCTGCTACTGCTATTCATGAATGACCATCTCCAGGACTTTGGATGATGCTCAATCAATCAATCAATCGTATTTATTGAGCGCTTACTGTGTGCAGAGCACTGTACTAAGCGCTTGGGAAGTACAAGTTGGCAACATATAGAGACAGTCCCTACCCAACAGTGGGCTCACAGTCTAAAAGGGGGGAGACAGAGAGCAAAACCAAACATACAACAAAATAAAATAAATAGAATAGATATGAGCAGGTAACATAAATAAATAAATAAATAGAGTAATAAATATATACAAACATATATACATATATACAGGTGCTGTGGCGAAGGGAAGGAGGTAAGATGGGGGGATGGAGAGGGGGACGAGGGGGAGAGGAAGGAAGGGGCTCAGTCTGGGAAGGCCTCCTGGAGGAGGTGAGCTCTCAGTAGGGCCTTGAAGGGAGGAAGAGAGCTAGCTTGGCGGATGGGCAGAGGGAGGGCATTCCAGGCCCGGCGGATGACGTGGGATCTGTTCCAGTGATGTGGAACCATATCCTTACACCTGTATCCCGGTCTCTTGTTGCATCTTACAGTATAGCTGTGTAAAATAAGTCGTACAAGCCTGAACCCCCTACACAGTCCTGCTTTACTCCGTTGGTGATGGTGAATGGATCAGACAGAGTTGTGAAAACCGTGTCAAGATCTTGGTTCCAGTCTTCACCCTTTTCCCGTATCTCACAAGCAGCAGAGATCATGTCCACCAAACCAAGCGGTTGAGAAGCGGCATGGCCATGTGACAAGCAGCAGGATAGAGCACGGGCCTCGGAGTCGGAAGACCTGGGTTCGAATCCTAGCTCCGCCACTTGTCTGCTGGGTGACCTTGGGCACTTCTCTGTGCCTCAGTTCCCTCCTCTGTAAAATGGGGATTAAGACTGTGAACCCTATGTGGGACGGGGACTGTGTCCAACCTGATTAACTTGTATCTATCCCAGCACTTGGCACAGTGCCTGGCACATAGTAAGCGTTTAACAAATACCATTAACAAAAACACAAAAACAAAAAAACCTGCAGTGACTTGAAGCCATATTATAATTCCAGAACTGTTTGGTCGACAATATTCTTCAGTAGCTGATCCAGAACTACCCTGGCTAGGATTCCAGTGGTGATAGAGAGCAACGAGGTGTTTCAGTAATTGCAACAATCTAATGTTTTGCCTTTCTTCTTGAAGATGGTGAAGATGGTGGCCTCTTTGAGATGCTGTGGCAGAAGTCCAAATTCTGAGGAAGAGCCTGTGTAAGTACTTGAGCAGGTGTTCCCTCCATATGTGTAGATCTCAGCAGGTATGCCAGAAGATCAGCACTTAGAACAGTGCTTTGTACATAGTAAGTGCTTAATAAATGCCATCATTATTATTATTATTATCCAGGTGCTTTTCCATTTTCCACGGCTCTGACTGCTGTAATGACGTCTCCAGGAATTGGGATAAGTGCCACGTTTTTGTACGTTGGAAGGCCTCCTGTGTTTTGCTAGGCTTCATCTTCAATAGTAGGCAGTGTGTTGAGAAGAATATTGAAATGCTCTTGCCACCTTGTCAGGATTCCTTCCTTGCCTGCGATGAGATTAGAGGCGCCTTCACTCTTCAGAGTTACCATGATGGCGTGAACAGAGCTATGTAATGTCTTTTAACAACATGTAGATGTTTTTGGTTTCTTTGCAGTCTGCTTCGTCCTGGAGCTCGTGGGCTTTGGTACCCCTCCACTCTCATTCACATTCCTTAAATTCATTCATTTAATCATATTTATTGAGCACTTACTGTGTGCACAGCACTGTACTAAGCGCTTGGAAAGTGCAATTCGGCAACAGATAGAGAAAATCCCTACCCAACAACGGGCTCACAGATTCAAGCCCAGAGTTGGAGCGGGATTATGCAATGGGGCTGAGACTACTCCCAGTAGACAGTGTTGACAACCACCTAAAAGAATGAATGGCTCATGATGCTGACTGGTGGGGAGCAGAAAATTTGGGGATTTGCACTTTGTTCATTCATTCGTTCACTCATATTTATTGAGCGCTTACTGCGTGCAAAGCATGCAGGTGTCTGGAACCCTCCAGTCTAAGTTCCCAGATGCTGCTGATGCAGAAGATGTGTTGCAGCAAGTTGGACTTTTCTCTCCCTATCATTTGCATCGAACCGATCTTGCTGACTTGTTTATTCCCACCGCCTGGAATACAGCATGAGTCATTCATTCATTCAATCGTATTTATTGAGCGCTTACTGTGTGCAGAACACTGTACTAAGCACTTGGAAAGTACAAGTCGGCAACATATAGAGACGGCCCCTACCCAACAACGGGCTCACAGTCTAGAAGGGCTCACAGGCAACAAAACAAAACATGTAGACAGGTGTCAAAATCGTCAGAACAAATAGAATTAAAGCTAAATGCACATTATTAACAGAATAAATAGAATAGTAAATATGTACAAGTAAAATAAATAGAGTAATAAATCTGTACAAACATATACAAGTGCTGTGGGGAGGGGAAGGAGGTAGGGCAGGAGGGGAAGGAGGCGAGGAAATGGAATTTCTCAAGCGCTTCCTGGATGCAGAGCAGGTGGGAGAATACAATCTCACAGAGTTGGTAGACACAGTACCTGCCTGCAGGGAGCTTACATCAGAGAAATGCCATTTATTGGGCATATGAAGGGCATAATAATAAAAATAATATAACAATGGTACTTGTTAAGCATTTACTATGTACCAAGCACTTTTCTAAGCGCTGGGGTAGATTCAAGTCAGTCAGGTTGGACACAGTCCCTGCCCCACATGGGGCTCACACTCTTAATCCCCATTTTACAGATGGGTATCTGAGGCCCAGGGAAGTTAAGTGACTTGCCCAAGGTCACACAGCAGAGATGTGGAAAAGCTGATATTAGAACCCAGGTCCTTCTGACTCCCATGCTCTAATAGCATAACTAATCAACTGATTGCAAGTTTGGCTGAACATCCACAAAATACTCCATTTGCTGTCATTACATTAGGCTGCATACCCGGAAGAACCCGCGTAATGTCATGTGTGCCGGATAAATTCAATCGTATTTATGGAGCGCTTATTGTGTGCAAAGCACTGTACTAAGAGCTTGGGAGATTTTTTAAAGTCTCCCTCCCTCGCCTAAGCGTTTGCCATCCAGCCCCCCTAGCTGTTGGCTCATCATTTATTAAACAATCACTGCGTACTTCACCTCTAATGATAGCTAACACTTGTGAACCAGGGAATCTCCAGTTTATCCTTTCTGAGAAACTAACTAGGATGTGTTCCCGGCTATGATGTCTTCTTCCCCCTTTAGATCTGGTACTTTTTGTGGCTGGGCAAAGAGATAAGGAACTGAAAATGTTATCTTGGTTAATATTTGGGTGCTTCTTTTACCAGGAAAAATTACCCACAAAAGGACCTTATTGTCATCCCTATTATTCATCGTATGGAAATGTCCTTGGTACCGCCCTCTTCGAATTGCTCATTGTGTTTGGTTTGGAAATACTTGTCATTGTGAGGCTTATTTTTGGTTCATTTTAGCTGCTCTGCTGCTAAGCAGGCACAAGGCCAGAACATGGGGTGGTACTCTGGGGCATAGGTGGAGAGAGGCAGGAAGGGAAAGAGTTCTGACAGAAATAGGACCAGAAGAGTGGGGACTGGGCAGGAGAGGGAAAGGGATCTTTGTGTGGAAAGCCTCTGAGCCTCTAGAAAGGACCCAGGGGTGCTGACAGGTTGTCTCCGAGGGGACCCACCCCATAACCAGTCAGGCAGGATCAGGGCCTGGGCTGGAGATACTAATAATAACAATGACGATGATGATGATGATGGTATTTGTTAAGTGCTTACTATGTGTTGAGCACTGTTCTAGGTGCTGGGGTAGATACAAGCTCATCAGATTGGTCACAGTCTCGTTCCCATAGGGGGCTCACAGTCTTAATTCCCATTTTATAGAACTGAGAAGTGAAGTGACTTGCCCAAGGTCACACAGCAAACAAGTGGCAGAGCCGGGATTAGAACCCAGCTCCTTCTGACCCCAGGCCCATGCTCTATCCACTAAGCTGCCTCCCTGAAGGTGAACATGGAATTGCCCCAGGCCCACAGCTCTGGATCTTATATGTTGCCAACTTGTACTTCCCAAGCGCTTAGTACAGTGCTCTGCACACAGTAAGCGCTCAATAAATACGATTGATGATGATGATGATGATGATCTCCTCTCCCAGAAGACTCCCGGATGCTAATGACACCACTCAGATTCCTCTAAAACCTGGCTTCTCGCGAGCTCCACTTCCAGAGGCTCCTAAAGGAGCAGGAGCGGGGAATGGGGAGTGATGGTCAATGATCCATTCCCCCTTTGATGCAGTTGAACTAAAAGCCAAACAGTGTTGCCAGATTTCAACTGGGGAAATTGAAAAAAAAAAAAAAAAGCCTTATATCTGACCGGAGCCAGATGTCTGTCTGATAAAATCCAAACTTCAGAGAGGTAGAGAAAGGGCAGGAAAGAGAAAGCCAAATGGGACCAGAGTCTTCCAACAATCAGGAATTCTATGGTTGTCATCCATATACCATTTTCCTAGATTGCCTGAAACATAGTAGTAGTAGTAGTAGTAGTAGTAGTAGTAGTAGTAGTAGTAGTAAGAGTATTTATTAAGTGCTTACTGTGTACACAGCACCATGCTAAGAGCACCCCTCTAGACTGTAAGCTCATTGTGGGCAGGGAATGTGTCTTTATTGTTATATTGTACTCTTTCAAGTGCTTAGTACAGGCTCTGCACACAGTAAGCACTCAGTAAATACAACTGAATGACTGGTCAGACACAGTCCCTCAGAGAAGCAGCGTGGCTCAGTGAAAAGACCCCAAGCTTGGGAGTAAGAGGTCAAGGGTTTGAATCACAGCTCCACCACTTGTCAGCTGTGTGACTTGGGGCAAATTACTTAACTTCTCTGTACCTCAGTTCCCTTATCTGTAAAATGGGGATGAAGACTATAAGCCCCACACGGGACAACCTTGATTACCTTGTATCCCCCCCCCCCCCCAGCGCTTAGAACAGTGCTTGGCACATAGTAAACGCTTAATACCAACATTATTATTATTATTATTTCCAACCTGGGGCTCACAAACTAAATAAGAAGGAAAACAGGTATTGAATCCCCATTTTACAAATGAGGTAATGAGGGACAGAAAACCTAAGCCACTTGCCCAAGGTCACCCAGCAGGCACATGACAGAGCCAGTATTAGGACCCAGGTTCTTGGACTACCAAGCCCATGCTCTTTCCACTAGGCCACACTGCTCCTTAAGATTAGCTGGATAGGCTAAGACCAAGGAGGTCTGATGGGGGTTTGGAATTTCCCTAAACCAGAATCTGCCCAATGTGCGAGTACTGAGAGGCCACGAGTTCTCGCTAGGTTGCAGCAGCTCCTTCCTTTTTTCTGGAACTCGGTAAAACTTTAAACAATGACCAAAGAAATCATGAGTGTGCCTTATTTCTGTCTGCTTAAAAAAAACAACCCTAGAAATCAGGCCTTCTGGATAGCACTTTGTGTATCACATGCTGTAGTTGGTTCTCCTATAATATAACCTTGGCACATAGTAGGCACTTAATAAATACCACAATTATCATTGTTATTATTATCGTAATTAGCTGGCATTAGGTGAGGCATGATATTGCTACCCTTCCCAGCCTCTCTCAGCCTTACTGTATGTAATAATTATGGTATTTGTTAAGCACTTACTAAGTGCTGAGCACTGGAATAGATACTTAGTTGAAAGAGCACGTTCTTGGGAGTCAGAAGTCATGGGTTCTAATGGGTTCTAATCCCGGCTCTGCTACTTGTCTGCTGTGTGACCTTGGGCAAGTCACTTAACTTCTCTGAGCCTCAGTTACCTCATCTGTAAAATGGGGATTAAGACTGTGAGCCCCAAGTGGGACAACCTGATCACCTTGTATCCCCCCAGCACTTAGAATAGTGATTTGCAGTAATAATAATAATAATAATAATAATAACATTGGCATTTATTAAGCACTTACTATGTGCAAAGCACTGTTCTAAGTGCTGGGGAGGTTACAAGGTGATCAGGTTGTCCCACGGGGGGCTCACAATTTTAATCCCCATTTTACAGATGAGGTAACTGAGGCACAGAGAAGTTGAGTGACTTGCTCAAAGTCACAAAGCTGACAGTTGGCGGAACTGGGATTTGAACCCATGACCTCTGACTCCTAAGCCTGTGCTCTTTCCACTGAGCCACACTAGTAAGTGCTTAGCAAATGTCATCATTACTATACGAGATAATCAGGTCGGATGACCCTGTCCCACATGGGGCTCACAGTCTAAGGGAGAGGGAGAACAGGAATTTAATCCCCATTTTACAGATGAGGAAACTGAGGCCCAGAGAAGGTAAGTGACTTGCCCAAGGTCACACAGCAGACAAGGGGTAGAGCCAGGATTAGAACTAAGTCCTCTAGCTCCTGGGAGCTATAGGGGAGGTGTTGAATATCAGAAGCCTTAATGGGTAAGGACCCAAGTGCAAACAATTTGGCAATAATTAAGTGCCTTCACGCTGACTTTCTGTTCCGAAGTCTCAGGATCTTCCCTGGTTCTCAATAGGAAACCCTATCACTATCACAGTATTTAATACAGAGTGGCAAGGGTGGAAATCACTCGCTAGGGCTGAACAACATAACCTGTGCCCCCGACCTACTAATTCCCAATGAAGAAATGGTTACCGTAACACAATTTTCCCATGAGGTGAGGGTCTTCGAGAACAGAATTGCTACATGATATCAGAAGTAACTGTACCAACTAATTACAGCAATCAAGTACTGAAAAAAAATCAGTATCTGATGACAGAAAACAACCGCCTGCAAAACATGATCTATACATTCTACCATTTACCTTTCAAAGTACAAATCATACTGCTGTATATTTTTTTGCCTGGGTAATAACAGAGCGAACACTGATACTTGAGGGTTAAAGGTTAAATACAAACCTCTCAAATGGGGGAGGAGACTAGTTTTCTGGGCATTCGATTCAATTTTCTCATGCCTATGACATAAAAGAAATTCCGGGGCAGCCATGCAACAGAATATTTTGGTTGTAGCACGGAATCGAAGGCACTTGTTCCTTCTTTGTCTGCCTGCAATCCAACATGATGAATAGAATACACTGCTTATAAATTCTAAGTACTGAGCACCCTCTAGAGGAAACTAGATTTGTTTCTTTGGCAAGCTGATTAATAAAACTCGGTTGCAATCAATCAATCAATCGTATTTATTGAGCACTTACTGTGTGCAGAGCACTGTACTAATTTGAAGTACAAGTTGGCACCATATAGAGAGAGTCCCTACCCAAAAGTGGGCTCACAGTCTAGAAGGGGGAGGCAGAGAACAAAACCAAACATTAACAAAATAAAATAAATAGAATAGATATGTACAAGTATAATAAATAAAGAGTAATAAATATGTACAAACATATATACATATATACAGGTACTGTGGGGAAGGGAAGGAGGTAAGACGGGGGGATGGAGAATGGGGGTGAGGGGGAGAGGTTGCACTTACAGGACAGTGGTCCACTAATCTCAGGGACCAAGATCAAATCAGATGTTTGCAGCTTGCCCAAGTCATGTTGAAGAAAAAAAAAGTCTACTAAACTGAGAAAGTTTTGGGGCTTTCTGATATTGTCGTCGTCGTTGTTGTTTTGTGTTGTTTTTAAAGATCGAGGAGCTCTGATCTAGTGTCAATGCTGCTAAAGTGTAGGCTCCTTGGTGGCTGCCCGATTTCCACCTTCAAAGCATAATTTGAAAAGAAAGCATTCTTTTCCCTTCTGAGATTGGAAACTCCCTGAGGGCAGGGACAATGTCTACTATCTTTTCTTTTTTAATGCTATTCGTTAAGCACTTACTATGTGCCAAGCACTATACTAAGCACTGGGGTAGATACAAGTTAATCAAGTTGGACACAATCCATATCCCACATAGGGCTCACAGTCTCAATCCCTAGAGAGATAGAGGAAGAAAGGGATGACATGCACCTTATCCACACTTTACCATGTCTAATTCCCACTTAAATTCTCCCATTGCTTAGTACAGCAAGCCCGCAACCTTGGTGTCATCCTCGACTCTGCTCTCTCATTCACCCCTCACATCCAAGCCGTCACCAAAACCTGCCGGTCTCAGCTCCGCAACATTGCCAAGATCCGCCCTTTCCTCTCCATCCAAACCGCTACCCTGCTAATTCAAGCTCTCATCCTATCCCGTCTGGACTACTGCACCAGCCTTCTCTCTGATCTCCCATCCTCGTGTCTCTCTCTCCACTTCAATCCATACTTCATGCTGCTGCCCGGATTATCTTTGTCCAGAAACGCTCTGGACATATTACTCCCCTCCTCAAAAACCTCCAATGGCTACCGATCAATCTGCGCATCAGGCAGAAACTCCTCACCCTGGACTTCAAGGCTCTCCATCACCTCGCCCCCTCCTCCCTCACCTCCCTTCTCTCCTTCTACTGCCCAGCCCGCACCCTCCGCTCCTCCACCACTAATCTCCTCACTGTACCTCGCTCTCGCCTGTCCCGCCATCGACCCCCGGCCCACGTCATCCCCCGGGCCTGGAATGCCCTCCCTCTGCCCCTCCGCCAAGCTAGCTCTCTTCCTCCCTTCAAGGCCCTGCTGAGAGCTCACCTCCTCCAGGAGGCCTTCCCAGACTGAGCCCCTTCTTTCCTCTCCCCCTCATCCCCCTCTCCATCCCCCCGTCTTACCTCCTTCCCTTCCCCACAGCACCTGTATATATGTATATATGGTTGTACATATTTATTACTCTATTTATTTATTTATTTATTTATTTATTTATTTTACTTGTACATTTCTATCCTACTTATTTTATTTTGTTGGTATGTTTGGTTCTGTTCTCTGTCTCCCCCTTTTAGACTGTGAGCCCACTGTTGGGTAGGGACTGTCTCTATGTGATGCCAATTTGTACTTCCCAAGTGCTTAGTACAGTGCTCTGCACATAGTAAGCGCTCAATAAATACGATTGATTGATTGATTGATTGATTACAGTGGTCTGCACACAGTAAGCGCTTAATATTATTACCACTGCTACTGAGACAAAGAGATGTTAAGTGCAAGATCATGAATAAACAATAAGAATTGATAATGATGGCATTTGTTAACCCCTCACTATCTGCTAAGCGCTGTTCTAAGCACTTGGGGTAGCTATGAGTTAATTATGTCCCTGTCCCACACGAGGTTCACAGTTTAAGTAGGAAGGAGAAGATGTACTGAATTTCCATTATACAGCTGAGGAAACTGAGGCACGGAAAAGTTAAATGACTTGCTCATACAGAAGGCAAGTGGCGGAGCAGGATTAAAACCCAGGTCCTGTGACTCCAGGCCCATGCGCTTTCCACCAGACCATGCTTCTTCAACAACAGAATCTTACCGTATGGTATACATAAGTGCTGAGGGCCTGAAATGTTGACATCATCTTGGGTGTCATGAGGGTAAGTCACAGAAGGCTTCCTAGCAGAGGTGGACATCTTTGAGGGATAAATCTAGGGAGCTGCCAGGCACCGTGGAGAGGGGATTGCAGTCCACAGTAGGGGAGGAAGGTAGCTAGGCAGGAGGGAAGGAGCTGCCAGGGAGGCGTGAGGGAGGCAATATAGCAGTCCTTTCCCCAGTCCACCAGGAAACCCACCCCATCTGGAGATGGGAAAGCAGAATCCACACAAGGTGTTTAAAGACCCCCCTTTTAGCACCATGTTCATCCCGCAGCCCCTGGGGTTGCTGCTCCAGGACCCTTAGCTGACAGGACCCGGCAGGCTCAGGACCAGGGCGCACACACTGCGACAAGCAGCGGACCAGTTTACAGCCAAGCAATCTTGACCTAACCACCTCCATATCCACTCATCCTTCAGCCCTCTCAAGAGGTCTACTCTCTCACCTTCTAAACACACTTGCACCCACTCTTTCTTTTGATCCCTTCAAGGCCCTACTGAGAGCTCACCTCCTCCAGGAGGCCTTCCCAGACAGAGCTCCTTCCTTCCTCTCCCCCTTGTCCCCCTCTCCATCCCCCCCATCTTACCTCCTTCCCTTCCCCACAGCACCTGCATATATGTATATATGTTTGTACATATTTATTACTCTATTTTACTTGTACATATCTATTCTATTTATTTTATTCTGTTACTATTTTTTTATTTTTTTGATGGCATTTTGTTAAGCACTTACTATGTGCAGAGCACTGTTCTAAGCGCTGGGGGGATACAAGGTGATCAAGGTGTCCCACGTGGGGCTCACAGTCTTAATTCCCATTTTACTGAAGAGGGAACGGAGGCTCAGAGAAGTTAAGTGACTTGCCCAAGGTCACACAGCACACATGTGGCGGAGCCGGGATTCGAACCCATGACCTCTGACTCCAAAGCCCGTGCTCTTTCCAATGAGCCACGCTGCTTCTCTAATGTTTGGTTTTGTTCTCTGTCTCCCCCTTTTAGACTGTGAGCCCACTGTTGGGTAGGGACTGTCTCCATATGTTGCCAATTTGTACTTCCCAAGGGCTTAGTACAGTGCTCTGCACACAGTAAGCGCTCAATAAATACGACTGATGATGATGATGATCCCCCTCTCAGCACCCTCAGTCAGTCAATCTTATTTATTGAGCACTTACTGTGTGCACAGCACTGAACTAAGCCTTTGGGAGAATACACTAGAACAATAAACAGAGAAGCTTACAGTCTAGAGGTAACCAATTCCCTCCCCCCATCCTTGCTCAAGCTCCTTCTTGGCAGGTCGTGTACCCTTTGTCTCCTCCTTCTTGAGGAACCTCTATTATTTGTTTCCACCCACTTATTTCTACTAAGACTTTTCTTTTCAAGGTCATCAGTGATCTCCTTGCCAAATCTGATCCTAATCTTCATTGCCCTCTGCTACTTTCAAATGTCGGGGACTGCTTCTCCTCCTGGCAACACTATCTAGCTTTGGTTTCCTGACACAGATCTTTCTCCTCATCACAGTTGGTGATGCACCATCCACCTCATTGCTCAAGGTCATAAATGGTAGTATCCAACTCCTCTACTTCAACGCACCTAATTCGGTTCTGTCGCTCTCTGGCAACCTATCGGTTTTACCTCCATAACCTTGCCGGAATCGGCTCCTTGCTCTCCTCCAAACTGCCCCCATGGTAATCCAGGAACTCTCCTATCGTAATTTGATTACTGCATCGGTCTCAATCCATCAGTTGTATTTTTTGAGCACTTACTGGGTACAGAGCACTGCACTAAGTTGAGAGAGAACTGCACGATAGAGTTGCTTTTAACGATCCCTGCCCTCCAGGGTTTTTCGACTAAATTATAGATAGGGGAAGCACAAAGTATAAGAATACTATAAGTGTTATGTGGCTGGGGTATCAAAGTGCTGAAACCAAGCGCACAGGCAGCATGGACGGGAGGCGAATAAGGTGGGTAAAAAAGGATAGTCAGGGAAGTCAGCCTCCTCACAGATCTCCCTGCCTTCAGTCCGGATTTAATTCACTACCTGGATCACTTACCTAAAATGTTCTGTACATATCTTACTCCTCAAAAACTTCTAATGGCTATCCAATCCTCTCCTCAAGCCGAAACCCCTGACCACTGCCTTCAATGGCACCCAGTCAACTCTCTCCTCTCACTACAATTGTCAGCTGTGTAACTTTGGGCAAGTCACTTAACTTCTCTTTGCCTCATTTCCCTCATCTGTAAAATGGGGATTAAGACTGTGAGCCCCTCATGGGACAACTTGATTACCTTGTATCCTCCCCAGTGCTTAGAACAGTGCTTTGCACATAGTAAGTGCTTAATCAAATGCCATTATTATTATTGAAAATGTGGTTGCATTGTGAATGATTGTATTATGGGAAACATTTTTCCACATACACTTAGCTTGGCTCGACTTCAGAATTTGGAAACCTCACCCTCACCCTCTGCTGCTGATAACTCACCAGGAAGGGGAAGTGAAGGAGGTGCCACCCACAGGCCTTGCAACAATTCAAAAAAAAAAAATACTGGAATGTGGGGTAGGGAGACAAGGGTTTGGGGGTGCAGAACAGAGCAGAAAAACTGCAGGGAAGAGGAGAGCAGAAAGGAAGTAAATTGAGGGAAGAAGAAAAAATGGTGGAAGTTGACTGACCTGCAATCACAGGACAAGGGGCAGAGCTGACAGCAGCTGGGGAAAGTTAACCAACAATTGAGGCAGTATCTCTGGGTTCTCCATGTTGTGGGGCGGCTGTAAACCGGGGTGCACTTGTACCTGGTAGTAGTCAGCGTATTGATAAAATAGCTGCATGGATGCCAGAGTGATCTAGCAAGCAGTAATTGAAAGGAAGAGTGCCCTCCCCTGAATTTAAAGGCTACTCAGAGCTTGCTAATTGGACCTCATCCACAAAAGAGTCTGGGAAATATACTTCCTAAACTCTGGGTGCTGCAGGGGTCCTATTTCCACTTCAGTTCTTGATGCCATTTCTACCCCCACTAGATGACTGAACACTTTCACAACCAGGTTGTGGCCACAGACAGGGTTTTAAACCTTCCCCCAAACCCCAACATATCAATATCCTGATTTAGTGCTGTGGGGCTGGGATGAGTGTCAAAGTGCTTACTATGGTTTCCTCTAGATCTTAATCTTGCTTGTCTCTGGCTCCCAGAAACCAGAATCCCTCCATTATTTATTTGTTCCGCCCTAACCCTGCTGATCCCAAGTTCCACCGACAAGACCTAATCTGTACCAAGATTAGGGAGTTGGGAGTTTAGTCTCTTATTGTATCACGACTCTCATTTTGGTGTTAGAAGCTGCTTCACTTTCCCAGGCGAAGTTCCCCAGCCAAGGTAAATCCCAGTGTTCCCCGGCCTGTCTGACAGTTTCTGTAGCTCTTAATCAGAAACCCAGCTGAGATTGTTCTAACCACACCAAGAAAGATGGAGGCCTTTGGCCCCCTCTTTCTGTCTCCCAGTATTCTGCATTTTAGCAATCAAGCCAGTGGCATTGGCATGGAATGGTGCATGGTTTTCACTGATGTAGCCAGGGTAGCATGAATTCCCATTACAATAGCTAAATATACTCGACAGAGTTCTTCCCAGCTGCTCACACACAGTACAGTGGGGGAAAGGCTGAAAAATCATCCCTGACCTGTCATCGTTTTGAAATTATGCCCAGAATTGGTATTCTCAGTCTCCTACTAACCCATGTTTAAAATAGAAACACAAGTAGTAAGTAACCTAGTATCCTGTAGATTGTAAACGTGTTGGGGGCAGGGAGTCTGCTTCTTATTGTATTGGACTCCCCCAGTGTATATTGTTTTGCACAGTTTAAGTGCTTATTAAATACAAATGAATGGTGTCCATGGGTTCACTTTCAGTCCCTTAGGCCAGGCTTCTGCATTTCACTGTACAACTCCACCACTACCCAGATGCCCATTCATTCTCTCTCCTGCCCCTCCCTAGAAACTGCTTTTCTTCAGCATGGCTTTTCATTCATTCATTGATTCAATCGTATTTATTGAGTGCTTACTGTGGGCAGAGCACTGTACTAAGCGCTTGGGAAGTACAAGTTGGCTTGGTGGATAGAGCCCGGGCTTGGGAGCCAGAAGTCGTGGGTTCTAATTGCGGCTCCATCACTTAATAATGATGGCACTTATTAAGCGCTTACTATGTGCAAAGCACTGTTCTAAGCGCTGGGGAGGTTACAAGGTGATCAGGTTGTCCCACGTGGGGCTCACAGTCTTCATCCCCATTTTACAGATGAGGGAACTGAGGCCCAGAGAAGTGAAGTGACTTGCCCAAAGTCACCAAGCTGACGAGTGGTGGAGCCGGGTTCGAACCCGTGACCTCTGACTCCAAAGCCCGGGCTCTTTCCACTGAGCCACGCTGCTTCTCTCGTCTGCTGTGTGACTTTGGGCAAGTCACTTCACTCCTCTGTGCCTCAGTTACCTCATCTGTAAAATGAGGATGAAGACTGTGAGCCCCATGTGAGACAACCTGATTACCCTGTATCTTCCCCGGTGCTTAAAGCCATGCTTGGCATAGTAAGCGCTTAACAAATGCCATCATTATTATTATTATTATCATTCAGACCAGTTGGCTTCCAGCTCCAAAGAGCCGCTCTTCAACTCTTTCAGTGCCTAACTCCAAACGTGCAAGTACATTCCTCGGCGCGTCTGCTGATAATTGAAAGAGACAAGACATCCTTTTTGTGTCACAATTCTATTTGAAAAAAAAAAAACCCTACTCCATGTGGTCCGCGAACTGACATGTACCCTGGGGCTCGGTACAATGCTTGGCCCCTAGGAAGCACTTAATACTCTTCACTAGACTAAAAGACACCAACAAGGGTTGGTTCTATTTTATTCCCAGACGCTCCCACACCGCTCCGCACCAGCCTCGCGGGTGGGGTCCTTGGCCCTTCATTTCTTGCTGGCCTTCACCGCAGACTTGGTCACTTTGCCCGCGGTGGCGGCCTTCTTCTCCACCGACTTAATGACCCCCACGGCCACGGTCTGCCGCATGTCCCGCACCGCGAAGCGGCCTGCAACGAAACGCGCGGGGAAGGGCAAGTCGCCGGTCAGGCCGCCAGGGGGCGAGAGACACGCACCGCCCCCCACACAAACGGGGGGAGAGACACGCACCACCCCCGGCCACCAGGGGGCGAGAGACACACACCTCCCCCGGCCGCCAGGGGGCGGAAGACACGCCCCGCCCCCGGCGGCCGGAGGCAAGAGACACCACCCCCGGCCGCCAGGGGGCGGAACACACACCACTCATTCATTCATTCATTCAATCGTATTTATTGAGCGCTTACTGTGTGCAGAGCACACGGAGCACACTAAGGGAAGTACAAGTTGGCAACATCATCATCATCAATCGTATTTATTGAGCGCTTACTGTGTGCAGAGCACTGTACTAAGCGCTTGGGAAGTACAAATTGGCAACATATAGAGACAGTCCCTACCCAACAGTGGGCTCACAGTCTAAAAGGGGGAGAGACGAGATGGTCCCTACCCAACAGTGGGCATTCATTCATTCATATTTATTGAGCACTTACTGTGTGCAGGGCACTGTATTAAGGGCTTGGCAGCACCAAATAGAGACGGGCTCACACCACCCCCGGCCGCCAGGGGGCGACACACACACACACACACACACACACACACACACACACACACACACACACACACACACACACACACACACACACACACACACACACACACCCCGCCCCTCCCGGCGACTCACCTAGAGGGGGAAACTCAGAGAAGGTCTCCACGCACATGGCCTTGCCGGGCACCATGTGCACCAGGGCGGCGTCGCCGGACTTGAGCGCCTTGGGGTTGTCCTCCAGCTTCTTGCCCGAGCGGCGGTCGATCCTCTCCTTGAGCTCGGCGAACTTGCAGGCGATGTGGGCGGTGTGGCAGTCCAGCACCGGCACGTAGCCGGCCTGGATCTGGCCCGGGTGGTTCAGGATGATCACCTGGGCACGCGAGGCAAAGGGCGGTGAGGGGGAACCCGGGGCGGCCCGCCCCGTCAGGGCCTCGAGTCCGCACGCCCGGGCACGTGCGTGGGCTAGTCCCTGGGGTTGCGCGTGCGCCTGGAGGCCTCTCGCCCACCGCCCACTCCCGTCTCCGCGTGCGCATGCGCCTGTGCCCGGCCACCCACCTGGGCCAAGAAGCTGCCCGCCTCCATGGGTGGGTCGTTCTTGCTGTCGCCGGCCACGTTCCCGCGGCGGATGTCCTTCACCGACACGTTCTTCACGTTGAAGCCCACGTTGTCCCCGGGCAGCGCCTCGGCCAGGGCCTCGTGGTGCATCTCCACCGACTTGACCTCCGTGGTGACGTTGCTGGGCGCGAAGGTGACCACCATGCCCGCCTTCAGGCAGCCCGTCTCCACCCGGCCCACGGGCACAGTGCCGATGCCTGGCACGGGGATGGGCACAGGCCCCAGTCAGACCGAGGCCCAGCTCGTGGTGCTCCCTGCCCTCCCCCTACTTTCCCAGCAGTGTAGGCAGCACCACCATCCTCCCTGTCTCGCAAGTTGGCAAACCTGGCATCAATCCTCGACTCATCTGTCTCATTCAACCCACATACTCCATCTGTCACCAAATCCTGTCCGTTCCACCATCGCCAAAACCCTTCCTTTCGTCTCCACCCGAACTGCGCTGATCCTTACCCTTTCCTCCCTTGACTGCTGCATCAACCTCCTTGCACTCAGAGTTCTGTCACTTTGCCTCCTCCTATTTTACCTCCCTGATTTCCTATTGTAGCCCAACCTCTCTCTCCTCTATTCACTGTACCTTTATCTCACCACCGACCTCTCCTCCACTTCCTCTTCTCCCACTCCCTTCTTCCTTGGATTTGCCCCCTCTATTCACCCCTCCTTCAGCACTCATATGCGTATAACTTTGACTTATGTATATTAATTTCTGTTTGATTGCAAGTTCGTTGTCAGCAAGGAGTGTCTACCAACTGTTACACTGTACTCTCCCAAGTGCTTAGTATAGTGCTCTGCACCCAGTAAGCGCTCAATAAATACGATTGATCGACTGTCCACTCACCGCCAATCTTGTAGACATCCTGGAGCGGTAGGCGGAGGGGCTTGTTGACGGGGCGGGACGGGGGGATGATGGCGTCGAGCGCTTCGAGCAGGGTGACACCGCTGGCATTGCCCTCCTTCCTCTCCACCTTCCAGCCCTTGAACCAGGGCATCTGCGGGAGCCGAGCGGGTCGGTCAGCCGTGGGCGGCGAGCCCCGCCTCCCCCTCCATCCCCCTCCTACGGGATGCCCCCCGGGCTGCCACTCACGTGGGCGCTGGCCTCCAGCATGTTGTCCCCGTGCCAGCCCGAGATGGGCACGAAGGCCACGGCGGCGGGATTGTAGCCGATCTTCTTGATGTAGGCGCTCACTTCCTTGGAGATCTCCTGGAAACGCCGGGAGCTGTAGGGGGGCTCAGTGGAGTCCATCTTGTTGACCCCCACGATGAGCTGCTTCACGCCCAGGGTGTAGGCCAGCAGGGCGTGCTCCCGGGTCTGCCCGTTGCTGGAGATGCCGGCTTCAAACTCGCCCACACCGCCGGCCACGATGAGCACCGCGCAGTCCGCCTGGGGGTCAGGGGAGACCAGGGTGACCGGCCGGACACAGCCCACCACCGCCACCGCTTCCCTCGTCTCTCTCCAGCCCTCCTCTTTCTCCTCCATCTCCTTCATCTCCCTCATGTCCTCCTCCCTCTCCCACATCTCCCTCCTGCCCTCCTCCTCTCCTCCCTCTTCCATCTTCATCTCCCTACAACTTCCTCGCCTCCCTACTCCATCTCCCTTCTCCCTCATCTCCCTCCTCCATCTCAACTCCCTCGTGCCCTCTTTCTCCTCCATCTCATCTCCCTCGTCCCTCTCCCTCATCATCCTCCTCCATCTGTGAGCCTGTGAGCCCCACGTGGGACAACCTGATTACCTTGTATCTACCCCAGTGCTTTTCAAATAGTAAGTGCTTAATAAATACCAACATTATTATCTTCCTCATGTCCTCCTCCCTCTCCCTCATCTCCCTCCTCCCTGTTTCACCGTCTTCATCTCCCTCATCTCCCTTCACCTTCCTCGTCTCCCTTGTCCCTCATCTCCCTTCTCCCTTATCTCCCTCCTCCATCTCATCTCCCTCCTGCCCTCCCCTCTTTCCCTCATCTCCCTCCTCCATCTCATCTCTCTCCTGCCCTCCTCCTCCATCGCCTCCCTCATGTTGTCCCCCCTCCTCCCCCGCAGCCCGGGGCCTGACCTGGGAGGTTCCGGTGATCATGTTCTTGATGAAGTCGCGGTGTCCAGGCGCGTCGATGATGGTGATGTAGTAGCGGCTCGTCTCGAACTTCCACAGGGAGATGTCGATGGTGATGCCGCGCTCCCGCTCCGCCTTCAGCTTGTCCAGCACCCAGGCGTACTTGAAGGAGCCCTTGCCCATCTGCGCCCGGAGGAGGCCGGAGGAGCCCGTCAGCGCCCGGGAGCCGGGCAATGGGCCGCCCCCAACCTCAGCCCCGACCCCTGACCCCCGACCCACCTCAGCTGCCTCCTTCTCGAACTTCTCGATGGTCCGCTTGTCAATGCCCCCGCACTTGTAGATGAGGTGACCGGTGGTGGTCGACTTGCCCGAGTCCACGTGGCCGATGACCATGATGTTGATGTGGGTCTTCTCCTTGCCCATGGTGTTCTGCCGGGGGGGAGAAGAGGGGCAGTGCTCAGAGACCCCGCACAGGACCCCCCGAAGACCCCCCCAGACCCTACCCTGGAGACCCCGGCCCCGCCGCTCCTCACCTCGGAAGCGGAGCGGGGAGAATCGGTCCGGAGGCTCGGCTTCAAGACGGTCCTGCTGCTCGCCGACGGGTGGTCGCCCTGGCCCAGGCTCCGGGCCTTTATAGCCCCCCCAGCCCCGCCCATTCAGGGGCCAGGGGCCGTGGAGCGGACACGGTGCTAAGGGGGTCTGTAAACACCTTGTCATTCCTGCTTTCAGGACCGACAGCATGTCTGGGAAGACGGGGTACAAGGCTGCTAAATTGGCCTTTTTTCACTCCTCCCTAGCAGCTCCTTCCAATTGATCAATCAGTCGCATTTTTTGAGCGCTTACTGTATGCAGACCACTGTACTAAGCTCTTGGGAGAGTACAATTCCTCAGACAAGTGGTAGATAAGTTCCCTGCCCACAAGGAGCTTACAGTTTCCCTCTCCCCTGTCCCACCCTCTCATGGGGTCTTGCCTTCCTTCCTAGCTGCCTTCCTAACCCACCATGAATTAGAATCCCCTCTCCTTAAACCTCTCCTTTCAGAGACACCCACCTCTACCAGGAAGCCTCCCTGGATTTACCATCCTCACTCCCACTGCTTGGATGATGCCAGCCTTTCCATTCCCTTGGTATTCACACATACCTTATGGGTGTGATTTTGTTGTCTTATTCCTGCTCCTCCTGATTCATTTAATCGTATTTATTTTGCTTGTCTCAGCTGTCAGCCTATCAGCTCCTTCACTGCAAGGACCTTGTCCCTGACTCATCTGGAAATTCTTCCAAGGTCCATACTGGGTTTCCTCCACTGTACATACTCAACTGATGATGAAGCAGTGTGCCCTATGAAAAGAGGATGGGTCTGAGACGCAGGAGACCTGGGTTCTATTCTCAGCTCCTTCACTGATCTGCTGTGTGACTGGAACCTAATCACTTAATTTATCTGTGCCTCTGCTTCCTCAACTTAGAATGTGAGCTCATGGGGGGACAGGGGCTGTGCTCAATCTTATTATTTTGTATCTACACCAGTGCTTGGTCCATAGTAAACACTTAATGCCATTATTTTAATTATGCGGAGGCTGAACTGAGAGCTCTGCTTCCCACCCCTACAAAAGCAGCTGAGCACCTTTGGCAATGGAGTTGCTGGGAAGATGGCATCAGGCTGCCCAACTTTCTGCCCGGGATGCCCACCTTGGCAGGAGACAGGAGGTGAATGTCCACCTGGTGAAGCAATCAAAGGGGCCATCAGAGTAGCTTCCTAAGGGCCCTGGGGTCACTGGGCTCCCATTAAGAGAGGAGATGCCCATGCCAGGCTCCTGCTGTCACCCCTTTGCTGGGCCTTCCAGCTCTGCTTCAGTTACCCTGAAGAGGTGGTAGAGGCAGTGGTAGCAATACAGCAGTTGCAGCTGCCAGTGGTAATAGAGGCCAAAGCTGTGTGCCGCAATGCCGGGAAGCAGGAGAAATACGCCTCCCCCTTCTCCTGAAAATACCGTTGTCAGGAATTCTGATGCTGAGGACTGTGGGGACTGGATCAATGGTTTCAATCTAATCAGTCCTGTTGGTGGTGTTTCCGTTGGTTCTTTGAGCTGAGTCTGGAAGGCTTGGCATATTTAATTTCCCCTTCTCCTTTGAGGGTTTGGACCCAAACCATGGGAGTCTCATTATAGCTGTAGTTTTAAAGACCATTAGTGGAACACACTCCTCATTGCTTGGTGGGAGATTTGCAGAGACTCAATAGCTGAGTCACTTCCGAAAGACATTGGCTGACCCTGGCTTGGGGGAACACTGCCTTAAAAAAAATAAAAGGAAAACATCATCCCATGGAGGCTGTGTTCTTCCATAGATGTGGGGCACTATGGTTCCTTCCTGTAACCTGCTGTACATTTGGGGATCTGTCTCAGACTTTCCAGAGAGTGAAGAGTCAAGGCCTCTCCTTTCATCTCCTCTCAGCAGAAAGTAAGAGCAGGTGGGTGTTTGATTCTAGTGTCAACATGAGTGATCATCGCGAGAGAAGGAAAGCTGCCTGCTCTGGTGACTTCGCAGAGCCCAGGTTCATTTTCCTCAAGCTACCCTCTCAGCTTTTCACCTCAGAACTACAAAGGAGGCATTCAGAGCAGAAACAGCCTTCCCAAAGTTCAGGGATGAGGAAAGTTTTAGAGAGGAAAGAGACACAGGGAGGCCTTGTCTCTCCACTCTTACACAGGATTCTCTTGGTAAAGCCCTCAGTCACTGAACCACAAAACCCCCAAGAGTCCTGTAGCTCAGCGACCACAGCCTCAGGCAGGAGGAGTCCCAAAGCTGGGATACTGAGCACCCCTCAGCTGGACAGATTCTCTGTGAGGCTGACGATCTCAAGCAGTGGGGAGGAGAGAGGAGAGGGATGTGAAAATGTCTCCAAAGGAGCTGAGGTGACTAGAGTTTGTGTTTTTGTTTCCATTGGGGGGAGTTTCCAAATCACAGGTTACAGGAGATGTCAGTCAATGGAAAACTAAGGGAGATTTTAGCTGCTCAGGTGAATCCACTAACCTACAAGGGAGAGTCAAGAGGCCGGCATCTCGTGATGTCAGTCACATCACTGGGAGAAGCTTCTGGAACTGGGTTTTTCAAAAGAGTAGGGCATGAGCCTAGATTATCATGGAGGTAGCACGAGGGGAAAGATGCAGTTTCATCATTATTATCAACAACAGTATTTATTGTTCCCTATGTGCAGAACACTGTACTAAGCGCTTGGAAGAGTAAAATCCAACAGAGTTGGCAGACACATTGAAACCTGGCCACCATTGCCCTTTCCCCACCCTACAGAAAAGTGAGCACTTGCCCTTAAGTGCGTACTCCATGAATCAGTCAGTGAAAGAGACTGAGAAAAAGTAGCCAACAGTAGTTACAGAATTCCTAGTACGTGTGCGGCACATTGTAGTAAGTGCTTGGGCAATTACTGATGTGCTCCCTGTCCACAAGGAATTCATAATCTAGTCAGGGAGACTGACACAAAATCATCCCAAATAGGAGGAAGAAGTGGTCAAATCATAGAGAGCTTGTAAAATGATGGGTAGAAAACGACAACAGGAAGTAATGAGAGGCAAAGTGCTAAGGAGGAGGTAAAGTGCTAAGAAGGAGGAAAAGTGCTAAAGATGGGCAAAAGATCTGAGGTGACAGTAGGGAGAATGTGGCCTTGGGAAAAGGAATGTTTAATTAGGGAAAGCCTCCTGGAGTCAATGGGATTTCAAAAAGATTTTGAAGATGGGAAGAGCTGTGTGTGTTGGGGGGTTGGGGTTTTTTTAGTTTTTTTAAATGATATTTTAAAAATGCTTACTATGTGCCAGGCATTGTACTAAGCACTGGGTTAGACAAAAGCTAATCTGGTTGGGCACAGTCTGTGTCTCATGACGGGCTCACAGTTTTAATCCACATTTTACAGATGAGGTAACTGAGGCCCAGAGAAGTTAAGTGACTTGCCCAAGGTCACACAGCAGATGTGTAGCGGAGTCAGTACTAGAATCCAGGTCCTCTTACTCCCAGGCCCATGCTCTTCCCACTAGGCCACACTGCTTCCCACGCTGCGGTCTGGTGGATCCAAAAGGGAAGGGATGTTCCAGACAGATGGAAGATGCGTGAGTCAGGGGGCAGAGCTGAGAAAAAGTCTCCTTGAGGATGTGGGCTTGGAAGGAACGGATAGTACGAGCTGGGAATGTAGTAAAGTAGGGGATAGAGAGATGATGGAGTGCAGTTGGAGGCAGAGAGGAATAGATTACCATTGCTAAATTTAGGAGTGGAGAGGCATGTAAGAGCAGCATGTTAGAAAGATGACCCAAGCAGCAGGGAGAAATATTGACTGGAGAGGGGAGGGACCTGAGGCAGGAATACCAGTAAGGCGGTTGATACAGTAGTTAGGTTGGGATATCCATCAGTGGGATTTATTGAACATTTACTTTGGGCTGTGAGCCCACTGTTGGGTAGGGACTGTCTCTATATGTTGCCAACTTGTACTTCCCAAGCGCTTAGTACAGTGCTCTGCACACAGTAAGCGCTCAATAAATATGATTGATTGATTGATTGATGATGAGGACCTGAACCAGGTGGTGGCCATTTGGATAGAGAGGAAAGGATAGATCTGAGATATGTTGTGGAGGAAAGACAATATAATTTAGCAACAGATTACCTGTGAAAGTTGAAAGAGAGTACCTAATCGAGGTTGTGGGCTTTGGAAACAGGAAAGACGGTGGTGTAGTCAAGTGTAATGGAAAAGTTAGGTAGAGAAGACAATCTAGGAGGGAGGGTGAGGAGTTCAAACGATCAATTAATCATATTTATTGAGCACTTACTGTGTCCAGGGCACTGTACTAAGCGCTTGGGAGAGTACCAACAACAATCCAACAGAAACATTCCCTGCCCACAATGAGTTTACAGTCTAGAGGGGGATACAAACATTAATATAATCAATAAATTACGGATATGTACGTAAATACTGTGGGGCTGAGGGCAGAGGCGGTGAATAAAGGGAGCAAGTCAGGGTGATGCATAAGGGAGTGGGAAAAGGGGAAATGAGGGCATAGTCAGGGAAGGCCTCTTGGAGGAGATGTGCCTTCAATAAGGCCTTGGAGGTGAGAAGAGTTATTTTCTGCCGTATATGAGAAGGGAGGGTGTCCCAGGCCAGAGGCAGGACATAGGCAAGAGGTCAGTGGTGAGATAGATGAGATCAAGGTAGAGTGAGTACGTTGGCATTAGAGGAGCAAAGTGTGAAGGCTGGGTTGTAGTAAGAGAGTAGAGAGGTGAGGTAGGAGGGGGCTAGGTGATTCAGTGCTTTAAAGCTGATATTAAGGAGTTTCTGTTTGATGCGGAGGTGGATGGGCAGCCACTGAAGATTCTTGAGAACTGGGGAAACACGAACTGAACATTCTTCTAGAAGAATGATCCAGGCAGCAGAGTGAAGTATGGACTGGAGAGGGTAGAGACAGTAAGCAGGGAGGTCAGCAAGGAGGCTGATACAGTGATCAAGGCAGAATAGGACAAATGCTTGGATTACCGTGGTAGCAGTTTGAATGTAGAGGGAAGGATGGACTTTAGTGATGTCATGAAGGTTGAACCGACAGGATTCAGTGATAAACTGAATATGTGGGTTGAATGAGAGAGAGTTTTCAACTGAGCAGAGCATCTCTGTAGAGGTTTCTTGCAGACAAAAGGTACTAGACGGTAGAGAAGCAGCGTGACTCAGTGGAAAGAGCCTGGGCTTTGGAGTCAGAAGTCACGGGTTCAAACCCCAGTTCCGCCAATTGTCAGCTGTGTGACTTTGGGCAAGTCACTTAACTTCTCCAGGCCTCAGTTCCCTCATCTGTAAAATTGGGATTAAGACTGTGAGCCCCACGTGGGACAACCTGTTCACCTTGTAACCTCCCCAGTGCTTAGACTAGTGCTTTGCTCATAGTAAGCGCTTAATAAATGCCATTATTATTATTATTATTACTATTATAGTAGAGTTTAGAGGGCTAGTGAGATCAATTTGGGAGTCACTTGCATACAGAGAAGCCATGAGAGCAGATGAGTTCACTGAGAAAGTGAGTTTAAAGAGTAGGGGGAGAGAAAGGGATCCAGAACAGAGGCTGAGGGACAACCACAGTTAAGGGGGAGGGAGTTAGAAGAACAGCTGGCCAAAGACACAGAGATCGGCTAGTTTCCAGCCCTAGTTCTGGGGAAAGGGAGTGAGAAGGATTCATCATAAGGAGCAGAACTAGAGGGAATATCGACCCACCCATAAATGAGACAGAAGTAATCGGCTGATGTCGCTCCCCTCCCACTTTTTTAATGGTCTTTGCTAAGCGCTTACTATGTGCCGAGCACTGTCCTAAACCAACATCAAGTGGAGGACATCAAGTGGAGGACAAGAATCATCAGGAAAGTCGAGCCTTGAGTGCATTTAGACTGTGAGCCCACTGTTGGGTAGGGACTGTCTCTCTATGTTGCCAATTTGTACTTCCCAAGCGCTTAGTACAGTGCTCTGCACATAGTAAGCGCTCAATAAATACGATTGATGATGACGATTTAGGGGCTTGAGTTAACCAGACAGTTGGGCAGTCTTCCTCTTTACTTTGAGATCTTAGCTCAGACCTCAGAGAAAGCCTGGGGTTTGGCCTTGTTCCTGGTCTTGGTGGTTTAAACCTCCATTTTACTAAGACATGGAGAAGTAACTCTGTTAACCATGTGGATTTTATTCTATCTCAGTTCCTAGACTCCAGTAGAGGGCCCCACAGCCCGAGGCGCCTGCTCGCGCCCCTAAGTCAGCTGAAGGCTGATGCCCAGGAAGGCATCCCAAACAGCCAGGAAAGGAGAAGTAGTGCACAGCCCCTATCATCGTAATAAATGCTCAAGGACAAGCTTGGCAATCGGATCTTAACAACCCTCCAACAAGCTCCAAAGGCCCCCTGCCCTGCCCCTCTCCTCCCCTAAACCTCCCCCGGGTTCTGTCCAAGTGGCTGATGTTCATTTTGGATTCATTCTGATTGTTTTCAATAGTACAGTGCAAAGCACGGCACTGAGCACTTGGGAGAATACAATATAACAATAAACAGACACATTCTCTGCCCACTATGTCTCACAAAAAGGAGCGTGTTACCTTAGGTAGAGGGTGGGGATGATCCCACCTCAGTCCAAGCCACTTTTCCAGAAACGTCCTCTGGATGTTATGTTGCCAACTTGTACTTTCCAAGCGCTTAGTACAGTGCTCTGCACACAGTAAGCGCTCAGTAAGCGCTCCCCTCGTCCCCCTCTCCATCCCCCCATCTTACCTCCTTCCCTTCCCCACAGCACCTGTATATATGTATATATGTTTGTATATATTTATTACTCTATTTATTTATTTATTTATTTTACTTGTACATAGCTATTCTATTTATTTTATTTTGTTAGTATGTTTGGTTTTGTTCTCTGTCTCCCCCTTTTAGACTGTGAGCCCACTGTTGCGTAGGGACTGTCTCTATATGTTGCCAATTTGTACTTCCCAAGCGCTTAGTACAGTGCTCTGCACATAGTAAGCGCTCAATAAATACGATTGATGATGATGATGATGAATAAATATTATTGATTGATTGATTGATTGATAGGCATTACCCAAGTGGTTGATGGAATCAGATGGGCGGGTTTCACCTGGCAGCTGTCAAAGATACCTGATTGACAACAGACTTCAGGTTCCTAGACAAAGAGGGGGAAAAGCCTCTTTCCTTCTTTCCCCACCCATCGACCTTGCCTGCCCAGGAGACATCCTGCCAGCTGTGGGGTGGCAGCTGGCACGAGGAGCACCCCCCGCCACCAAATATGGGTTCTAATCCCGGCTCTTCCACTTATCTGGTGTGACCTTGGGCAAGTCACTTCACTTCTCTGTTTCCACAACTGTAAAATGGGGATTGAGACTGTGAGCCCCACATGGAACAGGGACTGTGTCCAACCCGATTTCCTTATATCCACCCTCGCGCTTCATACAGTGCCTGGCACATTGTAAGCTCTTAACAAATACCACAATTATTATTATCATTATAATTACTGAGACAGCCCTGCAGGAATCCAGAGGATTCCAGGAAAAGATGCTCTCCAGCTCCACCCTTCCACCCTCTTCCCTGCCTCACCCAGCCCTGGTCTCTCAGCCCCTCACCCAGAGCCAACAAGGGAGTAGAATGAGATGCTTTCGACCAGCAGCCCCCTACTCTCCCTCCCCCACTGTAGCTGATGGGACTGGATCTTTGGGAGCCAGTCAGTCAATCGTGTGTAGAGCACTGTACTAAATGCTTGGGAGGGTACACTATAACAATAACAAACACATTCCCTGCCCACAACGAGCTTACAGTCTAGAGGAGCTCAGGCCAGAGTCCCAGGAAGAACTGATTTGACCTTCTGAGGAAGCCTGAAGTCAGCATCTCTGGACTATCGAGGTCACATCTCCCTGGCCAATAATCTCACAGTTGGAGTCATATTTCAGTGTTCTCTCTGTGACAGAAATCAATTTATGCCGTGTTAGGTAGCCGCCATGAATTGATTTCCGTCCCAGTTATTGGACTTGGAAGAGGGTTGGAAACCATTGTATTAAATATTTTTTTAAAAAAATTAGGGGCAATTCTAACAGAATCATTGCTTAGCAGGTCACCTTCCAGACCGTAAACTCCTGACAGGGAGAGCCTGTCTTTTTCTCCCTTGGTACTTTGTGCCTCCTGGGTTCCACTCCCAGTGGGTACATCGATCCAATAACCCTGCTGACTGACTGAATGACTGACTTCCTGACAGACCGAACCCGAAGCAAGCTACACTGCGGGCTTTGGGGGTTTCCTTAGTAAAAACATCTAGGACCCAAAACAAATGTCTTAGGAACAGGCATTGAACTACACTGATTCTATTGCCTCAGCCCATTGGATCCCCAGGGTCGTGAGAAGGGGTCAATTCTGGGGCACTTTGGACGCTCGGTGAAACACTCATCCCCTTCTTAGCACTAAGTTTGAACTCCAGCTGCCTAGATCGGTCCTGGAAATGTGACACTGGGGCCCTTCTGGGGACAACTGACCATGGCTGCTATTTAAACACCGTGGCTCAGTCACCCCAAAGGCTGAGCACTGGGAGGGGGGCGAGGGAGTCCTGCAACTAGACCCCTGCACAAGTACTATATTTTGCCCCGCACCTGGTCTGCAGACCCTAAAGACCAGCCATCCTTACCCAATCCACGTCTGCCAAGAAAAGCAACCTCTCCGACCTGACCTACATTTCTGCTGGCAATTTGATTCCCAGGTAGGGGTTCCAGGTGGAGCCTCTTGATTTGTAAAGTTTCACCCGGGGAGATATATAAATCAGCACTCCACTTCATTTCATCTGGTTTGGTTCAATGGCAAAGGATGGATGTTTGATCTTGACTGCTATTTGACGAGTGCTCGCTGCCTACTCTTTACCCGCATCTGACCCATACTTCCAAAGAAATAAGAATTACTCAGACATTTTCCGCAGTTTTACCACTGGTACCCGAGTGTTGGATCAGGTAAACTGCTGGGATTCAGTTCTCTACCAAGAAATGATAACTAGAAAGGGGCTCAAAGCCAGCCACCGGGCACCGAGACCCAAATAAGCTAGTTCCAAAGATGCTAAAAAAGAAGAGAGACTTTCCCCTCTGCCATGAATGTATTTAACACCCGAATGAAGCTGGAAGGCACAGCTGCATTTTTCCTGGCCGTTTCCCCTATTTTAACAACAGATACAGTAACCATGAATTATTTTCCTTGGCTTCCAATTTAAGGTTCTAGAAGGTTGCCATAGAAACGTTTCATTTATTGTCTCATTCTCTAGAAACATTACATGGGATCCTGCTTGGGACACTGATTCCTTGTTCACTGACATTCTCTTTTCAACCCCTGACTGAATACGAGCGAGAAGGGGAGCCATGAGGCAAATGAGAGACCACATCCCCAAAAGCAGGTAAGAGGTGCCCAGGGAGGGAAGGGAAGGCAGGGCACTGGATGGTGACTTTATTTAATTCACTCATTCAATTGTACTTATTGAGTGCTTACTGTGTACAGGGCACTGTACTAAGCACTTGGGAAAGGACAATACAATAATAAACAGACACATTCCCTGCCCACAACGAGCTTACTGTGGCTTCTCTTTAGTTATTATCATTATTATTTATTAAGTGCTTACTATGTGCCAGGCACTGATAGGTGCTGGGGAGATACAAGTTAATCAAGTTGGACACAGTCCATGTCCCACATAGGGTTCACCATCTTAGTCTCCATTTTACAGATAAGGTAACTGAGGCACAGAGAAGTGAAGTGGCTTGCCCAAGGTCACACAGAAAAGCAAGTGGTGGAGCCGGGATTAAAACCCAGGTCCTTCTGACTCTCAAGCCCCTGCTCTATCCAACAGGCCAAGCTGCTTCATTCTAGTATCCTGCCAATGAACCTGGAGGGAACTAGGTTCACTGAGGATGGGTACCATTGACCCAGACAGGAGGAGCCTATGGAGCACACAGGGCAAATGACAGCCACTTGCCACATCAATCAATCAATACTTATTGAGCGCTTACTGTGTGCAGAGCACTGTACTAAACCACATCCTCAGGAATGGAGAAGCTAAGCAGTCCCGTTTGCTAAAGGGAAACAATATGCCTGGGGCAGCAGTACCAAATCTCTTACTACCATCAACTCTTCCCTTCTCCTGGCCTCCTCTGCTCCCCAGTTCCAAATTTTGCTGGTGACCAGGAGGGATGGGGTGTTTGCCAAAGAGGACACCCAGAACCCAAGTACCAACGTAAAAGGATGCAATCACTGCAGAACCAGTAGAAGCTGAAGTAGTTCCTCTAACCTTTTCTTTGGTTTCCAAGACCAGAGATGGGAGTGAGGACATGAAAGGGAGTTGAAAGAATTCACCCATAGCTGGTCCCTGATTCTCACTGCTTACCCACTGTGACTCTGGCAGAGGGGCAATGCTAGCAGCCACATCTCGGCCCCTTCTGCCAACTCAGGCTATATCAAAACATAAGCCCAAATTCTGAACTGCACGTAACTCTGTCAATGCCCATCTCTCCATCAACAGTCTGCCACCCAGCTCTTTCCTGGGCTCCCAGTGAGGTATATCCCAGTTTGGAAGAGCCCCACCTTAGTCCCCTGCAAACATGTACCTATGCTCAGGTCTAACTTTCAGCAAATCCAGAACCCACTACACTTTCCACAGAAGACACAGGCAGGCAGCAATAAACCAAGCCTTCTCTCTACAATTCCAGCTCCTG
Source organism: Tachyglossus aculeatus (assembly GCF_015852505.1). NCBI lineage: Eukaryota > Metazoa > Chordata > Mammalia > Monotremata > Tachyglossidae > Tachyglossus > Tachyglossus aculeatus. The sequence continues at coordinate 34,681,395 of NC_052071.1, forward strand.
CTAGGGTTATATATCCCTGCTGAACTCTTTCCTCCCAGACCTCCTTCATTTCTCCCACCTCGACCATCTCTGACTTATCCCATCTCCCTCTCCCCAGGACTCACTCTGCCCTGGCTTCTCATCTTGTGGTCCATTGCTCAAGACTTTTCTTCTGGAAAGTAGATTGATTGATTGATTGATTGATTGATTCTCTGCAGCAGAATCCTCAGTCATTTACATTTGCAAAGCTTCTCTAAAGTGGGCTGTCTGCTGCCCTCATTGGCCCCCACTGGCCCTGATTCCCTGATTAATTACAAAAACAGGGAGAGGAAATGAGCAGTCCCGGTTATTCACATTCCCAGAATTGGTGATACAGTAGGGTCCAGGCCATAGATGGTCTAATCTGATCACTGGGACAGCAACTAAAAATAAATGAGTGAGGGCTGAGCTGCAGTAAGAGACCCCCCATCCCACACACAGTAAGCACTCAATAAATACGATTGAATTAATAAATGAATGCTGCAAATGGGTAGGTCCCTAGATGCCTGGGGGCCCACCTCACCCTCCCCATGAGCAGCCACCCACCCATAAGGCACCTAGAAGATGCTTTTTCCCAAGCCCTGGGTTGAAAACATTTTCCTAGGCAGAGACTCCATCTCCATGGAATGGCCTCTGATCCCACAGCAAGCCCAGGGAGACAGAGCCTCATGGAATTGATCTGTGACTGCCAATGAGACCCTAAGAGAGGGTGGGGAACCATCGATGTTTCTTTCTCCCTCCTGGGGACCCCTCTTTTTTGGCTTCGGCCCTGATGAGGAGACCCCAGCGTGACTGGCACTAAGGAATAGCTCATTATCTATGAGCCATGGGGACATAAACTTGCAGAAATCAATCTCAGGAGGCGGGGGAAAGGGCAGAAGGACAGGTAAATGGTTCAGCTTCTCTAATGGGGAGGGATGTATCTGTTTATTGTTGTATTGTACTCTCCCAAGCGCATAGTTCAGTTCTCTGCACGCAATAAGCGCTCAATAAATACGATTTGAGTGAATGAATTAATTAAAAGGTGACATGCAAGAGGGAGAGGGAAGATTCTGAGTAGCTACTAGGTTCCCAAGGGGGAGAGCAGAGTACTTATGGTACTTCAGAGATTGAGGGATGGTTACCTCAAACCATTAGGAAAAATTTTGGACTCAATTGTTCAAAGAACCCCTAACTTTGGAATTTGAACTTGGATACCTATTCAGTCTTTGCACAAATGAGACCAAGATGTAATTAGTTGAAAATGAAAAGAAGAAACGATATCTGTTTATAGCCATAACAAGATTCTGAGACTTCCAGCCAAGTAGGAGTGAGGTTTACTGAACACCCAGTAGGTACAACAAACTGTACTACATGCTTGGTAAGGAACAACTGAAGCATGCTCCCTGCCCACAAGGAGCTTACAGTCAAGGTGTGAGTAGCACTGCTGAGGCCTGACTGAGCTACTTCGAGGTTGGGGTTTGAGTCATCAGGCTACTGTAACTTTCTGAGCCTTGAAAACTCCTAGGAGGTTCACAAGGGAGAGTCCCCAGCCCAGAGGAGGAGAGGGATGGTCACCCTCTACATAGGGGAACAGGAAGGAGAGATGTGAACAGTGCTCTGCACATAGTAAGCACTCGATAGATACCACTAGTGATGATAAACTCAGAGAAGATGCAGGTGATGGTGGAATGATGGGAGTCTGTGTCAGGAGGATAGCAATAATGCGGTTTGGCAAGTCTGTAGGCTTTGTTTAGAGTTTGCAGTTTGGGAGTTTGGAGTTTTGTTTGTAGGTGGGGGCAGGAAGAGGAGAGAGGAGCTGTAAAATAATGATCCCTAGCCTATCTTCCCAAACACCACAATAGAGAAGCCTATAAAAACTTCTAGAATGTGCGAAAGGTTGGCTGGGACAGTTTGTAACCAAGGGCTGGTTGCCTATTCATTCATTCATTCATTCAGTCGTATTTATTGAGCGCTTACTGTGTGCAGAGCACTGTACTAAGCACTTGGGAAGTACAAATCGGCAACATATAGAGGCGGACCCTATCCAACAACGGGCTCACGGTCTAGTAGGGGGGAGACAGACAACAAAACAAAACATGTAGATAGGTGTCAAAACTGTCAGAATAAATAGAATTATAGCTATATGCACATCATTAATAAAATAAATAGAGTAGTAAATATGTACAAGTAAAATAAATAGAGGAATAAATATGTACAAATATATACAAGTGCTGTGGGGAGGGGAAGGAGGTAGGGTTGGGGGGGGGGAGGAGAGGAGGAGAAGAAAAAGGGGGCTCAGTCTGGGTATGGTGAGGTGACCATGGACTGTCCGCTCCAAGTTTTAGTTCATAAATAATAATAATAATAATAATAATAATAATAATAATAATAATAACTGCTGTGGTATTTGTTGAGCACTTACTCTAGGCCAAGCAAGGCACTAGGTGCTGGAGGAGACATAAGATAATCAGGTCAGACACAGACCCTGTCCCACATGGGACTCAGTCTAAGTAGGAGAGAGAACAAATATTGAATTCCCATTTAACAGATAATGAAACTGAAAAACAGGGAAGTTAAGTGACTTGCCTAAAATCAGACAAAAGGGAGGTGGCGGAATGGGATTAAGTCACAGATCCTCTGACACCCAGGTCCAAGCTCTTTTCAACTAGCATTTATTTTTATCAATATATTTATTGATTTACATTAATTTATTATTATTGATATGTATCATTTATCAGGCTCGCTGTCTTCGCTCTCTGCCCTCCACATCCCTGACCTGAATCCTGACTTGAGTACACCCCACAAAGATGGATAGTCCTGGTACCCTACCAATTGCAATCCTGTACCATGTGCCCAGAGGCACAGCACTGATTCCCCCTTTCTCTACTGGTTTCTCTTTGCTTTCCATTCTCCTTCCACGTGATGCTGCAAAAACCTGATAGGAAGTCCAACAGAAATGTCAATCTCTCAGTTCCAGGAAGCTAGAATAATGGGCTGGACTGGACCTAACCCGCTGCAGATGATTGGATCTAGCTGTTTGACTGGAGGGCTGGGGAGGAGGGAGGAAGCAGGAGGGAAACAGCTCACCCAGCCCGCTCACACCCACGACCTCCTCTTTCAGCCCCCTTTGTGCCCCCTCTTCCACCTCCTTTTCTTTCCTGACCAAGTCCTACTCCCCTCCGCTACCAGGTTCCACGCTCCAGCCTGGACCCCTCTGTCCTTGCCTCTACCTAACCCACATGTACGTCTGCGAATGTGTGTGTGTGTCGGGGAAGGGCTGTGCCAACACCCTTCCTGTATCTGTGGCACAATGCCTCTGCAGCACTACTATCCTTTCCCCTCCCTCTGCCCTAAACTCTAGGGTTGCAAGACCATTACCACTGTTGGCCAGTCAGAAAGCCACGGAGGGAGTCCCAGTTAGGAGGGGAATAGGTGTAACTCCCCAACCCTTCCCTCACTTCTCCCCATCCGGTCCCTTTCACCTTCTTCTTCTCCTTTCTTTATTCCCATTTTCATCAAGTGCCCAACCACGTCATCCCACTCTTCAAATCACTCCAACGGGGCCCAATCCCCCTCCAAATAAACACCAAGCATTCTCCTATCCCCCCGACCACCCCACTCCCAACGAGGCTGCCTCCACATTCCTACACCACTTCCACCTCCCCCAAAAGGACCTGCTTGACACTCCCACAAGGTCTCTGGACCAGGGAAGATGCAAGTAGAGGTGCAGTTGCTCACGTCTTAGACACAGAAGGACCAGCAGAGAAGAGTCATGTCTTTGCCCCTTCCTTCATCCCGCTTCTCTGGGACCAAAACCTCTTCCCCACCCCACAGCAAAGACTCCAGCTCTGGAAAGGACCGCCTGCTGCAGATCAGACAAAGGTAGAAACCGGAGTGTTGGTCTGGGACTATCAATCTCTTTGGCACCATCCACGAGACGGGACCATAATAAAGGGGTATGGAATACTCTGGGTATTTCTCTCTCCCTCTAGGGCTTTCTGGCATTGATCCCGGTGATTAGGCCCCAGGGTGTTGAGCACCTAGGAGCTCATTCTCTGTTTAAAGGCCCCCAGGGGCCCAAAAACTGCAGCCTAAAGCTCCTCCCATGGGGCAGGAGAACAGTTAAAAAGCCCAGCAGCCAAGCGGTGGAGACCAGGGGCTGCCCGGACCTCAGAATGACCTGTTGGGAGAGGGGGCCAGTTCTGGGTGGACAGCTGGTCTCCTCCCTTTTCCAGCTGGGGCTACAGAAGCTTTCTCTCACATAGATACAGTGCTCTGCACACAGTAAGCGCTCAATAAATACAATTGAATGAATGAATGAATCCCCGGTCTTGGAGTCAGAAGAGGTGAGAAGTGACAAAGGATCTTCTGGCCTACATCCGGCTCATATTTCCACCAGGGCCATGCCCCAAAACAACCCTCAAAATCACAAAGTCAACTCTCACGTTCATTATTGCCATTGCCCAGAAAATGAAGGTTGGGATTAACTTTCGAGACGCCCTCTGACCCTCGGTTCTTCTAAGCAGGAGTGTCAAATTCAGTTTACGGGGGAGTCAAACTTCCCATGAAAGCACTGGGCAGGGGGAAGGGTGGGAGGGCTGGTCTGAGAGGCGGTGGGGAGGAGGAATGAGGAAGGTGTTACAACCGTGTGTGCTGTCCGTTCTCTTTCAAGGAGACTGAACAGATTCTCAGCATTTGTACATTTTGAGAAACTGTTGAACGGGATGCACTGAAAGCTTTCGGCAAATGGAACCGGCCCATGGAAGCAGCGTGGCTTAGTGGATACCGCACGGGCTTGGAAGTCAGAAGGACCTGGGTTCTAATTCTGGCTCTGCCAAATGTCTGCTGGGTGACCATGGGCAAGTCATTTAACTTCTCTGGGCCTCAGTTACCTCATCTGGAAAACGGGAATAAGAGCGTGAGCCCCATGTGGGACAGGGACTGTGTCCAACTTCATTAACTTGCATCATCCCCAGTGCTTAGAAAAGTTCTTGGCACATAGCGCTTAACAAGTACCATAATAGTTAATTAGTATTATTATGAGTCTGACATCTCTGTTCTGAGACTAAGGTAACTGGGATGTTGGGCCTTGAGTTGTTCCTGGCTTTAGGAAGGGTGCCATGAAGCAAATTGTAGTACAGTGACTGGCGCATAGTAAGCGCTTAACCAATACTGTAATTACTATTAATCTGACTTCAGGAAGGGAACGATGAAGCTAATCCAACTTTTTGGATGAGCGATCCTCCTCTTTGTCCCTGTTCGGTTCTCTTTAGGAAGTTCTGGGATCACTAATTAATCAATCTTTTTTATTGAGCACTTACTTGTGCAGAATGCTGTACTAAGTGCTTGGGAGAGTACGATAGAGCAGAGTTGGTAGATATGTTCCCTTCCCACAGTGATCTTACAGTCTAGAGGGGGGACACTAACATTAATATAAATAAATACATTATGAATAGGCACATAAGTGCTGTGGAGGGAGGGGTGAATAAAGGGTACAAATCCAAGTGCGAGGGTGACCCCTTCCCTCCAATCCTGCCTCTCCCAACTTAACTTGGGTTGGAGATGGAAGGGGAGTTGGGAGCTGAAAGCAGGAGAGCAAGATGGGCAAGGTCTGCTTTGGAAATCTGCTTCCAGGTCCCAGCTAGACCCCTGAGTGTGGCATTCACTTCCTACCCCTTTTGTACAGTCTCTTGGCCAGGAGCTCAAGATGGGCCCTCCAAAGGTCACCCCAAACTCCAGGGGGTTTATACCAAACCAAAAGGCCTGAGGAGAAGCCTGTCATTATCACTGAAACATTCACTGAAAGCCCAAAGGGGATAGCACGCCACATCAGGTGCATGTACAAAGCTTTCCCGACGGATGAATCCGGTTTCTTTCTGCCCCCACTGCTAAATTCCTAGTAGTTTGGTTTCCCTTCCTTGTATTGGTGATGGTAAGAAACAAAGCCCATCTCCTCCTCTCCGCCACCCACCTCGTTTCCTTTGTCTGTAACTATCTATCCTTGGGTACTGGCCCTCCCTCCAAAGTGTAAGCTGTGTCACTGACAGCTCCAGGACTGACTGCGACAGCCAAAAGACTACTCATCAGAACCCTCCTGTCTCCGTGCACCCGGCCAAGGGGCGACGAAGATGGAGCGGGAGGGGCAGAGCTGAATCACCAGGAAGGGGAGAGGGAAGGGTTTGGGGGCTTCTGCCTCCCCATCAAGGAGACTTACTTCCCACTGTCACTGCCCACGCAGGGTCTGTCATGGTGCTGGAGAATCCCCATGGCAACAGCAAGAGCGGGCTCTAAAGGGCTCAGGCTGCTGAGAATGCCCTTGAACCTGGAGAGGGGTGAGTGAGGCCGAAGAGACAGGTGCAGCAGGAGTCTGTCACAGTGTGGGAAGAGAAACAAAGGCAGCTTGCACGAAGCTCTAGTTGCTCAGGGCAGGAAATGGGAATGAGGAGGCCCAAGAGGCCACAGAGGTGTCAGTCCACAAAGGAGCCCCGGGCCCCACCCTGACTTTCCCTACATTGACCATTCCCCTGACACAAGGAATTTCATCAGACCTGACTCCCCCCACACACCTTCTCACAGTGCCCACTCTGGTTCCTTTTCTTGGGCTTTATCCTCCCTCCCTCCCTCGGCAGATCAGCTTCAACCTCCCTTTTAAGATGGAAAGGCGGTTTTCCCACCCCTTCCCATCCCTACTCACCACTCGACCTACAAGGCAAGGCTAGAGGCAATTGGACTCTGGAAAAGAGACGGTTGAGGGAAACTGAACAATAGTCTTGGAGTGTGGGTAGGGACACTGCATGAGTGACCGTGAGCAAGTGTTTTGAACAGTCACTAGAACCAGGCAAGGGGGAATGGACTTACATTGTGGTAAGAGGAACTGAGGTTAGGTGCTGAGGAGACTTCCCTGATGGCCTGCAGTATTGGCCAGTGAAGGTCACAGAATCTCCTGCTCTACAGAGTTTCAAGGTAATAGGAGTCACCTATCGGGCTGAGATGGTTCAAATCTAACCGTATCCAGACTCAGAAGAGGCCCGAGTCAATGACTCTATTCATTGATTCATTCAATCGTATTTGTTGAGCGCTCACTGTGTGCAAAACACTGTACTAAGCGCTTGGGAAGTACAATTCAGCAACAAATAGAGACAATCTCTGCCCACAATGGGCTCACAGTCTAGAGAAGCAGCATGGCTCAGTGGAAAGAGCACGGGCTTTGGAGTCAAAGGTCATGAGTTCAAACCCCGGCTCCGCCAATTGTCAGCTGTGTGACTTTGGGCAAGTCACTTAACTTCTCTGGGCCTCAGTTAACTCATCTGTAAAATGGGGATTAAGACTGTGAGCCCCCCGTGGGACAACCTGATCACCTTGTAACCTCCCCAGCGCTTAGATCAGTGCTTTGCACAGAGTAAGCGCTTAATAAATGCCATCATTATTATTATTATTATTATTAGAAGGGCGAAGGGACTCTAGATGGGACTCTAGACATCGAAGATGACATCGATGTCATCTTCAGGCACTAAAGAGCACCAGGATCGAAGGGACTGGGAATGTGCTCCATGCCATGGAGATGGGATGGGCATGTGCACTTCCCCTCCAGCTCCCCAGTCTGCTTCCTCCCCAAGGCCCCTTGGATCAGTGAAGCCCAGGACAGCTCCAGCAAACAATGGGAGGGCATGGAGGGGAATGAGGATCCCCTAAAATGGGCTGGATGCCCCAGGTTCCTAGGCTGCAGTTTCTGATGGAGTATACCCTCAGGGACCAGCTCCTGTGGCAATCCTGGAGAAGCAGCGTGGCTCAGTGGAAAGAGCCCGGGCTTTGGAGTCAGAGGTCATGGGTTCAAACCCCAGCTCCACCAATTGTCAGCTGTGTGACTTTGGGCAAGTCACTTAACTTCTCCGGGCCTCAGTTCCCTCACCTGTAAAATGGGGATGAAGACTGTGAGCCCCCCGTGGGACAACCTGCTCACCTTGTAACCTCCCCAGAGCTTAGAACAGTGCTTTGCACATAGTAAGTGCTTAACAAATGCCATTATTATTATAATTATTATTAGTCCACCATCAATAACAGTATTGGGATCTGGTTTACCAGCTTTACTGAAGACTTCCTGGGCACAGAACTGGACCGGAAGCTTGAGCACACAAACCAAAGAAGGAAGGGATCTTTGGGCAGCTCCTCAAGGAGCTCGCAATCTAGCGGAGGAGACAGTAGACTTAGATCGACGAATACACAGACAGTTAAAGGAGAGAGAGAAAGTAGCTATAAAAAAATCCATACCAGTGAATAAATAAATAAACGGATGGACAAGAGTGCTGAGGTAGCTGATGGAATGACACGACCAGGAAGGCTGTGAGGGAAAAATGGACTGATCTGTGGTTAGAGGAGATGGAGATTTTGGGTTACTCCCAGTGGGGAGGGAGAGGGGAGTGCGGGGGTGATAGCTGATGTCACTCTGAGCCACTCTGAATCAGCATCCCCTCTGGACAGAGTTCGACTCCCTGCCTAACCCCTTGAGTCATTTCAGGCAGCATCCCCCGGGCAGCCACAACTAGATCCCTAAGCCGTATCCCTCCTGGCTCACATAATGGGGCGCAGGGAGAAGCTTTCTTAATGAGTGCTCATTAAAAAGTTAGAGCCTCCAACAAAGAAAGGAGAGGGTACCACCCACAGCCTCAATGCCCCTGGGGGAAGTGGGGAGCTCAGGGCTGGAGGACACTCGGGAGACGGGAGCCCTGTGATGGGAGGATGAGGGGGTCTGAGCCTCAGGAGTCAGAAGAGGAGGTGGCAGTGCGTCTAAGCTTAACACCCTCAGGTTTCACCACTGGCTGGGCTCCTCTCAGCCCATCAGGGGTGTCTCTAAAGTTCATTGCCCTCTCTCTTGGTTCTAGGGGGCTTCACCTCCTGCAAGAGGGCTCCAGAGCTCCAGACCTCAGTGAGGTTGGCAGGGGAGGATCACAGGGTCTCAAAGGATTTGTGATCAGAGGCTCCAGAGCGTGGGCATCATCCCCAAATTGGGGGATCTCCCAAACTGAGGAATGGTGGACCCAAAGGTTGTCTCTAAATGGCTCCTTGGGTGTCTTCTCCTCGTCTGCTCTCCCCCATCCCCAATTCCACGTGGTAGTAATACCTGCAAGGAACATCCATCCACTCTTCCCATTTCCACACCAAGCAGCTTCTACCCACAGGAGGACTGATAGGAGCAGGTGCCCTGCCCCCCAGTCAAGAAGACCCGAACTGTGACCATCTCCAAGGACCAGGCCACTGGACTCCTTTCTCATGGTGCGTCTGAGAGGTCTCTCGAAAGTGTGGTCGATAGCACATTAGCCTCAGGGACATTTATTTCCCAAGGCTTCCCAAAGCACCAAAGCCAGAGGAAGGAGGTGGAAGGAGGAAAACTGAAGAGAGAGAGGAGGGAGGGAAGTTGGAAGGCCGGGGGGCGGGGGGGAACAGGAAGGAAGAGAGAGGAAGTTAGAAGGATGGAGGCAAGAGAGAAGGGAAGAGAGTAAAGACAGGGGAGGGAGGGAAAGGATGGGGTATCGTCTAGAAAGAGAAAAGGAGGAAAGAGGGGAAAGAGAAGAAGGAAGAAGGCAAAACAGACAGAGAAAAGAGGCTAGAGAAGGAAAGAGCAGGAAAGGAAGAGATAAGAGGGAGAACCATCATTGGATGAAGGAAAAAGGAAAAAGAGAGAGGAAAAGCAGTGGTAGAAGGAAGTAGGTAATGAAAGAAGATCCAGAAGGCAAGACATGTTGGAATAGAGTCTGCCATGAAACCAAGAGCTAATTAAAAGAACCCCTCCAGTCCTCTCTTGCCTCTCTGGTCCCTTCCTTTGGTTATTCACTCTTCTCTCATGTTCCATTCAGGGAAATTGGGATGCACTGAGCATTTCCTCAGTCAATCAATTGTATTTATTGAACACTTACAGTGTTCAGAGCACAGTATTAAGCACTTGGGAGAGTACAATATAACAATATAACAGGGTTGATAGACACATTCCCTGTTCAATCTTAATAGTTTGGCTAGATTTCAAGACTCTGTTGTTTTTGATCCTACCGTGCCATAGGATGCTAAGTATGACATAGGTTGACCAATTAATCTGTTCAAGAAGACAAATTAAACATCTATGTTAGGATCAGACCTGCCAGCTGTATAAGAAATAGCCCACTGCAGTTTGGTGTGAAACTTTTTGACCCCACAGTCTGTCAGTCTCCCAGTGGGCAAGCTGGGCTTCTTCATTCAGTTTTCTACTTCTTAGACTACCTGGCATTGTTGGGATAGTCTGTTGCCTATATAGCAGAATTCAGTGTAGTTTTCGCCTCTGACTCCCCACTGAAAACCTCTGGTTGTGTATAAGGACTCTCTGGTGAAAGTTGGTACTTATTACCATTCTTCTCCAGGAGAATTGTTTGTCTGTAGTATTTGGCTGACTCTGCAAACAAGTTCATGAGAATTTGCCCAGCTCAGGCTGGAAAGGCCCAGCTAAGACACACTTCTACATTTCTCCCCACATTGGCTCCCATCTTCTGAGTCCCCAGTCCCCGCCTTTTCTCCCCTTCCTGTCCCTTACGCGCCTTGAGATCCTCTAGTTTTCCCACACCCCAACTTCCAGCCCCTCGGTTTTCCCCACAGCCAAGCTGGCATTCTTTTTTTTTCTTTATTAAATAGTGGGTAGGGAATCGCCTATTATATTGTTACATTATAACCCCCCAAGTGCTTGGTACAGTCGTCTGCACACGGTAAGCACTCAATAAATATAATTGACTGACTGACTCAACGTTTCTTCCCCGAGGATTCCTGGAATAAGTAGAGGGGTAGGAGAGGAAGTTCTCTGATCTCACTTTCTGCTGTACTTTTTGTTGGCACCAGAGTCCAAACACAAGACTCAGGTTGGGCTCATATGGGAGAGGGCAGTGCCCCTCAAATAATAAAAATAATAATAATGGCATTTATTAAGCGCTTACTATGCGCAAAGCACTGTTCTAAGCGCTGGGGAGGTTACAAGGTGATCAGGTTGTCCCACGGGGGGCTTACAGTCTTCATCCCCATTTTACAGATGAGGTAACTGAGGCACAGAGAAGTGAAGTGACTTGCCCAAAGTCACACAGCTTAGAATTGGCGGAGCCGGGATTTGAACCCATGACCTCTGACTCCAGAGCCCGTGCTCTTTTCCACTGAGCTACGCTGCTTCAAACCAAGGACACCAAAAACAACCAGAAATGGGATTCAAAAGTTCTTAGGTATTGTCAGGCAAAATACGGCCCTGACCACGTATGCCCAGGACAAATCATAAAACACGCTGCAAAAATTTCACAGATTTCAACTGTACTGATGATATCTGACTCATAGACCAGCTAACGTTGGGGCTATTTGATCTCCATACTTTTTGCATCATTTCAGCATTCTTGGGGTCATTCAGACAGGGCGTGTTCTTTCCCATGACACTGTATCCTTTCATGGATTTCCTCATCACCCTGGGAATCTAACCAATTGGCTACTGCTGCCCATCGTGGGAACAGATGGATCCCAGTCTGCACGGATTTTAGAAGTGCCCCGGGATTACCCAAGGTTCCTCAAAGGCTGTGCGCCCAATGTGGTATGGGGACCATGTCCGATTGGCTTCTATCTACCCCACTGTTTAGTACAACGGTCGGCACGTAGTAGTGGTCGGCATTTGGCAAATAACCAGAATTATTATAATATCATGGTGGTGATCATTATTACTGTTATTAGTAACAGTGAGACCAGAAGACAGGATTGGGAGGCAGGAAAGCCCAAAATGCTCCCTATCGATCGGGAAGATGGGCTGAAGCCAGGATTCCTGGAGCATCCCGGATGGCGGCAGGATGTGGATCCTACCGAGGCCCGCTGCCCGGAAAGAGGCTGCCCACTTCCCACGCCACCAGGGCTCCCATCTGGGCTGGTTTTGGTGCGGAGAGAAGACTGAAGCGGCAGCCTGAGGCTCGGCTGCTCCTCTGACTTTGGAGAGCCAAGACTCACCGCCTGGAATGAAAACCGCCCACCCTGAATCCCACCTGGAGCTCCCATCTGGCCTTGCCCCTTCTCTACTTTTAGTATGTTAGGAGGTTGTGGCTGTATCCACCAGGCTTTGGACTGACCTGCCTGAAACTCTGATTCTTCATTTGCAACGTTCCCCCACTCTTATTGTTTCTATTACGGTCCTTCTCTTCTTATGTTGTTTTGCTATTTTTATTGCTCCAATTTTTCCATACATGTCTGTTGCCAAGCCCTTTCCCCACCTTATCCTTATATTGTGAGCCATTTTGGGGCCAGGGACCATGTCTTTATTCTCAGCCTTGTATTTTTGTCTAGTGTTCAGTGAAGTGCTCTGAACACAGTAGGGTACTTGTTAAGCACTTACTATGTGCCAAGCACTGTACTAAACTCTGGGAGTAGATATAATACAATCGGATCAGTCACACAAGGGGCTCACAGTCTTAGGGAAATGGAGAACAGGTACTTGATCCCCATTTTACAAATGAGAAGAGAAGTTAAGTGACTTGCCCAAGTCAAACAGCAGGCAAGTGGCGGAGTAGGGATTAGAACCAGGGTCTCCTGACTCCCAATCCCATGCTCTTTTCGCTACACCATGCTGCATCTAGTGAGGGCTCAATATGTACCACTGAATAATTAATTAATGTAGCTCCAAATACCTTAATGCCATTTCCATCCCTCTACATGGGCTTTGCAGATTCCGGCGCCCAAATGGACTTTTCAACTAAAACATTTCATCCCCAAAATGTGGCTAGCCAGGAGAGTGCTGGCCAGAAGCATACACCAGATGCCAAAGGCATATGCCAAGACAGCCTGCCTTCTGAGGCTGGGAAGGAAAGAACAGCACTGAAGGTGGGACAGAGGACTTGGACTACAAGCTCCTCAAGGGCAGAGATCCCATCTTATACTTCTACTTACACTAGCTTCAGAAATACTGAGGAGCAGTACAGAGCAGCAGCATGGCGTAGAGGATAGAGCACAGGCCTGAAAGTCAGGTCATTGGTTCTAATCCCGGTTTTGCCACCCGTCTGCTGTGCCACCTTGGACAAGTCACTTAACTTCTCTGGGCCTCAGTTACTTCATCTGTAAAATGGGAGTTAAGAGTGTGAGCCCCATGTGGGACAGGGATTGCTCAGCTTTAAAGGGGAAAAGGACACAGGGCCCCCTTTTTATCCGTTCACACCCCTGTTAACCTTTTTTAGACTGTGAGCCCACTGTTGGGTTGGGACTGTCTCTATATGTTGCCAACTTGTACTTCCCAAGCGCTTAGTACAGTGCTCTGCACACAGTAAGCGCTCAATAAAGACGATTGATGGATGGATGGATTGTGTCCAACCTGCTTAACTTGTATCTACCACAGTGCTTAGAACACCGCTTGGCACATAGCAAGTGTTTAACAACTACCATAATTATTATTATTACTGGGTGAGGAGGAAATTACTTGCACATTTCTACTATTTATGTTGTTAATGATGTGCATATAGCTTTAATTCTAGTTGTTCTGACTATTTTGACACCTGCCTACATGTTTTGTTTTGTTTTGTTGTCTGTCTCCCCCTTCTACACTGTGAGCCCGTTGTTGGGGAGGGACCGTCTCTATATGTTGCCGCCTTGTACTTCCCAAGCGCTTAGTACAGTGCTCTGCACACAGTAAGCGCTCAATAAATACGGCTGATTGCATGAATGAATGAAAAGGAGAAGGGGCCTACAGGGAAGAAGCAGAGGACACAGTTGCTGTGATGATCAGCTCAACTTCCACTGCCCCCCAAGTCCTTACCATCATTCACCCAGAGGTGGAAGGAGTGTAGGGAAGGATAGAGGACAAGGGCATGTGTGTGAGTTGAGAAGGTCAAGGACCAGGATTGCTCTTCCGGTTAGAGCTCATCCTCCCGCTACCCTCCAATGGCCCGTCCCTTTCTCTGCCTCCTCCTCTTGCGCAGCAACAGCACAAAAATCCACAATGAGGAGCGTGGGAACAGGATCCAGGTCATGGCCCAGAAAAGCTCAGGCCCCCGACCCAGGACACCAGAACCCACTGGAGGGTGAACGGTAGACACCTGGGCAGCCAAGTGGGAGTCAGAGTTCAGGAAGGACACGAGCCTGAGAGTCAGAAGACCTCAGTCCTAATCCCGGCTCTTCACTGGCCTGCTGGGTGCAAGTCACTTAACTTATCTGGGTCTCAGTTATTTCATCTGCACAATGGGGATTCAATACTTGTTCTTCCTCCTACTTAGACCGTGATTCCCATGTATCTACCCCAGAGCTTAGTACAGCACTTGGAACGTAGTAAGCTTTAACGAATACCACAATTACTATTACATGTCTAACTCAGAAATCAGCAAGGGATCTGAACTTGCTTCAAGGCTCTCCATAACTTCATCCCCTCCTACCTCACCTCCCTTCTGTCCTTCTCCAGCCCAGCCCGCACCCTCCGCTCCTCTGCCGCTAACCTCCTCACTGTACCTCGTTCTCGCCTGTCCCTTTCCCCTGGCCTGGAATTCCCTCCCTCCACACATCCGCCAAGCTAGCTCTCTTTCTCTCTTCAAAGCCCTACTGAGAGCTCACCTCCTCCGGGAGGTCTTCCCAGACTGAGCCCCCTTTTTCCTCTTTTCCTCCCCTCCCCATCGTCCCCCCTGCCCTACCTCCTTCCCCTCCCCATCATCCCCCCCTGCCCTACCTCCTTCCCCTCCCCACAGCACTTGTATATATTTGCAGATTTATTACTCTATTTTACCTGTACATATTTACTACTCTATATACTTTATTAATTATGTGCATATAGCTATAATTCTATTTATTCTGATGGTTTTGACACCTGTCTACGTGTTTTGTTTTGTTGTCTGTCTCCCCCTTCTAGACTGTGAGCCCGTTGTTGGGTAGGGACCGTCACTATCTGTTGCCGACTTGTACTTCCCAAACGCTTAGTACAGTGCTCTGCACACAGTAAGTGCTCAATAAATATGACTGAATGAATGAGTGAGTGAATGAATGAACTCCAGGCTGCCTCCACAGCAATCCCAAGAGGTCTATAATTGCCGTCACCCTGGTGCCGCTGCGTTGTTTACAGGCTCTCTTCCGTCCCCCAGGGCTAATTCCTCCCTGTCCTGTATTTCCAGGCCCCAAGGGGCCCTCTTTTGGTGGCTCTCACCCTTGGGCCCTGCACTATGGCAGAAAGCACCCCCGAGGGAGAAGGCAGTCTCCACGATGCTCTGCCTTTTCCCTCTTACCCTTGCTCTCCCATCTTTATAATCCCTTTATCCCTGACCAGGTATTTGGTTTCCTGGGATAGAAGGTGCTGATTTGCTCTGTCCCCTGCCCAAGTCGGCACCCAACCCACAGGGTGCTGAGTTCATTTCCGCCAAGCTTCCTAGGGTGAGTAGTGCTTCCTTCCTAATGAGCAGCAGGAATGGGGGCTCCAGGAGAAGCAGTGAAAATGCTGTTCTTTCCAGCTCCTGCCAGCCCTGCCCTGAGCACCTTCCCAAATTCCTGTGTCCCCGAGATCCAGGAAGCCTCTGTTGCCTCCTCCATAGTGCACTTCAGTCTGCACCCCACAGGCACTTCGATTTTCATCCCGCCCCCAGCCCCGTAGCACCTGTATACATTATTCTGCGGCTTCCCCTAGCTGTAATTTACCTTAATGTCAGTCTACCCGATTAGACTGTAAGTTCCTTTGAAGGCAGGGATCATGTCTGCCAATTCCATCATACTGTATTCTTCCAAGTGCTTAGTACAGAGAAGGAGCATGGCATGGTGGATAGAGCACGGGCCTGAGAATCAGAAGGTCATGGGTTCTAATTCCGGCTCCACCACTTGCCTGCTGTGTGACCTTAGGCAGATCACTTCACTTCTACGGGCCTCAGTTACCTCATCTGTTTTTCGGGGTTGAGACTGTGAGCCCTACGTGGGACTGGGACTGTGTCCAACCCGATTTGCTTGTATCCACCCCAGCGCTTAGTATGGTGCCTGGCACATAGTAAGCGCTTAACAAATACCAACAATTATTATTACTACAGTGCCCCGCACACAGTGATCAACTGATTGCCTGAGAGGGTTCATTCTTACTCTGCATCTGGGCCTTCAGAGATTAGCTCCCCGAACCTAATCTCTCATTTCTAGACCGTGAGCCCACTGTTGGGTAGGGACCATCTCTATATGTGGCCAACTTGTACTTCCCAAGTGCTTAGTACAGTGCTCTGCACACAGTAAGCGCTCAATAAATACAATTGATTGATTGATTTTGCAGCTGGCCTTCTTTCAGGATCAATTCTCAAACATTAAACTTACCACTCGGTCAGATCCTTAAACCAGTATAAATATATATCTGCCCTGAGTACCTTTCTCTACCTCTAAGAATCAGTATCCCAAGCTATACAGGGCCTCCTGATATCCCGTTTGAGTTTTGGGGGGACTTTATATTTGTTTCACCCCTGAATGCCATTGCTACCACCCGATTTTCTCTCTCTAGATCTGTCTACAAGGGTTCCCTCCTGGCAACGGGCTTTCATGCCCCTCACAACATCATCTTCGTGGCTCAGTGGAAACAGCACGGGCTTGGGAGTCAGTGGTCATGGGTGCTAATCCTGGCTCCGTAACTTAATGTCTGTGTGACTTTGGGCAAGTCACTTAACTTCTCTGTGCCTCAGCTACCCCATCTGGAAACTGGGGATTAAGATTGTGAGCCCCATTTGGGACAACCTGATCACCTTGTAACCCCCCAGCGCTTAGAACAGTGCTTTGCACAAAGTAAGTGCTTAACAAATACCATCATCATTATTATTATTATCTTCTCTCCTGCTTATCAATCAATCAATCATTTACAGCTATCCTCGGTGTGGAGGCTACCACCAGGTAGCTTCAGGAAATGTTTGGGAAGGGCTTCCTTGCCGAGCTCTCTGCCAAGACTTCCTGCCTGGGGGTCCCAGAAACCTTGGCAAAGGCCACCAAAGCCCTGTTCAGCCACAGGGATGGTAGAAAATTCTTCATTTCACTTCCTATTTTGGAGCACCTAATCCAACTGACTTATTTGGACACATTGCATGGAGGAAAAAAGACCAACCACTGGTTGTTGATTTTAACTGTCTGGCGAGGGAGCAGCAGAAATAGGCATCCTGGAAAAGAGCTAATGATTGGACACCTGTCCCTGTTGGGATGGTGCTGAAGAATGAAGAGGCCTTGCTGATTCTTGAAGCTGGATTAAGAGAAAGCAAACCTCAAAATCCCTTCCTATAACTTCTGTCTTCCATCTAATAATCCTTTTGTTGTTGTTCTTCTTCACAATACTGCGTCCTCCCTCCCCCGCGGCTCTCCACTCCAAGGGCCTCAAAAATTGTTACCTCCTTAAGACTGAAGAACTTCGAGCCACACAAAGCCATCTGCTCCAGCCCCCTGCCTCTAGACAAATGAATCATCCAGGATGGAGGCATGCCTTGTCTTTTTTTATAAATTCCCTGAGATGGAGATTCCACTCCTTTCTTTGTTTCACCGGTAACTCCCCTGAACAGGACAGAATAGTTGAACTGTCCCTTCAAGGCCAGTGTGAACTCTGGTGAGCCCTTGGCAATGAAAACCAAGAGGCCCCAGGTAATAATAATAATAATAATGGCATTTGTTAAGCACTTACTATGTGCAGAGCACTGTTCTAAGCGCTGGGGGGGATACAAGGTGCAATCTTGGCACTTCCCCACCCCCTTCTCCCCGGGATAAGCAGCAGCCACAGGAGCTATGAGCTGGAGCGTGGGAGGCCTGTTATGTTGGCTAGGGGAGTTGGGGAAACTTTTGAGAATGATGAACAACCAGAAAATGTCCCATTTGCCCCACGGATGAAACAGCCTTATCTCTCTTGCTGCAACTCGTCTACTTCCTTTCCTCTGGCGAGCAGGAGAACAACTAAATAACCAGGGTCCTCCAGAAAACCTCCTATGTGCTTGAAGGCTAATGGCTAAGTTCCCCTTAGCCTTCTGTAAACAACTCGATTCCTTTAACCTTTCTGCCCGGGCTCTACCTACTATCTCGTTGATCATCTTTGGATCCTCCCCCTTTTCTCCACATTCTTTTTGAGCGTCTGAGGCCAAAACTGGACACAAAGGCCCGAGCAGTGTGGGTCAGAGTGAAAGTATTATTTCTGTCTCTTCCATGTCATACTTCTATTTATACATCCCAGTATCACAGTGATTTTTTTTAGTAGCAGAACACTGCACTGCTGACTCATATTCAGCTTGTGGTCCACTAACCTCTAGGCTTTTTCTGCTCTTCATGTGCCAAACCTGCTTTTCCCCAATTTACATTGGTTGTTAGCTACTACTACTTCTACTAATAATAAGAAGAAGAATAGTATTTGCTAAGCTCTTACTGTGTGCCAAGCACTATACTGAGTACTAATGTGGATACATGGCAATCAGTTCGGACAATCTCTGTCCCAAATGGGACTCACAGTTTAAGACAGAGGGAGAACAGGTATTTAATCCTTTACAGATGAGGAAACTGAGGCCCAGAGAAGTTAAGTGACCTACCCAAGGTCACAGAGCAGGCTGGAGGCAGAACTAGGATTAGAACCCAGGTCTGAGCTCTTTCCACTAGGTCACATCACCTCTCTGTACCCTCATATGCTTAAAACTTCTCTGAAATACACTACTGATAATTTATAATAAGGGAGGAAGCATGGCATAGTGGAAAAAGCTCAGGTCAGAGAGTTAGGAGCCCTGGATTTTAGTCCCAGCTCTGCTGCTGGCCTACTGTGTAACCCTGGGCAAATAATAACCTCTCTGGGCCCCAGTCTCCTCATCTGTCAAAAGGATATCATTTTACCTGTATCTGCTTTTTAGTCTGTGAGTTTCCTATGGGACAGGAAGTGCATCTTAGCTGATTATCTTGTATCTACCCTACCACTTGTCGCATAGTGAGTGTTTAATGAATACCACAGTTATTATTATCAGTATCATTTTCCTACAGGAGGAAAAGCACAGGAAAGAATTATTCCAGCAAACCATATCCATGTGCCTTATTTAGAAAAGTATTTCAATTCTCTAAGTTGATTTTAAATATATACTGCAGGGATTTCTTACTTTTTGGGCATTCATTTCAACTCTCGTAGGGTTGGATGAGGAATTGTTTTTCATCTGGGACCTAATTCATCTCGTACATTTGTTCCTCTTTCCCTCTAGACAGGTTATCTTCATATTGCCTTTTCTCAGAAATAGCCCCAGGACAAAATGCAGGGACAGATGAAACCAGTTTAATTGTATATCTTTTCCCTTTCTCAATTTTTCTGCGTTTCATAGCTCTCACAGCTTGAATCGACAAGGAGGGCAGGAAGTGGGAATAAAAATCCCTACTGATAAATTTCCTTAATGTTCTCTCCACAGCTCTTAATCCAAATCTCTAGACCTCTGTTTTGCTTGCTGAGAAAATTCATCCTTACCTACTTTCCGAAACATACCATAATGTGTTTTCCTCAATGCAGGATTTCTGTCTTGAGAATGAGCTAGTGTCAACAAGGAGACTGGTGTTGTGAAGTGAAAGCCAATGTGTAGCAGAGTTAAAAAGAGTGCAAATTTAGAAACTCGGTAAGTGACGCATGTTGTAAATCAAAAATGTCTTAAATCGAGGGCTCCCTGTTTACAACCAGAAGCAGATGCAGCTGCCAGGTTCTTGTAAAGTGCTCAGTGGTGGAGGTAGCCTATCAATCAATCAATCATACTTATTGGTGAACACTATGTCACAGGAGAACTGAGTGTATGCCCAGAGCTATGCTGATGCACCTGCTGTTTGCAACGTGTGGTGTTGTTTTCACTTTGGCCTCAATCTCATGGTCCCCTCAAAGCTTCTGCTCCAAAACAGCCACTCCTCTCTTGATTGCATCATGCTAATTTTGATCTGCCCATTGCCATCCTTCCCGGACTTTCAGATACAATGCCACAATGCTTTAGACTGCATTTTATGATACGATCATAATAATACCATTTGTTAAGCTCTATGAGCCAAGCACTGTACCAAGAAATGGGGTATAGATACAAGATAATCAAGCCCATCACAATCCCTGTCCCACACGGGATTCGCCGTCTAAGTTCTTCCTCTGTCTCCTTGCTTTTGATCATCCCACTTCAGCTTTGTTTGGGTAGCCTGCTGTTATCCATTTTCATTCACGTCCCCCCTGGTTACCCCATGTGAGATGAACATAACTTGAATGTTCATAGACTGACTTTATTCCAGGACTTTACTCTTTGGGATCCTGACTTTATTTTCCGTTCGGTCCCTTAGTTGCCGGCATGAATATCCTCTAACCAGCCCAGCCACATCATCCCATCAAACTCTGCGGCACTATGCAAGCATCTGTTAATGTAGTTGTCATTCATTACTTATTCATTTGTCTCTAGTAGTATTGTGTTTTTTCCTCTCACCCTAACTAGAGCAGATTTGTCATTTTATTTGTGCCCCCATTAGACTGTATGCTACCAGGGGGTAGGGATACCATAATGAATGTTTCCCAGGCACCCAGTGGTCAGCGCACAATAGGTGCTTGATAAATAGTGTTTATAGACATTTATCAATAATAATAATAATACTTGTGGTACTTGTTAAGTGTTTACTATGGGCCAAGCACTCTTCTAAGCACTGGGGTAGATATGAGTTAATCAGATGGACACAGTCCCGGTCCCACATGGGGCTCAAACTATTAATCCTCATTTTATAGACGAGGTAACTGAGGCCCAGAGAAGTGAAATGACTTGCCCAAGTTCACACAGCAGTCATGTGCCGGAGCTGGGATTAAAACCCAGGTCCTTCTGACTTCCAGGATCGTACTCTAGCCACTAAGCCATGCTACTGTGTGCAGAGCATGTTAATGGTGGGGGGGGGAGTGGGTCTTTCCCCTTGCTTTAAGGAGTCTTTTTTCTGGTGAGCAAGATTTTGGACACCTGCCACAACATGAAGCAGCAGGCAGGCACGAGGAACCTGGCCCAACTTCCCTTCTCGGTTCCCTTGGGCATCTCCTCCCCCAGCCGCCCTATACATAAAAGAGCTAAACTGGACGGGGTAGGTGATTACAAACGAGAAGACAAGTTCCCTGTCCTCAAGGAGCATTCCTTCTAATGGCCGATATAGAACTGATACAGATTTAGATGCATAAATGGACCAAAATGATACAATCAGAGAAGAGGACCAAAAAGGTAGATGGGTGCAAGGAAGCAACTCATACTTCCAGTTTTCGAAGGTAAGTAGCGGGCAGGAGCCGGAGTTAGTGAAATAGCAGAGTGGCATGGCCCTGAAGGAGGCCTCATGGAGTTACAGAGAGCTTTGGCAGTCTGCAGGAGGGAGAGAAGGTGGCTTGACAATGAGGAAATAGAAGAGTCAGGGTCCAGGAGAGTGGGGAATCAGTGGTAGGACAGGGAGCAGACTGCCTAGGTTAGAGCAGAAACCAGATGCTAGCGTGTAGAGGAGACGACAGTAGTTGGGTCAAGGACGGGGCCAGTTGGCAGAACTCTGAGGCCAGGCTTAGGTGGCTCAATGTGAACCACGAAGCCAAAGTAGTCATTGTGGATTTCTGACTTGGGAAGGGAGAGGCCCAAGCTGAAGAAGGCTAGGACACAACCAAGACCTGTGGCTGCAAGAAGAGCGGCAACAGTGGATGTGTAAGATAGGACTGTCAGTCAGTTAGTCAATCATATTTACTGAGTGCTTACTGTGTGCAGAGCACTGTACTAAGTGCTGGGGAGAGTACAATAGAACAATATAACAGAGACATTCCCTGCCTTTAACAAGCTTACGGTCTAGAGGGACTGTAAAAGAGTTATCAGGATGTGGTAAGAGTTTAGATGTGGGGAGGGAGAGCGAGAATGAGTCAACGACGACTCCGAGGTTGTGAGCAAGAATCGGGTACTGGTGACTGCGATGGGAATATTAACAGAAGTCGGCAGTTTGAGAGAAGACCTGGTGAGCTTAGAGGGGTGGTGGGTCATCTTAGTGGAGGAAATACAAAACTGGAAAACAAGGGAGATGGTTAGGTTGGGAAACAGAAATTTAGAAATCACTTACAAAGAGGTGGTAGCTGAAATTGCATGAGTGGAGGAGTTCTCCATGAAAGTGAGCGGAAAGAGAGAAGATGCGAGGGTCCAAGGCAGAGTCCACAGATGGAGGACAAGAGAAAGAGACGACAGTAAAGGAAACAGAGAAGGAATAGACAAAGAGATATGCAGAGAACCAGAAAAGTTCATCCTTGGTTGAATCAACCAAATCATTACCGATTTCTGCTCATCTAAGTTTAACCTTATTTTCAAAATTACCTTTTTCCATGTACTTCCTTAAAAAAATATTTGCCCTTCCCCAGTCGGTCTTCAGGCACATCTTCCATCCAGACCAGAATTCTGACTCCTGGTCTCCTTTCTCTCCTGCCTCCTGTCCGAACTCCAGTCTTCCTGTCTTGCAAACTCCCGGCACTGTGAATATTGGAAACTAGAATCAGTCCTCTAATCAAACTCCGACTCTCACATATGTTCCGGTCAATGTGGCCCAAGAGCAGATATCAGCACATGACTCCTAACATGCCTCCCTCTCCTATAATCCTTCTCCAATGCCACTCAGAGCTTTAGGTCATGTCTACAGGCCTTGGGCTAATCACTTTAACTTCTCTGGGTCTCAGTTACCCCATCCGATCAGTAAAGTGGGGATTGAGACTGTGAACCCCATGCGGTTCCAACTCGATTGGCTTGTATCTACCCCAGCACTTAGTACAGTGCCTGGCACATAGTAAATGCTTAATAAGTACCACAATTATTAAACCTAGTATTTATTTCTTTATATTCCTGCTGTCTTCCCCTCTCGAGCTTGTTGTGGGCAGGGAATGTATCTGTTTATTGTTGTGTTAGACTCTCCCACTTAGTTTGGTGCTCTGCACCCAGTATATCTTCGTTAACACTGGACTAATGGAAAGAGCATGGGCCTGGGCATCACAAGGACCTGGGTTCTAATCCCAAGTCTGCCACTTGTCTGCTGTGGGACCTTGGGCCAGTCAAGTCACTTCACTTCTCTGGGCCTCAGTTCCCTCATCCTTAGTATGGGGATTAAAACTGTGAGCCCCATGTGGGACATGGACTGTGTCCAACCCGATTACCTTGTATCTACCCCAGTGCTACCCCAGTGCCTGGCATATAGCAAGTGCTTAACAAATACCATTAAAAAAAAGTAAACAGTAATCACTCAAAAAATATGATTGACTGACAAGAAAGGGCACCTGGGACTCTCTTCCCACCTGGGGGGACAACCTTCCATATTACAGGTGAGTAATCTCTCCAGGTCCCACCCCTGACTGTATGGGTCACCGTGTCCTCCTCTCCCAGCAGGACCGTTCCACGTGGGGCTCAGGGTGGTCCCATGGATCCCAGAAATGGGACAGCAGCAGTTAGCGAATTCATCCTACTGGGCCTGATGGACGGGAAGACGTCCCAGTCCATCCTCTTTGTGCTGTTCCTACTGAGCCTCCTGGTCACTACTGGAGGGAATCTCAGCATCATCCTAGCCATCCTGCTGGAACCCCAGCTGCACAACCCCATGTATTTTTTCCTAGGGAACCTGTCACTCACGGACATCGGCTGCATCACCGTCACGGTCCCCCACATGCTGGGGAACCTACTTTCCTGGAAGAAGACCATCTCCTTCGCTGGCTGCCTCGCCCAGCTCTTTTTCTTCCACCTCCTGGCAGGGGCGAACTGCTTCCTGCTCACGGCGATGGCCTACGACCGCTACCTGGCCATCTGCCACCCTCTGGACTACAGCTCCAGGATGAAGAGGTCCGTGCAGATGGTGCTGGTGGGGGCCTCCTGGGCTTGTGCCTTCACCAACGCACTGACTCACACGGTGGCCATGTCTACCCTCTACTTCTGTGGGCCTAACATCATCAACCACTTCTTCTGTGACATCCCCCCTCTCTTCCAGCTCTCCTGCTCCAGTACCCGCCTCAACCAGCTGCTGCTCTTTGTGGCGGGCATCTTCATGGCCCTCATCCCCATCGGCTTCCTCGTGCTCTCCTACACCCGCATCGTAGCCGCCATCCTGAGGCTCCGCTCGGCCGAGGGCCGACGGAAGACCTTCTCCACCTGTGCCTCCCACCTGACCGTGGTCTGCATCTTCTATGGCACCGGCATCTTTAGCTACATGCGGCTGGGCTCAGTGGATCCCTCAGAAAAGGACAAAGTGATCGGGATCCTCAATAGCGTCATCAGTCCCATGCTCAACCCTCTGATTTACAGCCTCCGCAACGCGGAGGTGAAAGGGGCCCTGCGGAAGGCATTCACAGGCAGGCGGCCAGTGTGACTGAGAAAATGACAACAAAAAACACCCATTTCCCTTCCTCAAGACACAGGCACCCGTTCCTCCTGGGTCTTTCGCCACAGTCCTCTCTGAAGAGCACAATACTGTACCCTGCATAAGGTGAGCTCTCAGTAAACATTAGGGATTGATCCAGGGCAGATCCCTTCACCAGGCAACTCCCTGAGGTGATTAATTCATGAATTCATTAAGTGATTACTGTGGGCTCAACCCTGGAGTGATAATAATAATGGCACCTTTTAAGCGCTTACTGCGTGCCAAGCACTGTAATAACTGTAAGGTAATCAGGTTGGACACAGTCCCTGTCCCACTTGGGGCTCACAGTCTTAGTCCACCGTCAGTCAATCATATTTATTGAGCACTTATTGTGCACAGAGCACTGTATAAGCACTTGAAAGAGTTCAATCTAACAACATAAGAGACACATTCCCTGCCCACAGTGAGTTTACAACCTCGGGGAGTAACTAAAGTAAGCACGTTGCGGACAGGGAATGGGCCCACCAACTCTGCTGAATTCTACTCTCCCAAGGGCTTAGGACAGTGCTCTGCTCTTGATAAGCGCTCAATGAATACCACTGATTGACTGATGTAAGATAGTCAGACTGGACACAGTCCCTGCCCTACATGAGGCTGGCTCAGTCTAATTCTCACTATGTTAAATTTGTCAACTACAAAGGCAAGGCAGAGGCATACTGGGGCAAGCTGGGCAGTGGCCAGGACCTCGAGGTGTTGCCCATTCTGACTGGAAAGTCACCAGCCCCTCTGGGAGTTCACGGGCCTTGTTTCACCTGCTGTTCAGCTTCAAGGCAGCCTCCATCTCAGCCCGACCCATGAAAAGGGAAGCTCTTCCCCTTCACGATCGCAGCCATCTGCAGCTCCCAGCCTCACCCCAATTCATCCTTTTTCATCAAAAACATTCGGTCCATGTCTCCCCACTCCTCAAGAACCTCCAACGGCTGCCCATCTACCTCTGCATCAAGCACTCAATCGGCTCGCCCCATCCTACTCGTCTGCTGAGTGACCTTGGACAAGTCACTTCAATTCTCTGTGCCTCAGTCACCTCAGCCGTAAAATGGGGATTAAGACTGCGAGCCCCACGAGGGACAGGGACTGTGTCCAACCCGATTTGCTTGTATCCACCCCAGCGCTTAGAACAGTGCCCGACACATAGTGAGCACTGAACAGATACCATTATTATTATTACCTCACCTCACTGATCTGCTACTAGAACCCAGACCGCACACTCGGCTCCTCCAGCACCAGATTACTCGCTGTGCCACAGTCTCATCTATCTCACCGCTGACTTCTTTCCCATGTCCTCCCCCTCCATATATGCCAGACTACCACTCTCCCCCATTACAGAATTATTAGGGTCACATCTCCTCCAAGAGGCCTTCCCCAGATAAGCCCTTTTTTCCCTGGCTCTCTCTCCCTTCTGGGTCGTCTACACACTTGGATCTGTGACCTTTGGACATTTGATACTCACCCCACTCCTAACCCCAAAGCACTTGTGTGTATAGCTTTAAATTGTATATTATAAATTGCTATTTCTTCATATTAATGTCTGCCTCTCCCTCTAGACTTTAAGCTCATTATGGGCAGGGAACGTGTCTGCTCATTCCCAAGCACTTAGTACAGTGCTCTGCCAATAGCAAGAGCTTAATAAATACCACTGATTGACTGATTGATTGATGAATCTCCTTTCTAAGTCCAGGTTATTATCTGGGTGGGCCCACAACAAGTATGAAGTTGTGTTTCCCCGCCTGCTTGACTGACCCTCCCGGCTCCGTAGACATTGTGCCTGTTTCTGCTCTGCTGCTGGGCTCTGCGGCACTTAGATCTGCCTAGCCCCAGCCCCCTGGGCATAGAACAACTAGTCCCAGTCCACACTGCCCCCTCAGTGACACCGAGCGGCAAGCAGAACAGGGCTTCAGGGCTACCTTATTGGCCAACAGTGGAGGACCAAGAACTTCCTCCTGTTCCAGGAGCCCCTCCAGGAACACCATCTTGAAGATTTGTCAATCCAAAATGTGACTTTGAATTACAGTATTTGTTTTGGTGCCTGTCCAAACTCAGATAATAATAATAATAATGATGATGGCATTTGTTAAGCGCTTACTATGTGCAAAGCACTGTTCTAAGCACTGGTCAAATCCAACCAGCTACATTCACATCTCCAGAACCCGCCCTTTCCCCTCCATCCAAATGGCTACCAAGCTGATCCAAGCATTTATCATATACTGCCTTGACTACTGCATCAGCCTCTTTGCTGACCTCCCTGCCTCCTATCTCTCCCCTCTCCAGTCCGTACTTCTGCTGCCTACATCATTTGTCTGAAAAACAACTCGGTCTGTGTCTCCCCAGTCCTCAAGAACCTCCAATAGTTGTCCATACACCTCAGCGACGCACAGAAATCCTCACAGTCGGTCTTTAGGCACTCAATCGGCTCAATCCCGCCACTTTGCCTTGCTGATTCATTCAATGCATTCAATCGTATTTATTGAGTGCTTGCTGTGTGCAGAGCACTGTACTAAGCGCTTATGCCTACTATGACCCAGTCTGCACACCTCAATCCTCTAACACCAACTACTCTCTGTACCTCCATCTTGTTTATCTCATCATCAACTGTATTTATTGGGTGCTTGCTGTGAACACTGTTCCAAACGCTTGGGAGAGTACAACATTGTTGGTGGACACATTCCCTGCCCACCTCAAGTTTACAGTCTAGAGGGAGCTTATTTCACCATCAAACCCAGGCCCACATCCTCCCTCTGGCCTGAAACTCCCCCTTCATACCCAACATACTCGCCCCACCTAAGGAACCTTCCTAAAATCACATCTCTTCCAAGAGGCCTTCCCTGTTTAAGCACTCATTTCCTCTCCCCAGCCTCTGCTTTGCCTATGCACTGGGCTGCGTGCTACACCTTAAGCGCTTTGGCACACACCCCAGTCCCATGGCACCTATGCACATATTTTTATACTCTATATTTCCCCTACCTCTAATTCATATTAATGTCTGTTTCCTCCTGTAAACCGTAAGCTCCTTGCAGGCAGGGATCGTGTCCGCCAGCTCTATTGCATTTTACTTTCCCAAGCGTTTAGTACAGTGTTCTGCATACACCTAGTGCTCAATAAATCATTGCTTAATTGATTGATAGCCGTGGGACTGGAAGACCCTCCCTTTTTCCTAGGGAAAACAGCTCCCCTCTTGATTTTTTTCTAGTGATTTAGCCTGGCCTGTTTCTACGGCAGCCATTGATGGCCCTCACAAATACCAAACAAGGAGACGCATGTGACCAGACAAGGAGACGCATGTGATGTCTCACAAGCAACTCCAACACGATGAGGTCACAGCACCGTTTTGCCAAAGTATGCTGGGCTCGGGCATCCTCAGAGCAGCTCTGCAGGGGCATCCCCAGGAAGGGTCAAATTAAGGGTAGGTGCTGGGGGCGGGGGACGACGACGAGGGACTGCAGGCTTTGAGCCCCAGCCAGGGACATGTGACTCAAGGCTTTGCTGCTTCGGGCGGCAACTGCACCCCTCCTGACCCTTACCAGGGATGAGGCAGAGTGTGCCAGCAGGGCTGTCTGCCTGAGCCCAGGCCGGCGGCATGACTGGCCATTAAAGGAGACGTCGCTCTTTAAGTGGCTCAGCCCCAGCTCGGGGCTGGAGAGAAGAGCCTGCATGTCCCGGACCCAGCAGGCTAGGTGTGACTGAAGGATCCCCGCTGCCTCACCTTCGCATCCCAGGCATCCCAGGCCCAGGATGGGTGGGGGGCCGTGGATAGGAGGGGCACGGGGACAGGTGCAGCAGGCTCGGTGATTGCCAGCGGGGATCATCTCTCACCGGCACGTGCTCACTCCTGTCTCATGCGCACGACCTGAGTGGGATCAGGGCGTCTATGTCGTGCGTGTAACGCTTCTGGCTTTTTCCCCAGAGCCGGCTTTGGATTCTTGCCTTCTTGCCTGAACGGGTGAGCAAGCACTCTCCCGTCCCGCCCCCGTAGCCAGGGTTTGAGGGCGCTTTCTTGCCGCAACACGCACAAGCAGGAAGGCTGGAGTCCAGACCTCAGCTCTTGGCCAGAAGCCCAAGCCTTTCCCTTTCCCCGCAGTGGGGCTTCTGCCACTTTCGTGGACCTCTGGTGAGCGGAGGGAGATGGGTGGGGGGCCTTCTCCGGTGAGTGGGGACAGGGGGGCCAAGAGAGATGATCTCGTCCGGTTCCGAACCCTAGCCCCTGTGGAAATTGATTCAGGCCTCTCCCTCGGCCCCAGATTGCACCAGACAGAGCTTTCGCATTTCCTTCTCAGGGCTGGGTGAATTTGGCAGCAGGAGATGCAGTGGAGGGAGGCGAGGGACTAAAAAAATTAAAAGAAAAATCTTTGCTAGGCAACCACAAGAAAGGGACTAAAGGGAAGCAGTATGGCCCAATGGATACAGCACGGGTCTGGGAGTCCGAAGGATCTGGGTTCCAATTCTGACTCCGCCACTTGTATGCTGTGTGACCTTGGTTAATTCACTTAACTTCTCTGTGCCTCAGTTATTATAATAATAATAATGGCATTCATTAAGCGCTTACTATGTGCAAAGCACTGTTCTAAGCGCCAGGGAGGTTACAAGGTGATCAGGTTGTCCCACAGGGGGCTCACAGTCTTAATCCCTATTTTACAGATGAGGTAACTGAGGCACAGAGAAGTGACTTGCCCAAAGGCACACAGCTGACAGTTGGCAGCAGGATTTGAACCCATGATCTCTGACTCCAAAGCCCGTGCTCTTTCCATTGAGCCACTAGTTATCTCATCCATAACTAGCAGGAGCAACGTGGCTCAGTGGAGAACAGCACGGGCTTTGGAGTCAGAGGTCATGGGTTCGAATCCTGGCTCTGCCACATGTCTGCTGTGTGACCTTGGGCAAGTCACTTAACTTCTCTGAGCCTCAGTTACCTCATCTGTAAAATGGGGATTAAGACTGTGAGCCCCATGTGGGACAACTTGATCACCTTGTATCCACCCCCAGCGCTTAGAACAGTGCTCTGCACATAGTAAGTGCTTAACAAATGCCATTATTATTATTATTATAAAATAGGGATTAAGACTATGAAGTCCATGTGGGACATGGGCTGTGTCCAACCTCATTAACTTGCCTTTACCTTAGCGCTCAGTGCTGTGTCTGGCACATGGTAAGTGCTTAATGACTATTTTTTTAAAAATAATAATAATTAATAAACAATGATGGCACTTGTTAAGCGCTTACTATGTGCAAAGCACTGTTCTAAGCACTGGGGGATCAACGGTGATCAGGTTGTCCCATGTGGGGCTCACAGTCTCATAGAGAAGCAGCGTGGCTCAGTGGAAAGAGCATGGGCTTTGGAGTCAGGTGTCATGGGTTCAAATCCCCGCTCCTCCAATTGTCAGCTGTGTGACTTTGGGCAAGTCACTTAACTTCTCTGGGCCTCAGTGACCTCATCTGTAAAATGGGGATTAAGACTGTGAGCCCCCGGTGGGTCAACCTGATCACCTTGTAACCTCCCCAGTGCTTAGAACAGTGCTTTGCACGTAGTAAGCGCTTAATAAATGCCATTATTATTATTATTACTGCGAGCCCCCCATGGGTCAACCTGATCACCTTGTAACCTCCCCAGGGCTTAGAACAGTGCTTTGCACATAGTAAGCGCTTAATAAATGCTATTATTATTATTATTATTATTATTATTCCCCGCTTTCAGATGAGGTAGCTGGGGCTCAGAGAAGTGGAGTGACGACTTGCCCAAGGTCACAGGGCAGACACGTGGCAGGGCGGGATTAGAACCCACGACCTCTGACTCCTAAACCCGGGCTCTTTCCACTGAGCCACAATGCTTCTCTGACGGTGCCAGTTCCGTGGGGCATCGCTGTCCTGCCCTGGCCGGCCGGGGGCCTTCACCAGGCCCACGCGCTCCCTGGGCACAGCCAGGTCCTGCCCTCACGGCTCGGCTTTTCCAGGCCCAACCTGCTGAGTCGTGGCCACCAATCAATCAATCAATCAATCGTATTTATTGAGTGCTTACTGTGTGCAGAGCACTGTACTAAGCGCTCGGGAAGTACAGGTTGGCAACATATAGAGACAGTCCCTACCCAACAGTGGCAGGGAAGAGCTGCAGAAGGCGGTGGGGACTCCGGATGACCCCCGCATGCCAGTCCTATTAGCTGCTTTCTTGCTCTGCATACAGGAAGCGCTCAATAAATACGATTGAATGAACGAATGAATGGCACGTAGTATGGGCTTAACAAATACCACAGTTATTATTATTATATTAGTATTTGATTATTGTTATTGCATTGTTATTACTACTAATAATAATATTTAGTACCCTGGAGAATTGTAGAAGGCGGAAAAAATGTGCTAACACATCATCAGCCAGCTAAGCAGGTATCTCTATCTCTCTACACATACACAGGAGAAGCAGCGTGGCTCAGTGGAAAGAGCACGGGCTTTGGAGTCAGAGGTCATGGGTTCAAATTCCGGCTCCGCCAACTATCAGCTGTGTGACTTTGAGCAAGTCGCTTACCTTATCTGTGCCTCAGTTATCTGATCTGTAAAATGGGGGTTAAAACGGTGAGCCCCACATGGGACAACTTGATCACACTGTATCCCCCCCAGCGCTTAGAACAGTGCTTTGCACATAGTAAGTGCTTAACAAATAGAGAAGCAGCGTGGCTCAGTAGAAAGAGCCTGGGCTTTCGAGTCAGAGGTCATGGGTTCGAATCCCGGCTCCACCACAAGTCTGCTGTGTGACCTTGGGCAAGTCACTTAACTTCTCTGAGCCTCAGTTACCTCATCTGTAAAAATGGGGATTAAGACTGTGAGCCCCACATGGGACAACTTGATCACGCTGTATCCCCCCCAGCGCTTAGAACAGTGCTTTGCACATAGTAAGCGCTTAACAAATGCCATCATTATTATTATTATTATTATTATTAACAAATACCATCATCATTATTATTATTATTACAGAGAAGCACAATGGCTCAGAGGAAAGAGCCCGGGCTTTGGAGTCAGAGGTCATGGGTTCGAACCCCGACTCCGCCACATGTCTGCTGTGTGATCTTGGGCAAGTCACTTCACTTCCCTGGGCCTCAGTTACCTCATCTGTAAAATGGGGATGAAGACTGTGAGCCCCATGGGGGACAAGCTGATCACCCTGTATCCTCCCCAGCGCTTAGAACAGTGCTTTGCACATAGTAAGGGCTTAACACAAGCCATCATTATTATTATTAACAAATACCATCATCATTATTATTATTATTATTATTATTATTACAGAGAAGCAGCATGGCTCAGTGGAAAGAGCCCGGGCTTTGGAGTCAGAGGTCATGGGTTCGAATCCTGACTCCGCCACATGTCTGCTGTGTGATCTTGGGCGAGTCACTTCACTTCTCTGGGCCTCAGTTACCTCATCTGTAAAATGGGGTGAAGACTGTGAGCCCCACGGGGGACAAGCTGATCACCCTGTATCCTCCCCAGCACTTAGAACAGTGCTTTGCACATAGTAAGCGCTTAACAAGTGATTATTATTATTATTATTGTTATTATTATTATTATTATTATTATTATTATTACCAAGCAGCACCAGGGCTTCCTCAGGGGAGGGCCGAGGCCCTGAGGCGGCCCAGCCCTGCCCGTTGAGGAGCGACCGTTGCCCTCTGGGCCAATCCCGGCGTGCACCGCGCCCGCGCCCGCCCGGCCCCGCGCCCCCTCCGACGGCCGCCTGGGGGCAGCAGCTCCTCAGCCCACCGGCGTCGCTCCGAAGGCGCCTGGCCGCGGGCATCGTCGTTGTCGTCATCATCAATCGTATTTATTGAGCGCTTACTATGTGCAGAGCACTGTACTAAGCGCTTGGGAAGGACAAATTGGCAACATATAGAGACAGTCCCTACCCAACAGTGGGCTCACGGTCTAAAAGGGGGAGACGGAGAACAAAACCAAACATACTAACAAAATAAAATAAATAGAATAGATATGTACAAATAAAATAAATAAATAAGTAGAGTAATAAATATGTACAAACAGCTTCGTGCCCACGGAGGGCACCGCCTAACCAGTGGCGGCTACCAATCAACCCACGCATCGGGCAAAAACTCCTCCCCCTGGGCTTCCAGGCTGTCCATCCCCTGGCCCCCTCCTACCTCACCTCCCTTTTCTCCTTCTCCAGCCCAGTCCGCACCCTCCGCTCCTCTAAGGCTAACCTCCCTACTGGGCCTCGTTCTCGACTATCCCGCCGTCGACCCCCGGCCCACGTCCTCCCCCTGGCTCGGAATGCCCTCACTCCACACATCATCATCATTATCAATCGTATTTATTGAGCGCTTACTGTGTGCAGAGCACTGTACTAAGCGCTTGGGAAGTACAAGTTGGCAACATCCACCAAGCTAGCTCTCTTCCTCCCTTCAAAGCCCTACTGAGAGCTCACCTCCTCCAGGAGGCCTTCCCACACTGAGCCCCCTCCTTCCTCTCCCCTTCCCCACAGCCCCTGTATATATGTTTGTACGTATTTATTACTCTATCTATTTTACTTGTACATATTTATTCTATTTATTTTACTTTGTTAATATGTTTTGTTTTGTTGTCTGTCTCCCCCTTCTAGACTGTGAGCCCGCTGTTGGGTAGGGACCGTCTCTGTATGTTGCCAACTTGTCCTTCCCAAGGTCTTAGTCCAGTGCTCTGCACACAGTAAGCGCTCAATAAATACGATTGAATGAATGAATATATGTTTGTATATATTTATTACTCTATTTTACTTGTACATTTTATTCTATTTATTTTATTTTGTTGATATGTTTTGTTTTGTTGTCTGTCTCCCCCTTCTAGACTGTGAGCCCGCTGTTGGGTAGGGACCGTCTCTATATGTTGCCGACTTGTCCTTCCCAAGCGCTTAGTACAGTGCTCTGCACACAGTAAGCGCTCAGTGAATACAATTGAATGAATGAATGAATGAAGGTACATATTTATTACTCTATTTATTTTACTTGTACGTATTTATTCTATTTATTTTATTTTGTTAGTATGTTTGGTTTTGTTCTCTGTCACCCCCTTCTAGACTGTGAGCCCGCCGTTGGGTAGGGACGGTCTCTAGATGTTGCCAACTTTGACTTCCCAAGCGCTTAGTCCAGTGCTCTGCACACAGTAAGCACTCAATAAATACGATTGAATGAATGAATATGTTTGTACATATTTATTCTATTTTATTTTGTTAATATGTTTTGTTGTCTGTCTCCCCCTTCTAGACCGTGAGCCCGCTGTTGGGTAGGGACCGTCTCTAGAGGTTGCCGACTTGTCCTTCCCAAGCGCTTAGTCCAGTGCTCTGCACACAGTAAGCGCTCAACAAATACGGTTGAATGAATGGATGAATAAATAAATACGATTGAATGAGTGAATGAATGATGGTGTGCGGGCGGAGAGTGCGCCGCTCGCAGGGCGCCCCGCCCCTGTGGAAAACCCCTCCGGAGGCCCCGCCTACGTCACCCCGCCAGTGACGTAAGGCCACGCCCCCCGTGACGTAGAGGTCCCGTCCGCCAGTGACGTAAGGCCCTGCCGCTCTCGGCCCCGCCCCCTCCAGGCGCTTCCTCGAAGCCTCCCTCGCTCCCGGACGTGATCGCCCCCCCTCCGGCTTGACGAGCACTTCCCCCGACCAATGGGAGCGGAGGCGGAACCCCGGGCGGGCCAATGGGCGCGGGAAGCCGCGCGGAGGGGGCGGGGCCGGCCCGAGCGGCGGCCCCGGCCGGTTCCTCCCCGCAGAATCGGTCCCAAGATGGAGGCGACGGCGGTGGCGGCGTCGTGACAGGTGAGGGCCCGCCACCGGGGCCGGGGGGCACGGCTTCCCCTCGACGCTGCCCAGTTGTGCCCGCCGGAGCGGGGAGAAGCGAGCTGGCGGAGCCACGCCCCTCAGAGCCCGGGGGCGGGGCCGAGGGGCTGCGCGCGACCCCTGACCCCCCCGCCCCCACCGGGCAGCCTCTGCGCATGCGCACTCCTCCCCTCAGGGTGGGCACGGAGGGCGAAGGGCAACGGTGCCCATTCTGCAGGTGCACGGGGAGGCAGGGCGCCCGGCTTCACCGCCCAGCGTGGCTCCATGGAAATAACAACGATGAGACTGCTGTGGCTCAGTGGAAAGAGCCCGGGCTTTGGAGTCAGAGGTCGTGGGTTCAAATCCCACCCCTGCCAACTGTCAGCTGGGTGACGTTGGGCAAGTCACTTCACTTCTCTGGGCCTCAGTTACCTCATCTTTTAAATGGGGATGAAGACTGGGAGCCCCCTGTGGGACAACCTGATCACCTTGTAACCTCCCCAGCGCTTAGAGCAGTACTTTGTACATAGTAAGCGCTTAACAAATGCCATCATCATCATTATTATTATTCTCTGGGCCTCTGTTCCCTCATCTGGAAAATGGGGATTAAAATTGTGAGCCCCCTGTGGGACAACCTGATCACCTTGTAACCTCCCCAGCGCTTAGAGCAGTGCTTGGCACATAGTAAGCGCTTAACAAATGCCATCATCATTATTATTATTATTCTCTGGGCCTCTGTTCCCTCATCTGTAAAATGGGGATGAAGACTGTGAGCCCCACGTGGGACAACCTGTTCACCTTGTATCCGCCCCCAGCGCTTAGAACAGTGATTTGCACATAGTAAGCACTTAACAAATACCAACATTATTATTATGGCATTTGATAAGCACAAACACTGCCCTAAGCGCTGGGGGGCTACCAGTCAATCAATCGTATTTATTGAGCGCTTACTGTGTGCAGAGCACTGTACTAAGCGCTTGGGAAGTACAAGTCGGCAGCACATAGAGACAGTCCCTACCCAACAGCGGGCTTACAGTCTAGAAGATTACCAGGTAATCAGGTTGGCCCGCACAAGAGAAGCAGCATGGCTCAGTGGAAAGAGCCCGGGCTTTGGAGTCAGAGGTCGTGGGTTCAAATCCCAGCTCCGCCAACTGTCAGCTGTGTGACTTTGGGCAAGTTACTTCACTGGGCCTCAGTTCCCTCATCTGTAAAATGGGGATTAAAATTGTGAGCCCCCTGTGGGACAACCTGATCACCTTGTAACCTCCCCAGCGCTTAGAACAGTGCTTTGCACATAGTAAGCGCTTAACAAATACCAACATTATTATTATTATTATTATTCTCCGGGCCTCTGTTCCCTCATCTGTAAAATGGGGATGAAGACTGTGAGCCCCACATGGGACAACCTGATCACCTTGTATCCCCCCAGCGCTTAGAACAATGCTTTACACATAGTAAGCGCTTAACAAATACCATCATTATCATCATCACACAGGGCTCACGGTCTTCATCCCCATTTCACAGATGAGGTCACTGAGGCACAGACAACTTACTTGCTCAAAGTCACACAGCTGACAAGGGTCGGAGGCGGGGTTGGAACCCATGACCTCTGACTCCCAAGCCCGTGCTCTTTCCACTGAGCCACAATGCTTCTCTGAGCCACACTGCTTCTAGAGCACCGGCCTGGGAGTTAGAGGTCATGGGTTCAAATCCCAGCTCTGCCGGTTGTCAGCTGTATGACTTTGGGCAAGTCACTGATCTGGGCCTCAGTGACCTCATCTGTAAAATGGGGACTGTGAGCCCCATGTGGGACAATCTGATCACCTCGTATCCTCCCCAGAGCTTAGAACAGTGCTTCGCACATAGCACTTAACAAATGCCATCATTATTATTCACCCCCCGACCTCCACCCCCTCAACCCAGGGAGCCAAGGATACAGGACCCAGGACGCCGGGCCGGGGCACACTCCGTTCTAGCAAGGGCCATCCCCCTGGGCGGGGAAAGTGCTTGAAGACCAGTCACCCCTCCCGGGAACCCACTTGTAGAAAAGGGCAGGGGCGGGCTCTGCCCTGAAGCCCAAGGTTGAATGTTTGCCAGTCGAACTGCCCCGGACCCAGCCTTCCAGCTCCATCTCTGTAGCTCGTGCATCGGCCGCTCCCTCTGCCCAGGATGCTCTCAGACCTTCTTTTGGCTCGGCCCCTCCTCTCTCCTCCGTCCCACTTCCTCCCCGATCCGAAGCAAAGACACCCCACTCCTTCCTTCTTCCTCCACCGTAGGGCCTCAGCTTCTCATTCCCCAAACTCTGCCCACGTCGGGGAGGACCAGGCATCCGGAGGTGGGATGGGCAGCGAGGGAGGGTGGTCCCTGGGAGTGCCCCACTCCTCTGGCCTGCCTCTCCCTGCTACTTCCTGGTAAATCCCAGTGCTCAGGGAACTCGAGTACTCTCCCGCCAGACTATCCGATTTACCAGGAAACTACTGAGAGAGGAAGGGCAGGCCAGTGTAAAGTCTGGTGAGGAGAACAGTTGGATTCAGTGGGAGGGGTGGGGTGCAAGTGGAGCAAGCCTACTTACTGGTGGACTGCCAAGTCCCATAGGCAACCTTCCCTGGCCAGAAAGGTCAGTGACCCTCCTCTGGGCACACAGGCCTCTTCCCTACACTCAGAGCCTCTGGTGGTCCCCACAGAAGGGGCTCTGGGACAATAATAATAATAAAAATTATGCTATTTGTTAAGCGCTTACTATATGCAAGGCACTGTACTAAGCTCTGGGGTGGTTACAAGTGAATAAGGGTGGACACAGCCCCTGTCCTATGAGAGGCTCACAGTCTCATTCCCCGTTTTACAGATGAGGTAGCTGAGGCACAGAGAAGTGTAGTGACGACTTGCCCAAGGTCACGCAGCAAAGTGGCGGAGCCGGGATTAGAACCCATGACCACAGGATGCCGAGACAGCTCCCTTTACCAGGCTAATTGCCCTCTGATCGGGTCAGGCTTGGGGGGAAAGAGAGGTTAGGACAGTTGGGCGTGCAGAAGATGTGCCAAGTGTGGTATTGCTAAACCCCCAAGGGTTAGCATAGTCTCAGCACCTCCTACTCCCCTCTACCATGGAGAGGGGTGTGTGTGTATGTGACTGTGTGTTTATGACACACCTTTTAGACTGTGAGCCCACTGTTGGGTAGGGACTATCTCTATATGTTGCCAACTTGTACTTCCCAAGTGCTTAGTACAGTGCTCTGCACACAGTAAGCGCTTAATAAATACGATTGATTGATTGATTGATTTCTGCCCCGACAAGGGAGAGGGAGGATGGAAGCCCAAAGGGGACCAAAGTGTCACCAATTCAGAATGTCCTTGACTCAACACTGGGAGAAGAGAGGCCTCAGCATCACCCTGCCCTCTGTCTTTCCTTCTTTGTGTTGAAGCAAGATCTGGGCCGGGGCAGAAGACTCCCGACCCATGCTCTGACTTCCGTCTCCTCTGCCTTTTGATCTCATTCTATCCCCCCGATCCTGCTCTCTTCCTCTCTTCCCCTCTCCCCCTCTCCCTCAGGCTTCGGACAAAGGTCCTGTTTGCTTAGGCACGTCGCCCGGGACTCACGCTGGCGCCAGGTGGGCCGGGTCCCGACGGCTGCTCCAGGTCCAGCCTGCGGCTGGGCCTCACTCCTTCCCCAACCCTTGGGTCGCGTCTCGCCGTTGCCATCCAAAACACACCGTCCCCGCAGCCCCGGCCTTCGGAACAACTCTCGGCTTCCCTGTCGGCGAATCCCCTTTTTCCCTGCTCCCTCGGAGAACCCAGGCATCCCAAGAACTGTGATGTTAGTTCAGCGCTCACTCTGTGTCAAACACTGTACTAGGCCGTGAGCTAGACACAGGATAAGCAGCGAAGCTCAGTGGAAAGAGCACGGGCTTGGGAGCCTGAGGTCATGGGTTCTAATCTCGACTCTGCCAAGGAGGAGCAGCGTGGCACAGTGGAAAGAGCCCGGGCTTTGGAGTCAGAGGTCATGGGTTCGAGTCCTGACTCCACCACATGTCTGCTGTGTGACCTTGGGCAAGTCACTTAACTTCTCTGCGCCTCAGTTACCTCATCTGTAAAATGGGGATTAAGACTGTGAGCCCCACGTGGGACAACTTGATCACCTTGTAACCCCCCCCAGCGCTTAGAACAGTGCTCTGCACATAGTAAGCGCTTAACAAATGCCATTATTATTATTATTGTTGTCAGCTGTGTGACTTTGGGCAAGTCACTTAACTTCTCTGTGCCTCAGTTACCTCATCTTTAAAATGAGGATTAAGACTGTGAGCCCCACGTGGGACAACCTGATCACCTTGTATCCCCCCAGTGCTTAGAACAGTGCTTCGCACATAGTAAGCGCTGAGCAGATGCCATCATTATCATCATAAGCAGGTCTGACTCAGTCCTTGTCCCGCATGGGGCTCACAGGTCAAGTCCCACATGGAGTTCTTCTTCCTTAACTCCGGGATAAACCGAGGCCTAGGGAAGGCAGGGGCCTAAGTGGATCGTGCGTACCTTCTGGCAGCGTGGGGGCAACCCCTCGGTTTCACCTTCGGATTTCATCCCCTTCCCCTGTATCCGTGGCGTTACCTTACCTTCCTTCACCCTCAATAGGCTCATCATTCACGGAATGCAGCCATGGGCAAGGGCCGCATCCCTCAACCCTCCGTGTCTTCCCCCAGGGGCTCCTCTGATGAAACGCAGCCTGGGCGCTGCCGGCCTCATCTCCAATGGCAACCATCTGGCCTCGCCCGAGCCCCCCATGAGCCCAGCCCCGGGCCCAATGGAGCCTGCCCGGCGCCCCGCCCCCGATGGGGGCGAGGCTGGCCGCACCGGAGGCACTGTCAAGGTGTATCTGCCCAACAAGCAGCGCACTGTGGTGAGAGGACCCCGGGGATGGGGCGGCGAGAAGGTGTGGGGGGAGGACCCTGATCCAAGGTGCAGGGGCTGGCGAGGTCTCTGGAGGCGGAAAAGTCAGGAGTGGGTCAGGAAGGAAGGACTGACACGGAACGGGAGACGAGGGAAGAGCCCGGGACGGGGGAGGCCAATTGGGAGCTGAGCGAGGAGGGAGAAAATGGCATTCTGTAGGGTGGGAAGTTCTCTTGGGGGGCCGGGGGTGGAGGAGCAGGGCGGACTGAGGCCCGAGACTTGAATTGAGCTAGCGGCCGTGTCCAGGTGACGGTGCGGGCCGGGATGAGCGTCTACGACTCCTTGGACAAGGCGTTGAAGGTCAGGGGTCTCAACCAGGACTGCTGCGTGGTGTACCGCCTCATCAGAGGGTAAGCCGCCCCTTCCCCTCTCCCGGAGACCCCGGAATGCACGCTCCCAGCCTCCCAGGGTGGGGGGTTGGAGGAACCCGCCCAAACCGGGTCCCTCCCCACGATCGACTCCCCCTCCCTGCCCTACGCTTGGCAGGCGGAAGACGGTAACGGACTGGGGCACAGCTATCGCGCCGTTGGATGGGGAGGAACTGATCGTGGAGGTGCTGGAGGACGTGCCACTCACCATGCACAACTTCGTGAGTATCCCAGGACGAGAAGTGGGCGGGAGCGGGGGTGAGGGCATCGGGCGTCACGGCCCGGCCGGAACGGATGTCGTGTGCCTCCCTGTCCCTCCCAGGTGCGGAAAACCTTCTTCAACCTGGCCTACTGTGACTTCTGCCACAAGTTCCTCTTCAATGGCTTCCGTTGCCAGACCTGTGGATACAAGTTCCACCAGCACTGCAGCTCCAAAGTGCCCACTGTCTGTGTGGACATGGCCACTGCCCGCCATTCGTGAGCAGGGAGGGCAGGGAGGGTAGGGCCGGGGGGCGGGGGGGTCATTGGAATTGGAAGATGGGGCCGTGGCTGTTGCTGCTTCTAGAGAGCCCCTGGACCTGTGCTTCTATCGCCCTTCAGGACCCCGCATACAGGGGAATCCCAGCCCCGGTCCCAGAGTTTAGGGCATGTGAGAGTCCTATCGTCCCCCCACCTCGCCCCCTGGAGCACCCAACTTGAGATGCTAGGGTGCTCCTTCCCCACCTCATCCATAGGCCCAGGGAGTAGGTGGAAATTTTGAGGAATGCAAATGGTGGCCATATCCCACTTGCCTTCCTTTAAGGATCCGGGGCTGCTAGAGAGGGACTCTTCGAGGTCCTCTGGCAAAGAGTGGCCGGGTGAGGTTCCTCGTCCGTCCCTCTTCCCCATTCAGGATACACGCCTATGCCAGCGTACAGGATCTGTCCGGAACCGGAGTCCAAGAGCCGCTGTCCAGCCAATCCCTCCGGGAGCCCCTCACCCCCCAGCCCATCAGGTATCCGTCCCGGACCTCCCTCCCTCCTCAACTCCCCCTCCGCCCGTCGGCCGTGAAGAGACCAGAGGTTCCACCGTCTACTCATCCTGGGTCCCGTGTCTGTTCCTTAGCGCAGGCCAGGACATGTAGCCTTGGGCCCCCGTGCAGGCCCCGCTCCCCTTGGGCTGGAACCTAGGGGCTCTGCTTCCAGTGCATGCTGGACCTCCTGGACTTTTCTCCATCTGGGGAGCCTGGCGGAGGTCTCTGCGGCCAGGGCCCCCGGGCAAGGTTCGAGGTTCAGTGTGGGGGTGACCTGTCTGTCCCCAGCTCCCAGCAGCACCTGAGCCCAGAAGCCTTCCCCTTCCTAGAGGCCCCGGCACAGGCCCTGCAGCGAATCCGCTCCACCTCCACCCCTAACGTGCACATGGTTAGCACCACCGGGCCAGTGGACAGCAGCCTCATCAAGGTGCGAGCGGGCAGGGGTGCCCGGTGGGCAGGATCGGGTCGGATGGGGTGAGGGTTAGGGAGGAGAAGGGCAGGGTCTTCCCCAGAAAGCAGTGAGGTCTGACCCCTGGCTATCTCTCCACAGCGTGCAGCCCGGAACTTCAACGCAGAGGGTGAGTGCAACCCCTGGTCTGGCCCGGCTCTCCCCAGCCTCCACCGTCAGCCTGCGGCCCCTCCCTCCACTCGGCCTTTCCATCCTCTCACTAAAGAGAAATCAGTCACTGAACCCTCCTCTTGCCAGTGTGGCAGTAGTAGCCACAGGGCGTAGTCACAACTACCAGACACATTCAGCTTACAGCTCCACAGACAACCCCGTCAGCTCCTCCTAGGCCCCTCTCCCCGAAACTCCCCTCCCCTGCTCATTTCTGCCTCTCTCTCTGCCCCCCAGGGA
Organism: Tachyglossus aculeatus; assembly: GCF_015852505.1. Classification (NCBI taxonomy): domain Eukaryota; kingdom Metazoa; phylum Chordata; class Mammalia; order Monotremata; family Tachyglossidae; genus Tachyglossus; species Tachyglossus aculeatus. The sequence goes on from NC_052071.1 coordinate 34,722,706, forward strand.
CAGGGAATGGGGAAGAGGGGCAGCCCCAGGGGACAGGCGGGGGCAGCTCTGGCCCACCCCTGGTATCCCCTGGCAGGAAGTATTCTCACCCCAAATCCCCATCAGAGCCCCGAGAGCGAAAAGCTTCGGCAGACGACAAGAAGAAAGTGGTGAGTGGATCGGATGCGGGGGGGGGGGGGGGTACCTGGTGAGGATGATTAGGGGCTGGAGAAAGGGGGCCCGGTCAGAATTGGTCAGACCAGGGTTCTGACCCGCCCCCTCTCCCCCACCGTCCTCCAGAAAGCCCTGGGCTACCGCGACTCAAGCTATTACTGGGAGGTGCCCAAAAGCGAAGTGCAGCTCCTGAAGCGCATTGGGGCCGGCTCCTTTGGCACCGTTTACAAGGGCAAGTGGCACGGGGACGTGGCGGTCAAAATCCTTAAGGTGACCAGCCCCACCAGTGAGCAGGTGCAGGCCTTCAAGAACGAGATGCAGGTGCTCAGGTAGGCAGGGGCCAGAGCACGGACCGGCCAGGGCCGAGCCTGAGGGAAGAATGGAGCCAGGATCGAAGCCGGCCCCTGGCCCACCCCCGCCTCCCGTCCCCACAGGAAGACGCGGCACGTGAACATCCTGCTGTTCATGGGCTTCATGACGCGGCCCAAGTTTGCCATCATCACTCAGTGGTGCGAGGGGTCCAGCCTCTACCACCACCTGCACGTGGCCGAGACCCGCTTCGACATGGTGCAGCTCATCGACGTGGCCCGCCAGACCGCCCAGGGCATGGAGTGAGTGCTAGGCGGGAGGCAAGGGGGGCATGGAGAGAGCAGACGGGGGAGCCGAGAGTGAGCCGTGGAGGAGAGTGGAATGGGTCGGGGAATTGAGGGAGAGTGGGGAGTGGGCGTGGTGGGAGGGGGAGAGGAAAGAGATCCCAGCGCCTTTTGGGTGGAGGGTTGTGGGGGAGCTTGAAGGGTGTCCTAGGCCGCCAGGGAGTCCAGGGGACAGGGCAGGTTCTCGGGAGTGAGAGGAAAAAGAGAGCAGAGTGGGAGACGGGTCAAGGGAGTATAGAACGGAGAGGGCTGGAGGAAAGGGGACAGGAGGTGGCCCCCGGCCCTCAACTGCCCCCTCTCATTCCTAGTTACCTTCACGCCAAGAATATCATCCACCGGGACCTCAAATCCAACAGTATCCACTCCATGGGACCCCAGGAAATGAGGGGTCGGGCAGTCCCTCGGGGGGCTGCAGGAATAATGGTGTTGGGCCGGGGAAGGGGGCATAAGGGCACCCTCCCCCGTTCTCCTTAACGGCACAGACATCTTTCTGCACGAGGGGCTGACGGTGAAGATTGGGGACTTTGGCTTAGCCACCGTCAAGACCCGCTGGAGCGGCGCCCAGCAGGTGGAGCAGCCCAGCGGCTCCGTGCTCTGGATGGTGAGGCCCCAGTGCTCCCCTGGGACCAGATTGGGTGGGAGGGAGGGAGGAAGGAAGGGAGAGGGAGAGGCGGCCAGGGATGGAGGGCGGGAGGGCGCAGAGTCCGTCCAGGCCCGGGAGCTGACGCCCCACCTCCCCACTCCCCACCCCACCAGGCCCCGGAGGTCATCCGTATGCAAGACAGCAACCCCTACAGCTTCCAGTCAGACGTCTACGCCTACGGTGTGGTGCTCTATGAACTCATGACCGGCAGCCTCCCCTACAGCCACATCAACAACCGCGACCAGGTACGGGTCCTCCCCTAGGGCCCGTGGAAAACTGCCCATCCTCGAGGAGAGGGCGACAGGTCGGGGGGAGGGCAGCGGGGCCGAGGAGAAGAACACGGGCTGGGGCTCCTACCGGGAGCTTGATCTCAGCCCGAGACACGCTGAGGAACCAGGTTCTGGAACCCTGATCTTGGCCCTAAGGGTGGTAGGTTGGCCCCGTTTCGTGCCTGCGGGTTGGGTGGCCCCCTTGAGTGCCCGGACCCCCTCCCCCAGATCATCTTCATGGTGGGCCGAGGCTACCTGTCCCCCGATCTCAGCAAGATCTCCAGCAATTGTCCCAAGGCCATGAGGCGGCTACTACCCGACTGCCTCAAGTTCAAGCGGGAGGAGCGGCCCCTCTTCCCTCAGGTGAGCCTGGGGAGCAAGAGTTGAGCCGAAAGGGAACGGATGGGGGGCGGGAGTGGGGCTGGGTACCGGGGCTGAGAGAAGGAGCCCAGAAGAAGGTTCAGTGTGGGGAAAGGGGAGGTGAGCCTGAGAGGAGACGGGGCGAGAGATGGGGGAGGAGGAGCCCTGCTCCGATACCAGTTCCTGATTTGCACCCCGACCCCCCGTCCCCAAACAGATCCTGGCTGCCATTGAGCAGCTGCAGCGAGCCCTCCCAAAGATCGAGCGCAGCGCATCGGAGCCTTCCCTGCACCGCGCCCAGGCGGACGAGCTGCCCCCGTTCCTGTTCAGCACTCTGCGCCTCGTGCCCTAGGGGCCCCCCACGACCCAAGTGGAGACTGCACTGGGGCGCTTGAGGTGGAGAGGACCCGGGTCCCGCTTCTAACTCTCCTCCCCCCAAAGCTGCTGCCCCGCCCCACTCCACGCCCGGGGCCTCGGCCCCCCTCTGCTGAGGCCCTCCTGCCCTCCGCCGGCCACGGGCAGCTGAGGCGGGAGCAGCGTGGACTGGACTAGCAATAAGGCCCTGCCGCGTCAGGGGCAAGGGGCGGACGGGCGGCGGGAGGGCCTCAGGTTTGTTTTGTAATTGGAGGGGCCTGGCCCACCCCCCTGTACAGACTGTAATGAAATAAACTGCAATAGGGAGCCAGGGCTGTTCTCAGCCTGGGGCTGGGTGGAGGCGGCCGGGCCCACCCCCAGAGGCAGGCACAGAGCTCCGGGAGACAGCGTCCTTCATCTGAGCCACAGAACCCGAACCCTAAGGCTTTTCCTTGCCCCCTCCCTGTGAACGGCGCTCCGTTCACGGGGCCCCGTTCCCTCCTCGGCGCTCCGCTCCCTTTTACCCCTCATCCTCGGAGCTTGGCCAGCCCTTGGCGTGGGCTCCCGGCACGACTGCCAGCTGAGGGCAGGAGGGGGGGTGCCACAGCCACTCTCTCCAGGCCCCCAAGCCCTGCTTGGGGGTCCCCTAGTTAAACAGAGTAGGGGGCAGGGGGACTCTGCGCTCCAAAGCCTTCACCCTCCTCCATCCCAGGGGCTGCCAAGAAGCACACCACGCTGGTCCAGCTCTCCCTTTAATCACAAGTCTTGTCTCTTCTCTGTCGAGAGCAACAGTAAAGGAGGGGTGCGCGGCAGGACCCGGGGTGGGGCCGGGCCTGGGAGATGGGGAACGGGCCAGAGACACGGGGCGCCCTGGGACGGTGGGGGCGGGGAGGGCCACAACAGCTCACTGCGCGCATCACGGCGTCACGAGAAACTCCAACACACGCCAAGCGGCGGCACAGGGGGACGACACGCAACATGCCTGGCACACGGCACACAGACGGCACGACACACATGGGGGGCCGGGGAGGGAAAGGGGTTGGGGCAGGGCTGAAGGAGGGGCGGAGGGGGCCCTGGATGGGCCCCTCCCACTTAGCTGGCCTCGACCTCACCTCCAGCCCTGGCCTGCCCACATTCTGGTGCTGCCCTAGCGTTGGAGGGAAGTGGGCAATGGGGCAGTGCCCACTCCGTGTGCAAAGGACTCTGGGTAGTGCTCAGTGATACTGATTTGCATATTTAAAGACACACAAGTCTCTGGTTCGGTTTCCTAGGAGAGAGGAAAGGAGGGGGAGAGAGAGAGATGGGGCCGAAGTCAGTCACACAGTAAGGGGGAAATACAGGCCTGGTGGGGAATGGGTGGAGGAGCCCTACTGGGTGGAGAGAGGTGGTGAGGAGGTCTGGAGGGAATAAGACCGAGAAGGGAAAACTGTGGAGGTGCCGTGGAGACCTGGGGCCAGAGTGAGGGGGCCTTGGGGAGAGGGACAGCTCCATGGGGTGATGGGGGGCTCAGGACGCCCGGGGAGGTTGGAGAGGGAGAAACTCTGCAGGGGCAGAGCCCGGGGCCGGGGTGAAAGAATGGGGGACTCTGGGAGGTCCCTGGGGTCCCAGGGCATCAGTCGGAGAAGAGGCTGGCGAAGGATTTCCTCAGGCTGCGGATGGTCTCCGCCTTCACCTCATCCTGGCTAAGGCTGGGCCGGGGTGGGGCCGTGTCTGGAAGGTTGAAGGTATTGGTCAGAGACTGGGATTTGCTAAAGAGAACAAGGCGGAGGGGGAGAGTGAAGGTGGGGAGGGGGGCAAAAGGGAGGCAGGGAGAAGGGGGAGAGAAACATTGGATTATCATCATGCCAGCTGTACCGCCGCCCCCCCCACCCCAGGCACCGCGCAGGAGAGGGGCCTGGGCAGAGAGGGAAGGGGCTGTGGCAAGAGAGGGGAAAGGCCAGAGATTAGGGGGCCCGTGGAGTCTCGGGCAGAGGGCCGGGGGTTGGGAGGAGGCCGATCCCAGGAGTTTGGGGGCTGCCCTTACTTGAGCTGTGGATGCGGGGCCGGTGGCAGGTCCTGGCTGGGCTTCTGAGCAGGCTGAGGCTTCCCCTGGCTGGGGGGGCGGCTGGCGGGGACCCCAGGGCCGCCCGGCCCCTGGCCCTGGGTGCTGGGCCGTGGCTGTTGCGTGGTGGGTGGCATCGGGCGTTGCTGAGGGCCCGCCTGGCTGGCCTGGCGCGTGGGGCCTAGGCCTGGAGAAGGCCCGGCCTGGCTGGCCTGGCGGGTCGGGCCTGAGGGGCCGGGCGGCTTCTGCGGCGGCCCTTGGCGCTGTTGGGGGGCAGCCCCGGGAGGTGGTCGCTGCTGGGGCCCCGGGGCCCCCGTCTTCTGGGGCTGAGGCGCCCCGCCGGGTTGTCTCTGGGCCGGGGGGCCTCCTCCACCTTGCCTCTGCTGCTGGGGTGACTGGCTCCCCTGTCGCTGCGGGACCGGAGAGCCCGGCGAGGCGCCCGGCTGGCGGGGTGGCGGGCCTACCCCCGGGCCCGGCTGGCGTGGCTGTTGCGGGGATGCCCCCGGCTGGCGAGGTGGGCCGGAGGCCTGCGGGTTGGTGGGGCTGGGCAGGCGGGGCTGCGGGGGCCCTCCGGCCTGAGGGCTCAGGCCCGGGAGCTGCTGCCCCTGAGGCGGGGGGCGCTGCTGGGAAGGGGGCCCGTGGCGCTGGGAGCCTGGCCCGGGCTGCTGCGGTCCCCCTGGCCAAAGAGGAGACGGGCTGTCAGGAGGGCCCGGAAGCTGGCCTTGGCCTCCCCACCCAGACCCCCGTCCTTCAGGGGAAGGACTCCCCCGCCCCCGCCCCTGCCCACCGAAACCGGGGGTCTCTGGTACTTACCCTGCGGGGGTGGGCGCTGTTGGGCAGGCGGCCCTGGCTGGTGGGTGGAACTCTGCCGGGCCATTGACTGGGTCCCTGGGGACGGAGCCTAGGAGACAGCAGGGACAGGGTGGGTATGGCCGAACTCGGGGGTCTGCTCCCCGGCCCCCAGCTCCTACCTCTTCCCTCCAGGAGGCAGTTGGCAATTCCTGCTCCCACCGAGGCTATCAAAGTCCCCTCCCCCAGCAACTCCCCTCCCCGACAGCCCCGTCTCCCTCCCGTCAACTTGGATCGCTGAGCACACCCAGAATCCTTGGCTCATGGAGTGGAGCTGCCTCTTTCCCTTTCAGGCGCCAGTCCATGCCTCCGCTTCCCAGACCCAGTTTCCCTCTGGCGCCCTTGTCCTTCCTCCACAACGGAGCAGATTCCCCCGCTCAGGTCCCCGTAGTCCTCGCTCTTCGCTAGGCCCAGATCGGCCACCCATCCAGTCCCCTTTCCCCCCCCACCACCACAACTCCCCCGATCAGAATGTCACAACCGGGCTCCCCCTTGGCCTGTGCTCTTGACCCCTTTCATTCCCATTCTCGCCCTCCCAGGTGCCCCCTTGGCCTTCCACTGACCATCCTTGGCCAGTCCTCGGCCTGGACCAAACACCTCAGAATTCCCCAGGAGCCCCTCGATCCCTGTCTTCCAGTCTCACAGTTCCCCCTTCACCCGACGAGCCTCTTTCAGTGCCCCAGATTCAGTTCCTCCTTCGCCCGGTGGCCCCGTCGGCTCCCCACCTGCCCACCCCAAAGGGGGGCCGAGGCCGTGAGCGTCGCCGCTGGATCGCGTTGCCGTCAGGGAATTTGGGGATTGACCTGAGAGTGAGACCCCCGGCCGGGGGAGGGCACCGAGGGGCGAGGCAGGGCTATTCCCATCTTGTTGACCACGAGCTCCACGATAAGTTGCTTGTCCTCATCCTGGTGGTCCCCAATAAGTGGCATAGAAGAGCCCACTACCTGGAAGGAGAGAGGCGGAGTAAGGCAGAGCACAGGGGAAGGAAGGGCATGGAGGCTGAGGAGGGGGTAGGGCTGAGGCAGACGCAGGGAAGCGGATGGAGGAGGGGAATACCGAGGGACTGAGACCAAAAGTGGGATCGTGGTTGGGGCCTGGAACCAGGAGGAGTTGGGATGCTCCTGAATCCTGTGGCTTGCCTCCAGCCCTAGATGCCTGGCTCCAGCCCGGGGCTAGCCCGCGGGCATCTTGACCCAGCTCCACCCCGACCGTACGGCTCTTAGTCCTCTTGGCTCCAGCTAAGGAGGGATTCTGCGCTTGACGCACTTGTATGTGTCAGTGTAGTGGGGTTGGTGATGAGTTAGGAAAGAATTCCAGTCAGAGGGGGAGCGGGGCGGGAGAGGGACCCTCAGAGTCAGTTGGGAGGTGAAAGGGAGGCCGAGGGTTACGGGGAGCTGACCTCGATGATGTGGTCACGCCCGTCCTTGCCATGCAGAGCTTCCACGGCACAGATGTCCAGGCCCCCAAAGATTTCCGAGCAGGTGTCCACCCACAGCTTGTACCTGTGCCACAGCTGCATCAAGGCCTGCCCCCCAACACGCACCCGGCACCCACCCCCAACCGGGCACCCACCCCAGGGACCCTCCCTAAACGGGAAACCCGGCCCCCGATCGCGGACCTCCTCCCGAAAGATCTCGGCCCCGGGGCCCACCTGTCGGACATGGCGATCTGCTCCAGCATGGCTGAGCCTGTGTTGGTTTTCCAGTTCCCAGACACTGAGGTTCTCCTGGGGGTGGAGCAAGGAACATCGGGAGGTGCCCTCCTCCTCCAGCACCGGACAGGGCCCGTACAGGGGGTTTGGGGGATGCCAAGCTTGGCAGGGAGCTCTTGGGGCAAGAGAAGGGAGGGTTCAGGGGCCCGGAGGGGGTCAGCGGGGGAGGTATGGGGAGCCCGGGAGGGTTCTCACATGTAGGCCTTGTAGTTGTGTCCTATCTTCTGCACCCGCACGTCATACTTGGCGTCGATAAAGGGCTCGGCCGTAGCGTAGGTTTTAGTCAAAGCCACCACGCTCGCGATGTCCTGGAAGTCGTACTGGTTCTCTACCTTCACCTGCGGGTAACGGAAAGTGTCAGCGGAGGATGGGAGAGGTCAGCCCTTAGAGGGCCTAAGGGGAGAAGGCATTTCCACGTTCTAGAGGGAGGCAGGGGAGACTCACCTTGCCCATGCCTGAGTGGGCATGGCCCATCTTCACTACAACAGGATACCTGGCAGAGGTCAGCTGGGGGAGAAAAAGACCCAGAATTAGAGGGGCTCTGGGATCACCAAGCCCAAAGAACCTCTTGTTCTCTCGCCTCCATTAGCATAGGATGGGGATTGTCCCTCTTCTTCAGGCGACCTCTTTCCTGCCTTCCCCTCCTGGAGGAGGCAGGCCCTCCACACCACCCTGCCGGCTCCTTTCTCTCACCCACCTCATGTGCCTCACCTCTTGACCCCCAGCTTCGCCTCTACTCGGTCCCGGTCCTGACGCCTCCATTTCCCCGGCTCCCGCAAACCCGGTGGACCCAGAACAGGAAGGACCTACACTCCACCCCCCATCAACCTGCTGCCCTTCGGGGAGCAGAGAAACACAGTGGCCTTCCTCAGGGGTGGGAAAGGGCATCTCCAAAAGGAAAAGTAGGCTACAGAGCGGAGTGTCCTGGGGGCAGGGCAGAAGGAGCCTGTCCTCCCTTTCAAAAGCCCCTCTCCCCAGTAGGGCATCTGGCTTAGATTGAGGTCTGGTCCCTTGGGTTACTTCCCACCTTCCCGGTCTCTCCGTCTCCTCATTCCCCCTCTCTCACCCCTCCCTCCCTTCCTCCCCATCACTGCCCCCCTGCTCCCCATCATTTGATTTTCCATCTTCTCCTCCCCCTTCTTCCTCCTTTCTCCATTTTCTCCCATAAGTGGGTTGAATGAGTAAGCGGCTTCCAGCAAAAAAGGGAAAGTTTACTGTATTTTCTCTCGCAGTTAGTGCAACCTGACCTTGAGTGCAATCAGAGACACAGAATGAGTTCACTGGCTGGCCAGAGAGTGACTGGAGACAGCCGCAGCATGCACTTACCCACTCCCTACCTCCACCACACACACACAAAACACACACACACACACACACACACACACACACCTTTCCCCTCATCCACGTATATACAAAAGTTACAGATCTAAAACCACAAAACAGCCAGAAGTACAGCTAGACGGTAATGTGCCATAGATTCTTGCATACACACATGCACACACGCACACAATCAGCCACAAACCATCCCCCAGCCGGAACTGCCCCAGACACGTCCCCCAATTGTGGCGGGGCCCACGAGGGTGGTAGAGCTCACTAGGTTAACAACAATGCTGTGGGTGGGGTGTGCAAGGGGGCAATGTGGACACAACATCAAAGCCATTTGTTGAGGAAAGCTGGATGAGGTGCCCGTAAGGCAAGCAGCTGTCCAGGCAGGAGACAGGGGAGAATGAGAGATCAAGGGGAGGACAGGGCAGAACAGAGCGAGCCCTGACCCTTCTGCCTTTTCCCCCGGCCACCGCTCAGGGTCTCCTCTATATTCCCATGAATCTCTCCCTGGATGTGGGGAACCCTCAGCCACTGCAGATTCTCTCGCTCCCTGTCACTTCCCTCTGACAGGGCTGGGAAGAGCCAGAAAGTCAGGAATTAAAACCTCTCAACTCTGTTCCAAGGCCTCTGGCTTGGGGTAGGAATATGGGATTGTGAGGTGAATGCGAGAGATGCGGAAGGTCTGGGAGCGCTCCAGGAAAAGGAGGACGAGAAGAGCTCTACAGGACCAGAGTGAAGCAGTGTGGCCTAGTGGAAAGAGGACCTGGGTTCTAATCCAGGCTCTGCCACTTGTCTGCTGTGTCACCTTGGGCAAGTCACTTAACTTCTCTGGGCCTGTTATCTCATTGATCAATAAATCAATGGTATTTATTGAATGCTTACTATGTGCCGAGCACCAAACTAAGTAATTTGGGAGAGTACAATTCAACAGAATTAGCAGATACATTCCCCGCTTCATCTGTAAAATGGAGATTAATAATAATTATGGTGTTTGTTAAGTACTTTCTATGTGCCAGGCACTGTACTAAGCACTGAGGCACTTTACTAAGCACTGATTAAGACTGTGAGTCCCATGTGGGACATGCACTGTGTCCATCCTGATCGGTCTGTATCCATCCCACGGCTTAGTTCAATGCCTGGTATATAGTAAACACTTAACAAATACTTTTTAAAAAAAATAAAAATAAAAGGACCAGTGCCCAGATGGCACTGAACTCTATATGGAGGTGCGGCTGCCTGGGAAAAAGTCCCAGCCAACATCCCTCAGAAGGAGAGTACGCAGCCAGCTTTGGGGGAGGGAGGGAGGGGGCCAGAGCCAAGGAGGGATGTGCTTAGCCACATCCGTGCTAAGGAGAGGTAAATATGGCAGTTATTACGCTTGCCACATCCTAGAGGTCCAGCAAAGAGACGGGCACTTGGGGAAGTGGGATAGACCCACAATGGTAAGGAGTCTAAACTGTCACCACCACCAACATGCCCCCCACTCCGCCCCTCCAAAAAACCCATTGTGCAGCAACACTATAAAAAAAAAGCAGGCGGTGAGATGGGGTTGGAGTCGGGGGGCGAGGGGGCGGGAGAGCGAGGGGGAGGCGGGCTTGTGGGGCCACGCCAGGGGCACAAGAAAGTCTTGGCACGGTTTTCGAGAAATCCAAAAATGACAGCTCTGTCAGCGAACATTTGGCAACGCACAGACATACACAGTGTTCGTAACACACACGCGTGTGTGAATATACATTCACTTATGCATATTCCAGGAGCTAAAGGGAGAAGTTAAAGGTTCCCTTCCTCCCAGGGTTAAAGCTCTGGAAAGAAAAGGAGGGGGGGTTGAGGAGGGAATTCCCGTCACTGTGACGCTAGAGGCTGACAGGAAGTCTCAGCCGGGATTCCATCCTCCCTCCTCCCTCTTCTTCTCAAACTCTTGACCTCACCCAGTCAGTTGAATTTCACTTGCTACTCCATGTCTGCCCCCACTTTCCTCCCTCATCCCCAGCTTTCCAATCATGCAAATCTAGTCTCCCTCATCCCCAAGTGCACCTCTCCTTCCCAAGCCTGGCTTCCCTGTTCCCTCATTCCCAGCGACCCTACCTGCCTACATCCCACTCGGCCTCGCTGCTCCTTCATTCCCAACTGACGCCCCCCCCCGCACCCAAATTTAGTCTTCCTGCTCCCACACCCCCAACTCCCCCCTTCCACTCCCAGCCTCTATGCTCTCATCCTCAGTTTCCCCCTGCCACTGGGTCCCTCTCACCCTCAGCATCCTCTTTTCCCAACCGCAACCTTGCTCTGCTTCCACATCCCCAGCTTCTCTCTCATTCCCTATCCAGCCCCTTCATCCCTAGCCCGCACTCCCTCCTCTTCCTCCAACTTCTGCCCCTTTGTTCCTCTTTTCCTGACCACTAGCCTGGTGAAAAGAGCAGAGGCCTGGGAGTTGGGGGACCAGGATTCTAATCCCGGCTCTGCTAGTTGCTGTTGACTATTGACCTTGGGCAAGTCATGCTCCTTCATCTGTAAAGTGGGGATTCAATACCTAATTCCCTCCTTTTGAGATGGCGAGCCCCATGTGGGACAGGGACTGTGTCCAACCTGATTAACTTGTATCTACCCCAATGTTTGGAACAGTGCTTAACACACAGTAAGCACTTAACAAATACCTTAATAATAAGCCCTGGCTTTAATATATCTTTCTAAATCCCAGGGGGCTTCTGTGGGGGGAAAGTGGCTTTATCTTGGAGGGCGAAATGGGAAGGAGCACTTAGGAATAACATACTTCCCAGACATCCCTACCTCTTGACTAAGACTGTGAGCCCCATGTGGGACAACCTCATCTCCTTGTATTCCCCCCAGCGCTTAGAACAGTGCTCTGCACATAGTAAGCACTTAACAAATACCAACATTATGATTATTATTATTATTATTGATGGCTGGGCGCTTAGAACAGTGCTTTGCACAGAGTAAGTGCTTAATAAATGCCATTATTATTAATAATAATAATATACCCGGAAGGCAGCAGGATTACCAAGAGAGAAGAAAGTGGCTCAGGTTAGCAAGGCTCCATCTTTCCTAGGCTTCCTTCCCAGACAATACCAAACCCCCTTCCAGGACTTAAGTCTCCTGCCCCCAGTATCCTGACAGGCTCTTGGTCTCCCTCCAGAACCTGCTCACATCCAAGAATCCCAAAATTCTGCTCCCCTCTAGACTGTAAACCCGTTGTGGGCAGAGTCTACCAACTGTTATACTGTATTCTCCCAAGCGCTTAGTGCAGGGCACTGCGCAAAGTAAGCATTCGATAAAGACAATCGATGGATCGATCTATTGTTCCAACTTGTACTTCCCAAGCACGTAGTACTTTGCACATAGTAAGCGCTTAATAAATGCCATCATCATTATTATTATTATTTACAGTGCTCTGCACATAGTAAGCGCTCAATAAATTTTATTGAATGAATGAATGAATGAATGATCCCCAGCCCCCAGCTCGACTCTGCTCTCTAGGCTTCCCAAGAATCCAGGCCTCCTGGTTTCTCGGCTCCTCATCGTTTCCCAGAACCAGTAGATAAAGCATGGGCTTGGGAGTCAGAAGGCCATGGGTGTGAATCCCGATTCTGCCACTGGCCTGTTGTGTGAGCTTGGGCAAGTCACTTTACCTCTCTGTGCCTCAGTTACCTCATCTGGAAAACAGGGATTGAGACTGTGAGCCCCACATGGGACAAGGATTGTGTCCAACCCGCTTTGCTTGTATCTACCCCCGTGCTTGGGATAATGTCTGGCATATAATAAGCACTTAAATGACATAATAATAATAATTATTATTATTAACCCCAGAGTCTGCAAAGCTTAGAACCCACCCAAGCGCCACCATCACCCTGAGGCCCAGAGCACATGGGGTCTGTGGAGTCTTTGGGTCCCGAACAGAAAACGCAGGCGAAACCCTGACACTGAATCACCCGGCCTGTGCCCGGTCCGGAGGGGAATGGACGTCACGGCGGCCAGGCGGGCAGGGCACCGTGTTCCTGGGAGAGCCGGGGGGCGGGGGGGGCGGTCAGCCAGGGGTCAGAAACTTTCAGGTCCTCACAGAGCCCTGTCCCATGAGAAGCTCTTCGCAGTTCCCCCGCCTCATTTCAAGGAGGGGGAATGAGAGCTTTCTCCTTGGCACTTCTTTGAATGTCAGCCTTCCCTTCTTGGGTTTCGAGGGGCGGTGGGTAGGGGGAAGAGGGCACGTCTGGGCCCTTTAGGAGCAGGGTGCCCGGCTCCCTCTTGGGGGGCGCATCCTCAGGTCCAGCCCCCGCTTCCAGAAAAGCGGCCCTTCCCCGCCTGAGCCGTGAGTAACCGGAAAGCTGGCGGGTGGGGGCTCCCCTGGGCGCGCAGGCCGCCCCGCCCGCTGGGCATCCTTCCCTCCATCCCTCCCTCCCTCTCTCTGCTGGCCGAGGGAGGGGCAGAGGCGGGGCGAGAGAGCAGGCTATAATAGCGGAGCCGGAGCTCCGCTCTGCAGCTTCCCTCTCCGGTTGCCGCTGCCAACGAGAGGTAAGCCAGAGCGGCTGTCGAGGGCGGGCAGGGCCCGGCCCCCTCCCCCTCCATGCCCTCCCGGCTCATCTGGGAGCCGAGCCCGAGGCCTGCGAAGGGAAGAAGCCTTGGGCGGCTGCCCAAAACCAACGCCCCGGGCACAGTGGGGGCATCGGGGGAGGTTGGGCACAGTGGGGAGCCCTGCGGGGCCGAGGGCCACATCTCCTGGGGGCCCGGGGTCAGGACAAGGCCACCGTGGGGGGGGGACTCAACAGCTGATCTGGCCTTCGTCGCCCGAGACTGGTCCTTTTTCAGGCGGCCCAGCGCCCAGGAGGGTGGGGCCCGGCCTGGCTGGGCCCCGAATCATCCCCCACCCCCTCAACCCCGGCCCCCAACAGCCTGAAGGGAGGGGAGGGGAGCAGATCAGCCCGGCCCGGCCGCCCCCATCCCGCCCCCACCCTGCCATCCTGGCAAAGCCGAGGCCCTGGGGACCACGGAGGACGTGGAGTCGGCCTGAGCCCCTGGGCCAGCCGGGCTCGGACCCCTGGACCGAGGACGGAGGGATGGGGCCAGTGGTCAGCTCCCGGCCACATCCGTTCCCCCTTGGGGGCTGCAGGGCCGGCGGGGCGGAGAAGGGCCCGAGGGCATCCCTCCTTTCCCTCTGCCCCCTTAGGAGACGGCGCCTTTCCCTCCCCCGAGGCCTGACTGTCCAGCCCTGGCTGGCCGGGCCAGGCGCCAGGGGCCGCAGGCCTCTGGAAAGGCGCTGACAGAGGAGGGCGAGGCCCTGGATGCCCGGGGGCGGGCAGAGCCGGCTGCGAGCCCAGGCCAGATCCCGCTCCGGCTCCTTACCGGCTGTCCCTGACCTATCTAGGGGCACAAAGGGGGCCTGTAGCAACTGGACAGGAAACCTAGGGACAGCCAGGTTAACCCCTTCCCGGTGGCGGGGCCGCCTGCTCCACCCCAGGCCAAGGGCAGAGTTCAAAAACCTGGAGCCCTCTAATGGGGCAGTGTATCCCTCCTCCTCCTCCTCCCTCCCTCCAGGACTCCCGGGACATCCTCGCTATGGCCTCTCAGATCTACGCCCTCTTGGCATCGGTGCTCTTATGCCCGGCCTTGGTTCCCCCTTCCCAGGCCTGCAGCTGCGCACCCCAACACCCCCAAATGGCCTACTGCAACTCAGACGTTGGTGAGTTTAAGCCCTTATTGCCTGAGCCTGAGGCTGACCCCCTCTGCTCGTTCCCCGCGCCAGTTTCCCCGAGGCACATCCAGGGTGGCAGCACCCACTGTTCTCCGCTTGTCTCTCCCAATCTTAATAATCAGTTTCCTTCCCAGACAGGAGTCGGCTCCTGGGTGGTCCCCCAACCCTGTCCCTGGCTCCCTGCCTCCCCACTCCCACTGTGGTTTGCCTGCTTCTATAAATAGCCTTGAGAATCAGCCAAATCCCCCCGCCCATGGTGGCTTTGGCTGGGGAGAGATGGCTGGGCAAGGGACCTCCCTGTGGGGGTGGGCCGTCAGGAACGGCCAGAGACGACCCCAAGGCCCAGGGGAGATGCACTGTCCCCTCCTCAGAGTAGTGTGACTCCCTGAAGCTACCCAGGAAAAGCTCGTCCAGTCCTGCCCTAGTTGGGGGTGGGGGGGTGGGGGGAGTGGGAGGATGGCAATGGGGGAAGAGTGCCAGGCCAGCCCCACTCTTCTTGCAAACTGACCCTGCTCCTTTCTCCTCCGCAGTTATCAGGGGCAAATTTGTAGGGGTTGCTCAACCCGGGCAAAACGACAGCCTCCAGCATCATCGACAATATGAAATCAAGATGACCAAGGTACTTCTCGCCCCACTGCCCACACCCTACCTGGCCTCCGGCCACCCGCCTTGTCAGGGGGCTAGAGCCATAAACTCCCTCTCCTCTCCTCCCCTCTCTACAGGTATTCAAGGGATTCGAGGCTCTGGGGAACCTCGCAGACCTACAGTTCCTCTACTCTCCGATACTGGAGAGTATGTGTGGCTACGAGCACAAATCCTTGAACAAGAGCATGGAGTATCTCATTGCAGGTAAACGCAAAAGGCGCTTGAGCTCCAGGGACTGCAAATACTTTCTGGGGCTGCTTCCTTATTGCTCCGGCCCCATCCCCGCACCCCAGGGCCAGCTGCACCTCACTAGTCAGAAGGTCGCTACTTCATTCATTCAACCGTATTTATTGAGCGCTTACTGTGTGCTGAGCACTGTACTAAGCACTTGGGAAGTACAAATCGGCAACATATAGAGACGGTCCCTACCCAACAACGGGCTCACAGTCTAGAAATGGGTTCTAATCCCGACTCCACCGCTTGTCTGCCGTATGACCTTGGCAAGTCACTTCATTTCTCTGGGCTTCAGTTACCTCATCTGTAAAATGGGGATCGAGACTGTGAGCCCCACGTGGGACAGGGACTTTGTTCAAGCCGATTCTCTTGTATCCACCCCAGCGGTTAGTAATAATAATAATAATGTTGGTATTTGTTAAGCGCTTACTATGTGCCAAGCACTGTTCTGAGCGCTGGGGTAGATACAAGGTAATCAGCTTGTCCCACGTGGGGCTCACAGTCTTCATCCCCATTTTACAGATAATAATAATAATAATGATAGCATTTGTTAAGCGCTTACTATGTGCAGAGCACTGTTCTAAGCGCTGGGAGGGATACAAGGTGATCAGGTTGTTCCAGGGGGGGCTCACAGTCTTCATCCCCATTTTACAGATGAGGTAACTGAGGCACAGAGAAGCTAAGTGACTTGCCCAAGGTCGCACAGCTGACAAGTCCCGATTAGAACCCACAACCTCTGACTCCCAAGCCTGTGCTCTTTCCACTAAGCCACGTAGTACGGTGCCTGGCACGTAGTGAGTGCTTAACAAATATCATAATTATTATTATTACTATTTGGGGAGGAGTCCTTCTGCTTCCCTCCCTGCACGTTATCCTCCCTGGCTAACCCGATGGGGCAGAAGCAGCCCTCTCTAGTTGCTTGGCAACGAGGGAAGGGGCGGGCCCCGGAGGAAGAGAGGGAGGAAGGGGGCCAATCACCTCCCCGGCTGTCTTCATCCTGGTGGCCCTTGGTTGCCTAGCAACTGCAGAGGGGAAATGGTGTGGGGGAGATTAACGCACTGCAGCCCAGCCTGGCCAATCAGGGGGAGCTCCCCCCCACCCCACCCCCTCACCCCCAAAGGGCATGCTAAGTACCCTTGGAGTTGGGGGGAGCAGAACCTTCTCCCCCAGCACGCCATCCCTGCCACTTTGCCCTGTAGCCTCACCCTCGATAACAGCCCCCTCTCTCTAGGGCGACTGCGTGAGGGCCAGGTGCACGTCTCCACCTGCAGCTTTATCCAACCCTGGAGTAGCCTCACCCCGGCCCAGCGCCAAGGCTTCACCCAGGTCTACAAGACCGGCTGTGGCTGTGAAGTAAGTGACGCCCCGAGAGAGAAGCCTGGGGGCAGCGGGGAGGAGAGAGTCAGGAGCCCCCCCACCCCGGGGGGCTGGGATGACAAGACCCCGCTAAGTTCACGAGGGGCTCCCTGGCTCTATGTCAGCTCTCCTGCTCAGCTCCTAAGGCTGCAGAGGAGACATCTGGGAATAGACTAGAAGGGGAAAAAAAGGTTCTTCCATCCTTCGGGAATATGGGAATGTGGTGGACTCCAGGGCGGAAGCTCTTTTCCCTGGGCACGCCGAGAGGGAGAGAAAGAGCTGGGGGAGGGGGCGGGAAGAAGCGTTGGAAGAGAAGGCTCTGGGCCAGCGCTGACGCATCTCCTCCCTCAGGTGGTGCCCTGCACAGGAATCCCTTGCTCTGTGAGTGGTGACCTCCAGTGCCTGTGGACAGATCGGGTCAACACCCCCCAAGGGAGAAACCCTCAGGCCCGGCAGTATGCCTGCACGCTCAAGAAAGGGGGCTTCTGCACCTGGACGCTCCTGCGGCCCCACCCGACTGTCTCTGACTCTGCCTGAGCCTCTCCCCAGCGCCCCTCCCCTTCCCCCAAGGTTTCCTCCAGGGCCTGCCGCCTTGAGACTCTGCCAAGTGAGAGTGAGGCTCCAGCTCCCCCTGCTACTTCCCCATTTGTCGTTTTTTGGAAATAAAATAAAAGCTACTGGCTCTACGTGTGCCTCTGACAGACAGGGAGGCGAGGGTGGGGGGGCCAGGTCTCTCTCTGGCTGGGAACCCGAGCAAGGAAGATGCAGCTCGTGAGAAGAGATGGAGGTGGGGAGGGAAGGGTTCTCCCGAGCTTTCCATTTTTCTCCACACCAAGGAATTCTCCTGAGCTGCCCTTCCCACCCCAACCCCAATTTCAATCTCCTATCAGCAGACTTGTCTTCCTCTATAGCCAGACTCTGCCCCTCTGTCTGGAGCTACAGGCCCCCTGCTTCTCCCACACCCTGGCCCTCGATGTCCTCCCCAACACACACACACACACACACACACACACACACACACACACACACACACATACACCCACCCACCCCCTTGCAAATGACTCACCATCTCCTTGTGGTTAGGATAGTACGTCTGGTCAATGAGAGGAAACTCTTCTGAGCCCAGCTTCTTGTGCAGCCTCACCATCTGGGCAAACTGGAGGTGGAGGGATGGGAATAAAGACAAGCTGTGTCATTACTGAGTCGGATCCATGGCCCTTCTCTGACCGTGGCAACGGGATGCTTGGAGGAATTGTAGGCTAGCTGCCCTCCTGGACTGCACTCCTAAAAATCATCTAGCACCCCTACTTTGTCCCCTCTGCAACTATCTTTTCACTTGCCCGTGAATTTATCCAAACTGCTCTTGAACCTGCAGATATTCTCTGCCCTCACAATTGCCGGTGGTTACGCATGCCTTATTATGAATTCCGGCTGTATTAAAATTGGTTTCATTCTGTTTGTTTTGCATGTACCGCCTACCACGAGTGTCCTTCCCAGTCTAGGGAGTTAAGCAACCACAGTTCCAGGGTTACCCTGTCCACCCCGGCCCTGATGTGGGATTCCACCCTGTCCCCTCTCAGTTTGCATTCTTCCAGATGGAAGAGCTTCAGATAATAATAATAATAATAATAATAATAATAATAATAATAATAATAACAATAATTGAGCCACTTGTTAAGCGTTTACTGTGTATAATAATGATGGCATTTATTAAGCACTTACCATGTACAAAGCACTGTTCTAAGCGCTGGGGAGGTTACAAGGTGATCAGGTTGTCCCACGAGGGACTCACGGTCTTAATCCCCATTTTACAGATGGGGTAACTGAGGCACAGAGAAGTGAAGTGACTTGCCCAAAGTCACACAGCTGACAAGTGGCAGAGCCAGGAAACCCATGACCTCTGACTCCAAAGCCCGTGCTCCTGTCCACTGAGCCACGCTGCTTCTCAGACTATGTGTCCAAGTGCCAGGGTGGATACAAGCAAATCGGGTTGGACACAGTCCCTGGCCCACATGGGGCTCCCGATCTTAATCCCCATTTTACAGATGGGGTAATTGAGGCACAAGGAAATTGAGCGACTTGCCCAGGGTCACACAGAAGGCACGTGGTAGAGCCGGGATTAGTTCTTTCAACCCAACCTCAGGAGAAACTCCTCCCTTCCTTTCATTCCCCTCAGTCGCCGGTTTCAGCACCTCCTCCCGCATTTATGTCTTTTCCAAAGTGCAGCGACCAGGACTGTGCACTATCCCAGGTGCAGGCCCAACCTGACTAGACATAGTGACAAAACTCTGCATATCGTTTGATCTCCTCTCCCCTTCCCGCTGATGCTCAGCAGTTGGTTGGGTCTCTTTGGCTGCTGCTACCCATTGATTTAAAAGATCAGTCAACAACAACCCCATGATCTCTCTCTCTCTCTCTCCTGGGTCGTGTCTGATAGCTTCAAGGCCACTTCCATGCTGTGGTATTTGCGATTTTTTTCCTCTGTTATATTACCTTGCATTTGGTCACACTGAAGCTCATCTGCCATTTTTCAGCCCACTCAGCTTTATGAGGTCTTCCTGCAGAAGATCCCCATCTGCATGGCATTTCACCATGTGGAAGAGTTTAGCACCATCTGCAAACTTGGAGATTGCACTGCCCACTCCCTCTTCCAGATCATTTGTGAACATGTTAAGCAAAACTGGTCCTAGCCCCCATCCCAGGAAGTTCTCCGTTATTAGTACCTCTCCATCCTGAAATCGTGACCATTTATCCTAACTCTCTGTTTCCTACCTTTTAGCCAGTTTTCTCTCTGTGACAAAACATTCCTACCAAACCCATCTTATTTCAATTAAAAAAAACCAACCACCCAAAAACGATTGAGGAATGAGAGGGAGGTTCCCTGGAAAGCCTTGCCTCCCCTTGCGTCTTGAGCAAAGACCCCCTCCCTCAGCCCACAGTTTTTACCCTGTCCTTAAGGGTCCTTTAAGGGGCTTGGGAAGCCCCCAACTCCACCCCTACAACCCGGACCCATTAGTTTCCAGGGTTTTCGGGCCCGGCCCAGGCTGAGCTTAGGGCTGGAGCTGGAGATCCTTCCGAGGGTGAGGAGTTTGGGTCCGAGAGTCCCAGGAGGAGTGTGAGGGGAGAAGGCTGGTCACTCACCACCCAGGGCTTGTCGCAGAAGTTGTAGACGGAGTGCAAGGAGTTGACGCTGGGGACCCCTGCGTACTGGAGCCCGATGACCAGGCTGCGGAAGTCACCGTTGCGGGCCATGCTGAAGGCGTGCTGGCGGATCAGCACGAAGTCTGGCTTCAGGGACCTGTGGGGCGAGCAGCGGGGTGGCCGCTTACCGGGGAAGCTGGCGATCCCCTAGGGATCCCGGTGGGGCCCAGAGCCCTCCCACCTACCTGCCCCGGGGTGGGCTAGCCCTGGGCAGACCAGGCCGGGGGGACTCACCTCACCACCTTGACCCCGTTGCGCAGCACTTCCATGTCCACTGAGAAGCTGCCGTTGGCGTGGGCTACCAGGTTCAGGTCAGAGAACTCCGCCTGGGAGAGCAAAGCACGGTTGGACTGATCGCCCAACCCGGCCCGGCCCTGCAGGAGAGCCCCCCAGCCTGGTCTCGCCTGCCGCCAGGACCCCCCTCCAAACCCCAGGGACACCTGGGCTTTAATCAATCAATCCATCAATCGTATTTATTGAGCGCTTACTGTGTGCAGAGCACTGTACTAAGCGCTTGGGAAGTACAAGTTGGCAACATATAGAGACAGTCCCTACCCAACAGTGGGCTCACAGTCTAAAAGAAAACAAGCAGAGTCGTGTTGTGCCCCGGATGACCGCAGAGGGAACAGCCGCTGGGCCTCACCTGCTCCACCTTGATGTCAATCTCCCCATGGATCTTCTTGCCCTTGAAATACTTGACCCTGGTCGGGGAAGGGGAAACAGGGATCAAACTCGGTCAGAGTGCCCAAGGGAATGGCCCTCTCTAGGAGACTGACTGGAGGAAGCGTTAATCCAATCAGCGCTATTTCTTGAACGCCTACTGGGTGCACAGCGCTGTACTGAGCCCAATCCAACAGAGCAGGTGGACACGATAACAGCCATGAAATTGGGTCGTGGGTAATGACAGCGATTGTTTCCTGGTCGTGCCGACCTTAAAGAGAGAACGCTAGCATCTAACTCGCCACCTCTCCGACCAGAAGAGCTGGGGCTTGATCCCTTTCAGAGCTGGGGAGACCTTGTCTCCCAACCTCTTGCGCTCTTTTTAGATGCGTCATTTTGGTCGGCGGAGTTGCTGATGAGCCATGAAAGAGGGTGGGTGGGTCCAAGGGTGGGGCTTGGGTGACCCCAGATGTTTTGGGAGGCGGGATTGGGAAACCAAAACTGCCAAGATTCAGGGGGTCCCTGGCAAGGAATAAAATTTGGCACCGAGCCTCTCGGCGTTGGGGGTTTGTCGCTCAATAGAGAGGGCCAGAACGCAGGATTTCTGCCTTCCAAACAACGCCCTCACCCACCCACCATTTCAGACTAGTACAGGCAATAGTCAGAACCCAGCTGCCCCTCCAATCAATCAATCAATCGTATTTATTGAGCGCTTACTGTGTGCAGAGCACTGTACTAAGCGCTTGGGAAGTACAAGTTGGCAACATATAGAGACAGTCCCTACCCAACAGTGGGCTCGGCCTCGGGGACCCCACCCCTACACCTCACTGCTTCAGTTCCCTCCCCCCAACTCAGAGAAAAGAATCTGGGCTAAACCTGGGTAGGGTCTCATCCACCCTTGGGATGGATCCTGAGGTTTCCCTCCTCTGAATGCAACTTGTGGTTATGCTGTTATGGTACCTGTTATAACAATAATTATGGTACTCGGATCAGCCCTTACCATGCGCCAAGCACTGTTCTAAGCACTAGGTAGATACAAGTTAATCAGGTTGGACACAGTCCCTGTCCCACATGGGGCTCCCAGTCTCAATCCCCATTTCACAGATGAGGTAACCGAGGCCCAAAGAAGTGACGTGACTTGCCCATGGTCATATAGCAGACATGGGGCAGGGCCGGGATTAGAACTCAGGTCCTTCTGACTCTCAGACCCGTGCTCTATCCAGTAAGCCACGCTGCTTCTCAGGGTTGAATGTCACATTCTGCCGTGCCCGTCTTCAGAGCCAACGGCATCACAGCAGAGGGGAGATTCCAGAATCCAGAAGGTAACTGAGGAAACACACGGACCTCAGGGGACAGACTGTGAGGACCGCCTCCAGGAGAGGATGGGAGCCTAGCCACGGCTCCGCCACTTACCAGCTGTGTGACTTTGGTCAAGTCACTTAACTTCTCTGTGCCGCAGTTACCTCATCTGGAAAATGGGGATTAAGACTGTGAGCCCCACGTGGGACAACCTGATTATCTTATATCAACCCAAGAGCTTAGAACAGTGCTTCGCACATAGTAAGCGCTTAACAAATACCATCTTTTTTTCTCTTTTCTTGGCTGAAGGTTGCTATTAGAGAAAACAGGGGTGGGGGGCAAATGCTGGGGAAAGACAGGGTGGGGCAGGATGGACGACAGCTCCCTAGAGGGAGGAACCTCATCCTTTCAGGAGTGAGTGGACGCCTATCTCGATCAATCAATCAATCAGTGGTATATATTGAGTAATTACTGCGTGCAGAGCACTGTACTCGGCGCTTAGGAGAGTATGATGTAGTAGAGTCGGCAGACGCCATCCCTGCCCTTAAGGAGCTCACAGTCTACTAACAACCGCTTCAGATCGGTCATGTAGCCACTGGACAGGTTGGGAATGAAGTGGCTGTCGGAGAGGTGTCTCCGGAGATAAATCATCCTGGTGGTGGGAGGGGAACTCTTGGACTTGGGGAGATGTGGGAGACGCCAGATGATGTTAAGCTCTTATTATGTGCCAAGAATTGTTCTAAGCACTGGGGAGATGCAAGGTTATCAGGTTGCGTGCAGCCCCTGTCCCACGTGGAGCTCACAGTCTTAATCCCCATTTTACAGATGGGGTAACTAAGGCACAGAGAAGTGAAGTGACTTGCCCAAGGACACACAGCTGACAAGTGGCAGAGCTGCATCATCATCATCATCATCAATCGTATTTATTGAGTGCTTACTATGTGCAGAGCACTGTACTAAGCGCTTGGGAAGTACAAATTGGCAACATATAGAGACAGTCCCTACCCAACATTGGGCTCACAGTCTAAAAGACTGCAATTAGAACCCAGGTCCTTCTGGCTCCCAGGTTCATGCTCTATCCATTACGTCATGCTGCTTCTTAAGGGTCTCTGTCTCTGAAAGGGGGATGGACAAAGTCAGGGGCTCATAGCCAAAGGGAAAAGGCACCAGACCTTACTGCAGAGCCGTGGCCAACCTTGCCAACTGAGGGCACAACCATCCCCTGGTAGTGGCAGACTGTGAACGATGCCTTTCGAGGGTGAGGAAGGGGCAGAAGGCACCCTGGGGACACTACCGGGACATGATTGTTCCTTGCAAAAAGGATGCTGCCCAGAGAAGATATGGGAGAGACAAAGTTGGAGGGGGATAGAATTGGGAGGGTTTTGCCTCCTGGGAGGGAAAAGTATCCGGCTCCCAGACCCATCACGAATTAACATGGAATTTATTAATGATGGTATTGGGATAGAGACAAGTTAATCTGGTTGGATGGACGTAGTCCCCGGCCCACATGGGGCTCACAGGCTAAGTAGGAGGGAGAACAGGTATTGAATCCCCATTTTACAGTTGAGGAAATTGAGGCACAGAGAAGTGAAGTGACTTGCACAAGGTCACCACAGCAAGCAAGTGGTGGGAGAGGTGAGCTGGGAGAGCTGAGAACAGGAGAATTTTGAGGCTCCATCTCTTGGAAGAATTTGCCAAGGGGAACATCAATTTCAGGTAGAAAGGAAAGAGGAAGACTGGGAGGAGACTAAGCTCGCTGTGGGCAGGGAATACGACGTTTATTGTTATAGTGTACTCTCCCAAGCGCTTAGTTCAGTGCTCTGCATGCAGTCAGCGCTCAATAAATATGACTGAATGAATAAATGTATGAAGGAGGGATGGGCAAACCTTGGAAAAGGAAAAGGGAAGGGAGGTAGAAAGGGGCGTTGGGCGGGGTGGGGGGGGGGAGGTGACAAAGCAGTTTCCTCTGCTACTTCTCCAAGCAAGGAACACAGGGATGTTTGTCAGCATCTCAGACAGAGGCTGAGGGCCAAGAACTGAAAGGAAAAAGGCAGGAATCCTCCACTCTGTCTTTCCCTCTGGGGATGTCCTCCCCAGCCATTAAGATCTGTTACTTCAACAGGTGTATACTATAATGGTCCCCTCCAAGATACAATTACAATCATAATCTCTCTCTCTCTCGCTCACTCGCTAGTCCCCACAGAGCTCTCCCACACAGCCTTTCCTTCCAGATCTGCCTCTCCATCAATCCATCTCCTCCCCTTCTGGGTTCAACTACCCCGGCCGCCTGCAGGACGCACCCTCCGTTCCAAGAGCTTGGGAATAATCGCTGGGGGTTCTCTAATTCCCAGGGCTCCTACCTGATCACCAGCAGGAAAATAGCAGCAACGACTGCTGCGGGCCACGCTTGTCAAGAGGCGGGGATTCGCAGCACTGATTTGTGTTCCCATCGGCCCTCCTTATCCCTCACAACCCCAAACCCGGAGGGCCAGAAACGGGCCCTCCCGTTCTCCATCACAGAAATTTAGCATCCTGCCTTGCAGCAAACAAGGATCGGGGGTTCCAGCCTGCTCCCCGGCCTCAACCTTTCCTAGCCTGGGCGGCTCTCTGCCCATGTTAAAGTCAGGCTAGAGGGCTGAGGCGGGAGCTGGGGAGAAGGTGGAAGGGCTTAGTGCTGGATGGGGTGGGGGACACAGGAGTAGGGGCCATAAAGATGAAGGAAAGGAAGGAGAGGAAGAAGAGGCTGCAAAGGGGGGGAGGAGAGAAAACGGGAGAGGCGGAGATTACGGGAAGAGGGGCAGGGAGGGGAGGGACAGGGAGAACAGGAGCAGGGGGAAGAGGGGCAGGGGAAAGAGGGGTAGGGGAAGGGGGGCAGGGGGCAGGGAAAAGAGGGGCAGGGGAAAGAGGGGCGGGGGAAGGGGGGCAGGGAGGGGAGGGACAGGGAGAACAGGAGCAGGGGGAAGAAGGGCAGGGGAAAGAGGGGTAGGGGAAGGGGAGGGAGGGGAAGGGGGCAGGGGAAAGAGAGGCAGGGGAAGGGGGGCAGGGTGCAGGGGGAAGAGGGGCAGGGAGAGGAGGGCAGGGGGAAGAAGGGCAGGGGGGCAGGGGGAAGAAGGGGAAGGGGGAACGGGGAAGGGGGGCAGGGAGGCAGGGGGAAGAAGGGCGGGGGGCAGGGGAAAGAAGGGAAGGGGGAAGGGGGGCAGGGAGGCAGGGAGGCAGGGGGAAGAGGGGCAGGGGGAGGAAGGGCAGGGGGGAGAGGGGCAGGGGGAAGAGGGGCAGGGAGAAGAGGGGCAGGGGAAAGAGGGCCAGGGGAAAGAGGGGCAGGGGGAAGAAGGGCAGGGGGAAGAGGGGCAGGGGGAAGAAAGGCAGGGGGAAGAAGGAAGAGGGGAAGGAAGAAGAGGGAAGGGGAAAGAGGGCAGCGGGAAGAGGAGCAGGGGGAAGAGGAGCAGGGGGAAGAAGGAGTTTAAAGACGTGGTGCCCGAAAGGCGTGTGGCTCGATTGGCGAGGCCGCGTTGGGGAGGGAGAGGAGAGGCGAACTGGGAGAGGGGTCGCGGGGCGCAGGGGGCAGGGGGCGGGGGCAGCCCTTACCAGTCGGTGTGGGGCTCGTCGATGACGAGGAGGGTCTTCCCGCGGCCGGAGGCTCCGGAGCCCCCCGCCACGCCCCCCACCTGCTCACTGAACGTGGCGGCGGCGGCGGCGGTGGTCTGCTTCACCGCGTTGGACAGGGACGAGAAGAAGCCGCCGGCGCCGCCGCCGCCGCCGCCGCCGCCGCCCCCGGGGCTCGGGGCCGCCGCCGCGGCCGGCAGGGGGCGCTCGGCGGGGGACAGGCTTCCCGAGGAGCCCCCCGAGCCGCCCCCCGAGCCGCCGGCTCCAGGGGGCCCCCCAGCGGCCGGGGACGGAACCGACGGCGGCGGCGGCGGCGGCGGCGGCTGCGGCTGCGGCCGCTGCAGGTCCGTCATGTAGCCATTGGGCAGGTTGGCCATGAAGTTGCTGTCGGAAAGGCGTCTGCGCAGGTAATTCATGCCGGCGGCGCGACGGGAGCGGAGGGGAGCCCTCCGCCTGCGGGGCAGGCGCTTCGATCTGGGGGACAAGCCCCGCTCAGCAGCCGGGAGGGGAGCCCTGGAAACGGAGGCCCGTTGGGAGAGGCCCGTTCCCTAGGGGACCGGCCGCTCCGCCGGGGCTCCCCCCGAGGGGGTCTGGGCGCAGCCCGCTCCTGTCACGAGCCCGGAGGGCCGGCCCCGGCTGCGACGCCCTCCGAGTCCCGGAGCCGACTGAGCGGCTCGCCGCAGCGTCGGCGCCCTCCTCCCTTCTGCGCGTGGAAGCCGCCGCCGCCGCCGCCGCCGCCGCCGCCGCCGCCTCCGCCGCCCGCCTCCCCCGTTCCCGGAGCCGGTGGTCCGGTCCGGCAGTGCCAGGGGCGGCCCGGACCTGCCCATCCAGCGGGAGAGCGGGGGGGGGAAGGATGGAGACGGGGGGGGAGCCGAGCGGCGTCACCTCCCCCCCCCGCCCGTCCGCCCCCCGAGGGGCGGGGGGACGGAGCGGGCACGGGCGGAGGAGGAGGAGGAGGAGGAAGAGGAGGAGGTGGCGGCGCTGGCCCTGGTGCTGAGGATGCTGCGGTCGCGGGCAGCACCCCTTGCGCAGCGCCCCCTCCCCCCCCCTCCAATCACAATCAATCAATCGTATTTATTGAGCGCTTACTGTGTGCAGAGCACTGGACTAAGCGCTTGGGAAGTACAAGTTGGCAACATAGAGAGACAACATATACAGACACACACACACAAACACACACACACACACACACACACACACCCCGGCCCCAACCCGCGCGACCCCCCCCCCGGGGTGGCGAGCAGGAAGGCCCCCCCCCCCGAGGCGGAGGGGCGTCCACACCGGTCAGCCCGTCCCGCAGGCCCACGCCGCCCTCAGCCCGGCAGGCCGTCCGTCCGGCCGGCAGTCAGTCAGTCGTCAGTCCATCAGTCAGCCCTACCCACCGTCCACCAGTCAGTCAGTCGTCAGTCCATCAGTCAGCCCTACCCACCGTCCAGCAGCCAGTCAGTCAGGCCGCCCCTCAGTCCGTCCCTCGGTCCATCAGTCCGTCCAGTCCCTCAGCCTGTCGGTCAGACAGTCCGTCCATCAGTCAGTCAGGCCGTCCATCAGTCAGTCCGCCCCTCAGTCCGTCAGTCAGTCCGACCGCCCGTCCGTCCGTCCATCAGTCCGTCCATTCCCTCAGCCTGTCGGTCAGACAGTCCGCCCATCAGTGTCAGACCGTCCATCTGTCAGTCCGTCCCTCCGTCAGTCAGACCGTCCGTCAGTCCAGCAGGCCGTCCGTCAGTCCAGTCAGTCCGTCCCTCAGTCCGTCCGTCAGCCAGTCCGTCTGTCCCTCAGTCCAGCAGTCCGTCCGTCAGTCCATCTGTCAGTCCGTCCGTCAGCCAGTCCGACCGTCTGTCCGTCAGTCCAGCAGTCCGTCCGTCAGTCCATCTGTCAGTCCTTCCGTCCCTCAGTCCGTCCGCCAGCCAGTCCGTCCGTCCGTCAGTCCACCTGTCAGTCCGTCCGTCCCTCAGTCCGTCCGTCAGACAGTCCGTCCGTCCGTCAGTCCAGCAGCCCGTCCGTCAGTCCATCTGTCAGTCCGTCTGTCCCTCAGTCCATCCGTCAGCCAGTCCGACCGTCTGTCCGTCAGTCGAGCAGTCCGTCCGTCAGTCCATCTGTCAGTCCGTCCGTCAGCCAGTCCGTCTGTCCGTCAGTCCACCTGTCAGTCCGTCCGTCCCTCAGTCCGTCCGTCGGACAGTCCGTCAGCCAGTCCGACCGTCAGCCCATCGGTCAGTCCGTCCCCCCCTCAGTCCGTCCGTCAGACAGTCCGACCGCCCGTCCCTCACAGCCCATCGGTCAGTCCGTCCCCCCCTCAGTCCGTCCGTCAGACAGTCCGACCGCCCGTCCCTCAGTCCGTCTGTCAGTCAGTCCGTCCGTCAGTCCATCTGTCAGTCCGTCCGCCCCTCAGTCTGTCCGTCAGCCAGTCCGACCGTCTGTCCGTCAGTCCATCTGTCAGTCCGTCCGTCCCTCAATCCGTCCGCCAGCCAGTCCGTCTGTCCGTCAGTCCACCTGTCAGTCCACCCGTCCCTCAGTCGGTCCGTCCGTCAGCCCATCTGTCAGTCAGTCCGTCCCCCCCTCAGTCCGTCCGTCGGACAGTCCGACCGCCCGTCCCTCGGTCCGTCCGTCAGTCAGTCCGTCCGTCAGTCCATCTGCCAGTCCGTCCGTCGGACAGTCCGACCGTCCGTCCGTCCAGCAGTCCGTCCGTCAGCCCATCTGTCAGTCCGTCCGCCCCTCAGTCTGTCCGTCGGACAGTCCGTCCGTCAGTCCATCTGTCAGTCCGTCCCTCAGTCCGTCCGTCAGCCAGTCCATCTGTCAGTCCGTCCGTCAGTCATTCCGTCCGTCCGCCTTCACCAGCGGCCTGGTGGCCCTCTCGGGGCCAGCCGCGGTCTAGGCGCCGCTTAGCGCGCACACACAGCCCCTGCTCCCGCTCCCTGACACGTCCACCCCCCCGAACCAACACCGGATCGACCCCACGCGCGCGGTCGGGATGGATCCCAGGACAGCTAGAAGCGAAGCTCCCCACGTACACACCTCTGTGCTCTGTGTGTGGCGGGGGTGGGGGTGTCAGGCTCCGTCTGATTCAGAAGGGCCTGAGGAGTCCCGAGGGGAACAGAGCAGGAGTGGGGAGGCAACTCTGTACAATCTGGTATTAAGGGAATTGACATGCAAATCAGATGCAAAATGCAGCGATTGTTTTTGATTCACCACATCAACATTTTTTTTTTTTTTTTTTTTGCCATAGGACTGCAGCTGCAGGACCCTGTTGCATCCATCCAGGGCTATTTCCAGAGTCTTTTGGCACGAGGAGTCGATTCCAGTTCTGCTCCCACTACCGCCCTTTTGCTCTTCCATGCCCCTGTCGCTGAACCAAACAGGAACCAGAGCATAGTAGATAGAGCCTGGGCCTGGAAGCCAGAAGGTCATGGCTCTCTTCCTCCCTTCAAGGCCCTGCTGAGAGCTCACCTCCTCCAGGAGGCCTTCCCAGACTGAGCCCCTTCCTTCCTCTCCCCCTCGTCCCCCTCTCCATCCCCCCCATCTTACCTCCTTCCCTTCCCCACAGCACCTGTATATATGTATATATGTTTGTACATATTTATTACTCTATTTTACTGGTACATATCTATTCTATTTATTTTATTTTGTCAGTATGTTTGGTTTTGTTCTCTGTCTCCCCCTTTTAGACTGTGAGCCCACTGTTGGGTCGGGACTGTCTCTAGATGTTGCCAATTTGTACTTCCCAAGCGCTTAGTACAGTGCTCTGCACATAGTAAGCACTCAATAAATACGATTGATGATGATGATGATGGGTTCTAATCCCACTCCGCCATCTGTCTGCTGGGTCGCACTGGGCAAGTCACCTAACTTCTCTGTACCTCCGTTACCTCATCTGTAAAATGGGGATTAATTACTGTGAGCCCCATGAGGGACAGGGACTGTGTCCAACCCGATTTGCTTGTACTCACCCCAGCACTTAGTACGGTGCCTGGCACACAGTAGGAGCTTAAAACAATACCACAATTATTAAGAACAAAGGGGAAGCTAACAAAAATGGTACACGGCACCTAGAAGCACACACACAGACACACACACACCCTGGGCCTCCCTCATCCCCTGCCCCAGAATGTGCACCTCTGCCTAGCGTCCTACTTGCCCCCACTGGGCACCCAATATAGACCCGTTCGAGACACTCCAAAAAAAGACTTTCTTTATAAAAACATGCATGTGGGCAGTAGCAGAAGCTCAACAGGCAAGACCAAATGTGCTCATCCCCTGCCTCCAGCATTCTGTGTATGTTAGGTTCCCTCCCCTGTAAGTCTTTGATCACATGCCACACATGTTCTGACCACAGCAAGCATAGCCTCATCTTTCTGCTGCCCCCAAGGAGGGGGGGAGTGATGTAAATTTAATCATGGAAAAAAGCATGATTAGTGTGGCCTCTCAGGGAGTGGGGAGGCGGGAATGTTCCCTGGGGCACCGGCGTGGGCTCCTCCCCAGAACGGTTCTGGTCCACGCATGCGCTCGCACACTCCCCCACATACCCAGATGCGCGTCTGTGTCGGAGAAGGCAGCCTCTCCCAATCTGTGTATAGACATTAATCACAGTGGAAAATCATTCATATCGCAGGAGACCGGCTTAGCCTGGGGAACGGACAGAAAAGGCAGGAGCTTAAATCCTGTGAGAAAGGACTGGATGGGGGTGGAGGGGTAAGAGAAGGGGACGAGGGTCAGATGTGAAGACTGAGTCAAGGGACAAGTCCTTCGTGGTTCAAGGGTCCTCCCTACCTGTCTTTGGGACCCTAAAGGGCCCCTCCACCAGCAGCAGGAGCAGCAGTTCAGGGAGCAGGCCACATTTCAGGCCCTTTTCTCACCCGAGATTTCAATGCTGGGGCTGGATATAATAAAAATAATAGCATTTGTTAAGTGCTTACTATGTGCAAAGCACTGTTCTAAGCGCTGGGGAGGATACAAGGTGATCAGGTTGTCCCACCTGGGGCTCACAGTCTTAATCCCCATTTTACAGGCGAGGGAACTGAGGCTCAGGGAAGTTAAGCGACTTGCCCAAGGTCACACAGCAGATGTCTGGGTCCTGAAATTGGAGCAACGTCTGCCATTCCTGTCGGGAGCCGACCCTCAGGTCTCATCACCAATTTTCCGGCTTATCTGTCTGACCACTGCCGTCTCACGGCCTGACTTTCTCTTCTCGCTGCCCTCACTTACCCCCTTCACCCAGGGAAGAGAATTTCTAGCATCCAAGTTCTTTCCATAAAGGTCTCCAATCAGTCCATAAGTACTATTTATTGAGCACCCACTGTGTGCCGAGCCCTGTGCTAACCACTGAGTACAACAGAGCAATAAGATAATAATAACGGTATTAAAGAAGTACTCACTCTGTACCAAGAGCTGGGGTAGATACATGGTAATTAGGTCAGCCGGTGCCCGTCCCGCATGGGAGAACAGGGGTTGAATCCCCTCTTCACAGAGGAGGAAACGGAGGCACAGAGAAATGAAGCGACTTGCCCAAGCTCACACAGCAGGTAGGTGCACAGTCGGGATGAGAACTCGGGTCCCCTGACTGCCAGGGTGTGCTCTTTCCACTGAGCCACACTGCTTCTCCGGGAGTTTACCGTCCAGTGAGAGAGATGGGCACTAAAATAATTTGGCAGCTAGGAGAAGGAAAAGAGGACATGGATATAACAGTGCTTAAGTAATGGGGAAAGTAAGCTTGGCACAAGGGCTGCAGGCGGTTGGGAGTCCACGAATGCTCAAGTGGTGCAGAAATGCTGAAGTGGCAGTCGGGAGGCTATAACGTGGGGGGTATAGAAATGGGGATTAAGACTGTGAGCCCCATTTGGGACAAGGGCCCTGTCCAACCAGAGTACTTTGTATCTCCCCCGGCGCTTAGAACGGCGCCTGGCGCATCATCATCATCAATCGTATTTATTGAGCGCTTACTGTGTGCAGAGCACAGTACTAAGCGCTTGGGAAGTACAAATTGGCAACATATAGAGACAGTCCCTACCCAACAGTGGGCTCACAGTCTAATAGGAGGAGACAGAGAACAAAGCCAAACATACTAACAAAATAAAATAAATAGAATAGATATGTACAAGTAAAATAAATAGAGTAACACATATGTACAAACATATATACATATATACAGGTGCAGTGGGGAAGGGAAGGAGGTAAGATGGGGGGATGGAGAGGGGGACGAGGGGGAGAGGAAGGAAGGGGCTCAGTCTGGGAAGGCCTCCTGGAGTAGGTGAGCTCTCAGTAGGGCCTTGAAGGGAGGAAGAGAGCTAGCTAGTAAGCACTTAACAAATACCATTTAAAAAAAAAAACAAAACTGGGGAAGGCCTCCCTGCAGGAAATGGGATTTCAGGAGGGCTGTGAAGATGGGAAAGCTGGGGTCTGCTGCTGAATTCGAAGGTGCGGGGGAGGGTTTTCCAGGCAGGGCGGGGAAGGGCACGGACAAGAAGTCAGAGGCCAAAGAACGTGGCCCATTGAGCAGGTAACTGAGGAGGAACAGAGGGAGAGTTGAGAGTAGTGGGAGAGGACAGCAGGTAAGTAAGGAGAGAGCTGACGGAATGTCTTCAATCCATTGATGTGGAAAGGCATGGGTAAACCACTGGAGGGTTTTGAAGAATGGAGAGATGTGGGCAGAACAACATCTTTAAAAAAATGATCCAGGCAGCAGACTGAAGTATGGACTGAAGAAGGACGAGGCTGGAGGCAGGAAGACAGCACGGCGTAGTGGACAGATCATGGGCCTGGGGGTCAGAAGGTCATGGGTTCTAACGCTGCCTCCACCATTTGTCTGCTGTGTGACCTTAGGCAAGTCACTTCACTTCTCTATGCCTCAGTTCCCTCACCCGTCAAATGGGGATGGAGACTGGGAGCCCCACATGGGACAGGGACTGTGTCCAACCCAATTAGCTTGTATTCACCCCAGTGCTTAGTACAGTGCCTGGCACACAGCAAGCGCTTAACAAATACCATAATTATTATAATTAGTACCAATGAAGATGGATGCAGTAGCCAAGCCAGGGTATGGGAAGAGCCCAGACCAGCATGGTGGCCATTTGGTTGAAGAGGAAGGGGTGGATCTCCTAATGTCCTAACTCCACCCCTTAGAGGATCTAGCTCTAATCAGGATTTTGCAGGGCAGATTGCTCTTCCCCCTTCCTGCTCTAATGGCTGGAACTTTTTGGGCAGGTTGGTAACTACAGAAATGGGGTGGGGGAAAGCAGGAAATGTGCCCCGAGGGAGCTGAGAGAGAGGAGTCGTGCGTGAGTGAGAACGCGGTAAGGTATCCGTGTTTAGTGTATGAGGTTGGAAGCATGAAGCATGTAACATGTGATACAGTGGAAGGTAGGGATGTGAAATGTGTCTGGTGTTAGGATGTGTGGATATGGGTCTTTATGTTGCATGGGTTTTACATACAGCTTGTTGGGCAAGTGTGTACTCTAGATGGTAAATAGATACGAATGCATTTAGGTGCCAGGTCTGGATTACATGTAAATTGTTATAGTAATATCTTATTTTTATCATCATCATTATTACATGAACCATGCACAGGAGGGAATGCCTGGAGGGGTGGTATTTAAGTGACAGAATGGGATGTGAAGGGGTGGTTAAATATAAGAGTTGGTGGATAAGAGTGGGGTGTGTGTGTGTGTAAGTGGTGGGCATCCAGCTGATGCAAACTTTTGTTAGGTCAAGGTCAAAACATCTAGCTAGTCCTGTCTTCTTAGCTTCTCCTCCCCTCCAGAAGAATGAAAGAAATAGAATGCACACAGTATTTGGACAGGATCCATCCTCCTGCATTAGTAGATTAGGTCACAGACCGCCGCTGAACTGCTGCCCTCCGGCTTCCCAACCTGCCATTTTGGCACAAATCAATCAATCAATCGTATTTATTGAGCGCTTACTGTGTGCAGAGCACTGGACTAAGCGCTTGGGAAGTACAAGTTGGCAGCATATAGAGACAGTCCCTACCCAACAGTGGGCTCACAGTCTAAAAGGGGGAGACAGAGAACAAAACCAAACATACTAACAAAATAAAATAGAATAGATATGTACAAGTAAAATAAATAAATAGAGTAATAAATATGTACAAACATATATACATATATACAGGTGCTGTGGGGAAGGGAAGGAGGTAAGATGGGGGGATGAAGAGGGGGACGAGGGGGAGAGGAAGGATGAGGCTCAGTCTGGGAAGCTCTCCAACCACTGATTGGGAATATCAAATTAGAGATATTTAATATTTAAACTTTCGGGGGCCTAGGCCAGGCCCCGGGTCCACCAATCCCTCTAGACTGTGAGCTCCTTGTGGGCAGGGAAGGTGTCTATCAACTCTACTATCTTGTTCTCTCCCACACATCTAGTACAGGGCTCAGCACCAAGCGAAAGCTCAATAAATCCTATCGACTGATTGATCAGTTGATAGTCCCAGGCTGGCATGTGGTCCCCCAAAAGTCCAGGCCTGCAATGCCACCTCCCTGTGCCCTGTGCTTCGGTCCGGCCACGTTTGTGGGGGGCGGGGGGGGGGGGAGAGAAGTGCAAGTAAATGTCCAAGTGTGGTAGAGGGGCTCTCTCCCCAGCCCCCTTCACATCCAGCAGACAACTGCTCTTCCTATTTTCAAGGCCTTTCCGAAATCACATCTTCAGGAGGTCTTCCCTGATAAATCTCTCACTGCCCCACCTAACTTTCCCCTCCAACTACTACTTCAACACTTCTGAGTCACTGAAGCACGTGGGTGCTCGAAACCCCCCTTCCCCTCCCCACTGTACTGATGTACAGCTCTTTCAACTCTCTTCCTCTTACCTGTAATTTATTTTAGTATCCTGAGGGCAGTGAACAGGTCTGCTAATTCCACTGTAATAACTGTGGTATTTGTTAAGCGCTTACTATGTGCCAAGCACTATAATGAGCGCTGGGGGAGGTAGAAGGTGATCAGATCTGACCCACGTGGGGTTCACAGTCCAATTAGGAGGGAGAAAAGGAAATGGATCCCCATTTTACAGATTCTGCAACCGTTTAGTACAGCACTGTGCACAGAGTAAGTGCTTCACAGCTCCATAAACTCTGACTGATTGATGGGGCAGTGGTACATACACGGGAGTGGGTCTTTGCTGGTGTGTCCTTTCTGTCGACACCTCCAACCCTCCAAGGGTGATGGCTGTTCTTCCTCCTGCGTCCACTGTTTGTAGATGTTTTGTGTTTATGCCGCTCCTGGAAAGCAGGAAAAGCGTGTCATGCTTCTGTTATAGCCTTCTAAGAGCTCAATACAGTCCTCTGCACTCCGTAGGCACGCAATAAATACCACCGACTGCTGGATCGACTTAACAGACAATTACGGAGGCAGTCCCTGACCTCATGAGTCTCTTGGCGGCCCCTGACCTCACTTTTTTCTCAGTGACCCCTGTGACCCCAAAAGCCTCTCAGCAATTCCTTTGACCCCATGAGTCTCTCAGGGGACCCAGGCCAGGTGTCCTGTGAAGCATATTTCACACTCAGGGCAGCCCACATGCCCCGAGAAGCAGCATGGGGTAGTGGATAGAGCCCGGGTGTCACAGAGAAGCAGTGTGGCTCAGTGGAAAGAGCCCGGGCTTTGGAGTCAGAGGTCATGGGTTCAAATCCCGGCTCCGCCACTTGTCAGCTGTGTGACTTTGGGCAAGTCACTTTATTTCTCTGGGCTAAGCAACCTCATCTGTCAAATGGGGATTAAGCCTGTGAGCCCCATGTGGGACAACCTGATCACCTTGTAAACTCCCCAGCGCTTAGAACAGTGCTTTGCACATAGTAAGCGCTTAATAAATGCCATCATTATTATTATTATTATTATAAGGCCCTGGGTTCTAATCCCAGCTCCGCCACTTGTCAGCTGTGTGACTTTGGGCAAGTCACTTCATTTCTCTGGGCTAAGCAACCTCATCTGTCAAACGGGGATTAAGCCTGTGAGCCCCACGTGGGACAACCTGATCACCTTGTAAACTCCCCAGCGCTTAGAACAGTGCTTTGCACATAGTAAGCGCTTAATAAATGCCATTATTATTATTATTATTATTATTATAAGGCCCTGGGTTCTAATTCCAGCTCCGCCACTTTTCTGCTGTGTGACGTTGGGCAGGTCACTTTACTTCTCTGTGCCTCAGTACCCTCATCGGTAAAATGGGAATTGAGACTGTGAACCTCACATGGGACAGGAACTGGGACCAACCCCATTCGCTGGTATCCACCCCAGTGCTTAGTACAGTGCCTGGTGCATAGTAAGTGCTTAACAAATACCATACTTATTATGATTGTAATTATTATTATTGTTTAACTCGTGCAGGCAGAGCTGTAGCGGCTCTCCCCAAGGGGTTGTGGAAGTGGGGGTTCGGACAACCCCGCCCTCTCCCCCAGCCCACGGGCAGGTGAGGCCCAGGACCGGCCCTGCTGCAGGGGAGCGTGGCGGGGTGTGCTGGGCCGGGCTCCTGACCCTGTGCTGAGGTCACAGGTCAATCAAGAGGCAGGAGCAGTGTTGTGTACAGACCAGACCATGGGCCCAGGGGTCAGAAGGTCCTAGGTCCTCATCCCTGCTTCACACTGAGAGGCAGCGTGGCTCAGTGGAAAGAGCACGGGCTTTGGAGTCAGAGGTCATGGGTTCGAATTCCAGCACCGCCAATTGTCAGCTGTGTGACTTTGGGCAAGTCACTTCACTTCTCTGTGCCTCAGTTACCTCATCTGGAAAATGGGGATGAAGACTGTGAGCCCCCTGGTGGGACAACCCGATCACCTTGTAACCTCCCCAGCGTTTGGAACAGCGCTTTGCACATAGTAAGCACTTACTAAATGCCATTATTATTATCATCCCTGCTCCACTGCTTGTCTGCTGTGTGACCTTGGGTGAGCCATTTCACTTCGTGGGCCTCAGGTACCTCGACTGCAAAACGGGGATTGAGACTGTGAGCCCCACGTGAGACGGGGACCGGCTCCAACCTGATAACCTCGCATCCACCTTGGTGCCCAGTACGGTGCCTGGCATGTAGTAAGCCCTCAATCAATGCCATAAAGAAGAGGAGGGGGAGGACGGGTGATGGCGGGGAGGTTGCTCACCGGGGCCAAAATGCTGAGCTGAGCGGGGCGGCGGGGGTCGGGTCAGGGCAGGCCCGGGCGGAAGCAGGTCTGCATGGCAGGAGCCGCCCTGTCTAAGCGGCAATGGGTCGGAGCCCTCCCCCCCCCCAACACACACACACACACACACACACACACACACACACACACACACACACACACACACACACACACACACACACACACACACACACACACACACACACACACACACCCCCCCCCCCCCCCCCCCCCCCCTCGGCCTGGCGCCCCCGGCTCCCACCCCGCCAACCTTCGGACGGGCCCAAGACGGGGTCCAGCCTGGGTCCCGCGTTGGGAAGCCCCCCTCTTCCTCCCTTCAAGGCCCTACTGAGAGCTCCCCTCCTCCAGGAGGCCTTCCCACACTGAGCCCCTTCCTTCCTCTCCCCCTCGTCCCCCTCTCCATCCCCCTCATCTTACCTCCTTCCCTTCCCCACAGCACCTGTCTATATGCATATATGTCTGTACATATTTGTTACTCTATTTATTTAACTTGTACATATCTATTCTATTTATTTTATTTTGTTAGTATGTTTGGTTTTGTTCTCTGTCTCCCCCTTTTAGACTGTGAGCCCACTGTTGGGTAGGGACCGTCTCTATATGTGGTCTCTATATGTTGCCACCTTGTACTTCCCAAGTGCTTAGTCCAGTGCTCTGCACACAGTAAGCACTCAATAAATACGATTGATTGATTGATTGATCCAGGCCGGGGCCTCGGCGGGGAGCGCCCCCTCCAGGCCGGGCCCGCGGCGGGGGGCGTCCCCTACAAACCTGGGGGCTGCGGCGGGGAGCGCCCCCTACATCCAGGCCGGGACCGTGGCGGGGAGCGCCCCCTACAGGCCGGGGCCCGCGGAGAGGAGCGCCCCCTACAGGCCGGGGAGCCGCGGCCGAGAGCGCCCCCTACAAGCCGGGGGGCCGCGGAGGAGAAGCATGGTGGCTCAGTGGAAAGAGCACGGGCTTTGGAGTCGGAGGTCTCGGGTTCGAATTCCAGCACCGCCAATTGTCAGCTATGTGACTTGGGGCAAGTCACTTCACTTCTCTGTGCCTCAGTTCCCTCATCTGTAAAATGGGGATGAAGACTGTGAGCCCCCCGTGGGACAACCTGATCACCTTGTAACCTCCCCAGCGCTTAGAACCGTGCTTTGCACATAGTAAGCTTTTAATAAATGCCATTATTATTATTATTACAAGCCGGAGCCCGCGGCGGGGAGCGCCCCCTTCAGGCCGGGGCCGCGGCGGGGAGCGCCCCCTACAGGCCGGGGGCCTGCGGCGGGGAGCGCCCCCTACAGTGCGGGGCCCGCGGAGAGGAGCGCCCCCTACAGGCCGGGGGGGGGGCCGCGGCGGGGAGCGCCCCCTACAGGCCGGGGCCGCGGCGGGGAGCGCCCCCTACAGTGCGGGGCCCGAGGAGAGGAGCGCCCCCTCCAGGCCGGGGGGGGGGGGCCGCGGCGGGGAGCGCCCCCTCCCTCCAGGCCGGGGCCCGGCGTCTGTGCGTGCGGGAGGAGGGAGGAAGAGGGGCCGGGGGCCGGGGGGGGGTCCGGGGCGGGCCCGGGCGGGCGGCGGCCGGTCCGGGAATGTTGGGAATGCGGGCGGCCGGGCAGGAGGGCGGGCGGCGCGGGCGGCTGGCCCCCGGGGCGGAGGCGGGAGGCGGGAGGCGGGGGGGCGGGGCCGGTCTGGGCACGCGCCGGGCACGCCGGCCCCAAGCGGGGGCGGAGAGAGAGGGAGAGGGAGAGGCCGGGCGGAGCCCCAGCTTCCCCCGTCCCGGCCGGACCGCCCGCCCGCCCTTGTCCAGCCCTCCGACGGGGATGGGGGGCTCTTCCTCCCGCCCCACTCCCCCCAGGAGGGGCGACCCTCCAGTGGCTAACAATCAATCTGCGCATCAGGCAGAAACTCCTCCCCCTGGGCTTCCAGGCCGTCCATCCCCTCGCCCCCTCCTACCTCACCTCCCTTCTCTCCTTCTCCAGCCCGCACCCTCCGCTCCTCCGCCGCTAATCTCCTCACCGGGCCTCGTTCTGGCCTGTCCCTCCATCGACCCCCGGCCCACGTCCTCCCCCTGGCCCGGAATGCCCCCAATCCCTCTGCCCCTCCGCCAAGCTCGCTCTCTTCCTCCCTTCAAGGCCCTACTGAGAGCTCCCCTCCTCCAGGAGGCCTTCCCACACTCAGCCCCCTCCTTCCTCTCCCCCTCGTCCCCCTCTCCATCCCCCCCATCTTACCTCCTTCCCTTCCCCACAGCACCTGCATATATGTGTGTACGTATTTATTACTCTGTTTATTTTACTTGCACATATCTATTCTACTTATTTTATTTTGTTAGTATGTTTGGTTTTGTTCTCTGTCTCCCCCTTTTAGACTGTGAGCCCACTGTTGGGTAGGGACTGTCTCTATATATTGCCAACTTGGACTTCCCAAGCGCTTAGTCCAGTGCTCTGCACACAGTAAGCGCTCAATAAATACGATTGATTGATTGATTCCCCCAATCCGAACTATTGCCCCCCACACACCCCGGCTTCTCGCCCAGGCCCTGCTCCCCTGCCACCATCTAGGCGTCCCGCATGGAGAAGCAGCTTGGCTCTGTGGAAAAGAGCACGGGCTTGGGAGTCAGAGGTCATGGGTTCAAATCCCGGCTGTGTGACTTCGGGCAAGTCACTTCAATTCTCTCAGGGTGCCTCAGTTACCTCATCTGTAAAATGAGAGCTCACCTCCTCCAAGAGGCCTTCCCAGACTGAGCCCCCTTTTTCCTCTCCTCCTCCCCATCTCCCCGGCCCTACCTCCTTCCTTTCCCCACAGCACCTGTATGTATGTTTGTACAGGTTTATTACTCTATTTATTTTACTTGTACACATTTACTATTCTATTTATCATCATCAATCGTATTTATTGAGCGCTTACTATGTGCAGAGCACTGTACTAAGCGCTTGGGAAGTACAAATCGGCAACATATAGAGACAGCCCCTACCCAACAGTGGGCTCACAGTCTAAAAGGGGGGAGGCAGAGAACAAAACCAAACATACTAACCAAATAAAATAAATAGAATAGATATGTACAAGTAAAATAAATAGAGTAATAAATATGTACAAACATATATACATATATACAGGTGCTGTGGGGAAGGGAAGGAGGTAAGATGGGGGGATGGAGAGGGGGACGAGGGGGAGAGGAAGGAAGGGGCTCAGTGTGGGAAGGCCTCCTGGAGGAGGTGAGCTCTCAGTAGGGCCTTGAAGGGAGGAAGAGAGCTAGTGCCAAGCACCGTTCTGAGCCCACTGTTGGGTAGGGACCGTCTCTCTAGGTTGCCAACTTGGACTTCCCAAGCGCTCAGTCCAGTGCTCCGCACGCAGTAAGCGCTCGATAAATACGATTGAATGAATGACTGTTCGAAGCGCTGGGGAGGTTACAAGGTGATCAGGTGGCCCCACGGGGATTCATCCCCATTTTACAGATTCGAATCCTGGCTCCTCCACTTGCCTGCTGTATGACCTTGGGCAAGACACTTAACCACTCTGTGCCTCAGTCAGTCAGTCGTATTTATTGAGCGCTTACTGTGTGCAGAGCACTGGACTAAGCACTTGGGAAGGACAAGTTGGCAACATCTAGAGACGGTCCCTACCCAACGGCGGGCTCACAGTCGAGAAGGGGGAGACAGACAACAAGACAAGACATATTAACCAAATAAAATAAATAGAATAAATATGGACGAATAATAGAGTAATAAATACGTACAAACATATATACATAGTTTCAGCCTCAGTTGCCTCATCTTCACCTCGGAACCTCCCCAGCGCTGAGAACGGCGCTTTGCACATAGTAAGCGCTTAACAAATAGCATCATCATCGACCTCCCCAGCGCTTAGAGAGGTGCGCGTGGGAAGCGGTTAACAAATACCATCATCATCATCATCAAACAGAGAAGCAGCGTGGCTCAGTGGAAAAGAGCCCGGGCTTTGGAGCCAGAGGTCGTGGGTTCGAATCCCGACTCCGCCACTTGTCAGCTGGGTGACTTTGGGCAAGTCACTTCTCTGGGCCTCAGTTCCCTCATCTGGAAAATGGGGATGAAGACTGCGAGCCCCCCGTGGGACAACCTGATCACCTTGGAAC
The DNA here is from genome assembly GCF_015852505.1 of Tachyglossus aculeatus. Lineage (NCBI taxonomy): Eukaryota > Metazoa > Chordata > Mammalia > Monotremata > Tachyglossidae > Tachyglossus > Tachyglossus aculeatus. The sequence continues at coordinate 34,762,967 of NC_052071.1, forward strand.
CTCCCCAGCAGCGCTTAGAACGGTGCTTTGCACATAGTAAGCGCTTAATAAATGCCATTATTATTATTATTATTATTATTAGCATCGACCTCCCCAGCGCTTAGAGCGGTGCACGTGGGAAGCGGTTAACAAATAGCATCATCAAACAGAGAAGCAGCGTGGCTCAGTGGAAAAGAGCCCGGGCTTTGGAGTCAGAAGTCGTGGGTTCCAATCCCGGCTCCGCCCCTTGTCAGCTGGGTGACTTTGGGCAAGTCACTTCTCTGGGCCTCAGTTCCCTCATCTGGAAAATGGGGGTGAAGACTGCGAGCCCCCCGTGGGGCAACCTGATCACCTCGGAACCTCCCCAGCGCTTAGAACGGTGCTTTGCACATAGTAAGCGCTTAATAAATGCCATTATTATTATTATTATTATTATCATCGACCTCCCCAGCGCTTAGAGCGGTGCGCGTGGGAAGCGGTTAACAAATAGCATCATCAAACAGAGAAGCAGCGTGGCTCAGTGGAAAAGAGCCCGGGCTTTGGAGTCAGAGGTCGTGGGTTCGAATCCCGGCTCCGCCCCTTGTCAGCTGGGTGACTTTGGGCAAGTCACTTCTCTGGGCCTCAGTTCCCTCATCTGGAAAATGGGGGTGAAGACTGCGAGCCCCCCGTGGGACAACCTGATCACCTTGGAACCTCCCCAGCAGCGCTTAGAAGGGTGCTTTTCACATAGTAAGCGCTTAATAAATGCCATTATTATTATTATTATTATTATTAGCATCGACCTCCCAGCGCTTAGAGCGGTGCACGTGGGAAGCGGTTAACAAATAGCATCATCAAACAGAGAAGCAGCGTGGCTCAGTGGAAAAGAGCCCGGGCTTTGGAGTCAGAAGTCGTGGGTTCGAATCCCGGCTCCGCCCCTTGTCAGCTGGGTGACTTTGGGCAAGTCACTTCTCTGGGCCTCAGTTCCCTCATCTGGAAAATGGGGGTGAGGACTGCGAGCCCCCCGTGGGGCAACCTGATCACCTCGGAACCTCCCCAGCAGCGCTTAGAAGGGTGCTTTGCACATAGTAAGCGCTTAATAAATGCCATTATTATTATTAGCATCGAGCTCCCCAGCGCTTAGAGCGGTGCACGTGGGAAGTGGTTAACAAATAGCATCATCATCAAATAAAGAAGCAGCGTGTCTCAGTGGAAAAGAGCCCGGGCTTTGGAGTCAGAGGTCGTGGGTTCGAATCCCGGCTCCGCCCCTTGTCAGCTGGGTGACTTTGGGCAAGTCACTTCCCTGGGCCTCAGTTCCCTCATCTGGAAAATGGGGGTGAGGACTGCGAGCCCCCCGTGGGACAACCTGATCACCTTGGAACCTCCCCAGCAGCGCTTAGAAGGGTGCTTTGCACATAGTAAGCGCTTAATAAATGCCATGATTATTATTAGCATCGAGCTCCCCAGCGCTTAGAGCGGTGCACGTGGGAAGCGGTTAACAAATAGCATGATTGCTATTATTATTATTATCCGTGGCCAGCCCAGCCCTGCCCCGGGCCGCCCGAGGGGCTTCATTTGGGCCGCCGCACCTGCCCCGGCGCCCGCCGACGGGCCGGGCCGGGCCGGGCCGGGCCGGGCCGGGCCGGGCGGGGCCCCCTTGCCCCCCGCACCCCTGCCCCGCAGGGCCCCCACCTGCCGGGACGGGCCCCGGCCTGCCTGCCGCCTTGGCCTCCTATAAATCTCACCCACGGCTGCCCCGCACTCCCAACGGGAGACACCAACCGGAGTGGCCAAGCGCTTCGCCCAGTGCTCCGCACACAGTAAGCGCTCAATAAATACGATTGACTGACTGAGTGGACGCGGTCCCCCGGGATGGCGGTGGCCAATTTGCGCTACAGCACGGGCATCTCCAGCGGCTTCAAGGTCTACATCCTGGAGGGTGAGTGCGGGGGGCCCCCCGCCCATCTTACCTCCTTCCCTTCCCCACAGCATCTGGGTATCAATCAATCAATCAATCGTATTTATTGAGCGCTGACTGTGTGCAGAGCACCGGACTAAGCACTTGGGAATCAATCAATCAATCGTATTTATTGAGCGCTTACTGTGTGCAGAGCACTGGACTAAGCGCTTGGAAAGAACAATCAATCAATCAATCGTATTTATTAAGCGCTGACTGTGTGCAGAGCACTGGACTTAGCACTTGGGAATCAATCAATCAATCGTATTTATTGAGCGCTGACTGTGTGCAGAGCACCGGACTAAGCACTTGGGAAGGACAATCAATCAATCGTATTTATTGAGCGCTGACTGTGTGCGGAGCACTGGACTAAGCACTTGGGAATCAATCAATCAATCGTATTTATTGAGCGCTGACTGTGGGCAGAGCACCGGACTAAGCACTTGGGAATCAATCAATCAATCGTATTTATTGAGCGCTGACTGTGTGCAAAGCACTGGACTAAGCACTTGGGAAGGACAATCAATCAATCGTATTTATTGAGAGCTGACTGTGTGCAGAGCACTGAACTAAGCACTTGGGAATCAATCAATCAATCGTATTTATTGAGCGCTGACTGTGGGCAAAGCACTGGACTAAGCGCTTGGGAAGTACAGTCAATCAATCGTATTTATTGAGCGCTTACTGTGTGCGGAGCACTGGACTAAGCACTTGGGAAGTACAATCAATCAATCGTATTTGTTGAGCGCTGACTGTGTGCAGAGCACTGGACTAAGCGCTTGGAAAGAACAATCAATCAATCAATCGTATTTATTAAGCGCTGACTGTGTGCAGAGCACTGGACTTAGCACTTGGGAATCAATCAATCAATCGTATTTATTGAGCGCTGACTGTGTGCAGAGCACCGGACTAAGCACTTGGGAAGTACAATCAATCAATCGTATTTATTGAGCGCTGACTGTGTGCGGAGCACTGGACTAAGCACTTGGGAAGTACAATCAATCAATCGTATTTATTGAGCGCTGACTGTGTGCAGAGCACCGGACTAAGCACTTGGGAATCAATCAATCAATCGTATTTATTGAGCGCTTACTGTGTGCAGAGCACTGGACTAAGCGCTTGGAAAGTACAATCAATCAATCAATCGTATTTATTGAGCGCTGACTGTGGGCAGAGCACTGGACTAAGCACTTGGGAAGTACAATCAATCAATCGTATTTATTGAGCGCTGACTGTGCAGAGCACCGGACTAAGCACTTGGGAATCAATCAATCAATCGTATTTATTGAGCGCTGACTGTGTGCGGAGCACTGGACTAAGCACTTGGGAATCAATCAATCAATCGTATTTATTGAGCGCTGACTGTGTGCGGAGCACTGGACTAAGCACTTGGGAAGTACAGTCAATCAATCAATCGTATTTATTGAGCACTTACTGTGGGCAGAGCACCGGACTAAGCACTTGGGAAGTACAATCAATCAATCGTATTTATTGAGAGCTGACTGTGCAGAGCACTGGACTAAGCACTTGGGAAGTACAATCAATCAATCGTATTTATTGAGAGCTGACTGTGGGCAGAGCACTGGACTAAGCACTTGGGAAGTACAATCAATCAATCGTATTTATTGAGAGCTGACTGTGCAGAGCACTGGACTAAGCACTTGGGAAGTACAACCAATCAGTCGTATTTATTGAGAGCTGACTGTGGGCAGAGCACTGGACTAAGCACTTGGGAAGTACAATCAATCAATCGTATTTATTGAGAGCGGACTGGGCAGAGCACCGGACTAAGCACTTGGGAAGTACAATCAATCAATCAATCAATCGTATTTATTGAACGCTGACTGTGTGCAGAGCACTGGACTAAGCCCTTGGTAAGTACAATCAATCAATGGTATTTATTGAGCGCTTACTGTGTGCAGAGCACTGGACTAAGCACTTAGGAAGTACAAGTTGGCAACGTATAGAGACGGTCCCTGCCCAACGGTGGGCTCACAGTCTAAGCGGGGGAGACAGAGAACAAAACCAAACATACTAATAAAATAAAATTAATAGAATAGATATGTACAAGTAAAATAAATAAATAAATTAATAGAGTAATAAATATGTACAAACATATATACAGGTGCTGTGGGGAAGGGAAGGAGGTAAGATGGTATATATGTATATATGTTTGTACATATTTATTACTCTATTTATTTTACTTGTACATATCTATTCTGTTAATTTTATTTTTTGTTAGTATGTTTGGTTTTGTTCTCTGTCTCCCCCTTCTAGGCTGTGAGCCCACTGTTGGGTAGGGACTGTCTCTATATGTTGCCAACTTGGACTTCCCAAGCGCTTAGTACTGTGCTCTGCACACAGTAAGCACTCAATAAATACGATTGATTGATTGATTGATTGATTGTCCCGCCATCGACCCCCGGCCCACGTCATCCCCCGGGCCTCTGCCCATTCGCCAAGCTCGCTCTCTTCCTCCCTTCAAGGCCCTACTGAGAGCTCACCTCCTCCAGGAGGCCTTCCCAGACTGAGCCCCTTCCTTCCTCTCCCCCTCATCCCCCTGTCCATCCCCCCCATTTTACCTCCTTCCCTTCCCCACAGCACCTGTATATATGTTTGTACATATTTATTACTCTATTTATTTAACTTGTACATATCTATTCTATTTATTTTATTTTGTTAGTAGGTTTGGTTTTGTTCTCTGTTTCCCCCTTCTAGACTGTGAGCCCACTGTTGGGTAGGGACTGTCTCTATATGTTGCCGACTTGGACTGCCCAAGCACTTAGTCCAGTGCTCTGCACACAGTCAGCACTCAATAAATACGATTGATTGATTTACTCTATATATGTATATATGTTTGTACATATTTATTCCTCTATTTATTTATTTATTTTACTTGTACATATCTATTCTATTTATTTTATTTTGTTAGTATGTTTGATTTTGTTGTCTGTCTCCCCGCTTCTAGACCGTGAGCCCACTGTTGGGTCGGGACTGTCTCTCTATGTTGCCAACTTGGGCTTCCCAAGCGCTTAGTCCAGTGCTCTGCACACAGTCAGCGCTCAATAAATACGATTGATTGATTTACTCTATACATGTATATATGTTTGTACATATTTATTCCTCTATTTATTTTACTTGTACATATCTATTCTATTTATTTTATTTTGTTAGTATGTTTGATTTTGTTGTCTGTCTCCCCGCTTCTACACTGCGAGCCCACTGTTGGGTCGGGACTGTCTCTACCAACTTGGTAGAGTTGCCAACTTGTACTTCCCAAGGGCTTAGTCCAGTGCTCTGCACACAGTCAGCGCTCAATAAATACGATTGATTGATTGATTTACTCTATATATGTATATGTTTGTACATATTTATTCCTCTATTTATTTAACTTGTACATATCTATTCTATTTATTTTATTTTGTTAGTATGTTTGGTTTTGTTGTCTGTCTCTCCGCTTTTAGACTGTGAGCCCACTGTTGGGTAGGGACTGTCTCTAGATGTTGCCAACTTGTACTTCCCAAGCGCTTAGCACAGTGCTCTGCACACAGTAAGCGCTCAATAAATATGATTGATTGATTGATTGACCTTCCCCGCCGTGGCTTGGCGGGAATCCAAGTCCTGCGGGGCGGGAAGACGCGGGACATGGGGGGGGGGGGGGGGGCCCCAACCCCGGAAAAGCGCCCCCTAACGGCCTCCGGTGGGGGCGTTTCTCTCTCTTCTCTCTCCGTCCGTCCGTCCGCGCGCACGCGCGCCCCCTGCAGGCCCCCCGAGCCTGAAGGCCGACCCCAGGCTCCGCCTCCTGCCCCGCCCACGCATCCCCATCTACCCAATCAAACGCCAGCTCAGCCCGGAGCCGCGACGAGCCGGCCAATCCCCGCAGGCGCCGCGGCGAGCCGGCCAATCCCCGCAGGCGCCGCGGCGAGCCGGCCAATCCCCGCAGGCGCCGCGGCGAGCCGGCCAATCCCCGCAGGAGCCGCCGCCCGCCAAGGTGCGGAGAGCAGAGCCCCGCCTCCCCGCCTGGTGAGTTCATTCATTCATTCATTCATTCATTCATTCATTCATTCATTCATTCAATCGTATTTATTGAGCGCTGACCGTGTGCGGAGCACTGGACTAAGCGCTCGGGAAGCGCTAAGCGGTTCGAATCCCGGCTCCACCACGAGTCTGCTGTGTGACCTTGGGCAAGTCACTTAACTTCTCTGGGCCTCAGTTCCCTCATCTGTAAAAATGGGGGACACGTGGGACAACTCGATCACATTGTATCCCCCCCCCCCCAGCGCTTAGAACAGGGCTTTGCACCTAGTAAGCGCTTAACAAATGCCATCATTATTATCATTATTATTATTATTGGGATGTACAAGTTGGCAACATCTAGAGACGGTCCCTACCCAACAGCGGGCCCACAGTCTAGGAGGGGGAGACAGACAACAAAACAAAACATATTAACAGAATAAAATAAATAGAATAAATATGTACAAGTAAAATAAATAAATAAATAGAGTAATAAATACGTACAAACATATATACATATATACAGGTGCTGTGGGGAAGGGAAGGAGTTGCCCGTGGGCCGCGTCAGGGGCCACGCACGATGGACCCTACCCAACAGTAGGACCAGCCCCAGGGGCATGGGGCAGTGGGGCTCGGTGGAAAGAGCCCTGGCTTGGGAGGCAGAAGTCATGGGTTCCAATCCCAACTCCGCCCATTGTCAGCTGTGTGACTTTGGGCAAGTCACTTAACTTCTCTGAGCCTCAGTTCCCTCGTCTGGAAAATGGGGATCAATCAATCAGTCAGTCGTATTTATTGAGCTCTTACTGTGTGCAGAGCACTGGACTAAGCACTTGGGAAGTACAAGTTGGCAACATATAGAGACAGTCCCTACCCAACAGTGGGCTCACAGTCTAGAAGAAGACTATGAGCCCCACGTGGGACAACCTGCTCACCTTGTATCCCCCCCCAGCGCTTAGAACAGTGCTTTGCACATAGTAAGCGCTTAATAAATGCCATCATTATTATTATTGAAAGGGGGATTAAGACTGTGAGCCCCCGGGACAACCTGATCGCCTTGTAACCTCCCCAGCGCTTAGAACACTGCTTAGCACATATTAAGTGCTTAATAAATGACATCATTATTATTTAGTTATTTATCCCAGCCCCCACCCCAGGGCGCCCGTACTCTCCCTCCGACTCTTGACGAAGAAAATAATAATAGTATTTGTTAAGCGCTGACTATGTGCCAAGCACCGCCCGATGGAGGATTCATTCATTCATTCAATCGTATTTATTGAGCGCTTACTGTGTGCAGATCACTGTACTAAGCTTTTGGGAAGGACAAGTCGGCAACATATAGAGACTGTCCGTACCCAACAGCGGGCTCACAGTCTAGAAAGGGAAGACAGACAACAAAGCAAAACATATTAACAAAATAAAATAAGTAGTAGAAATATGTACAAGTAAAATAAATAGAGTAATAAATATGTTCAAACATATATACAGGTGGTGTGGGGAGGGGAAGGAGGTAAGGCGAGGGGGAGGAGGAGGAGAGGAAGGAGGGGGCTTAGTCTGGGAAGGCCTCCTGGAGGAGGTGAGCTCTCAAGGTAATCAGATTGTCTCACGTGGGGTTCCCAGTCTTCATCCCCATTTTACAGATGAGATCACTGAGGCACAGAGAAGTGAAGTGACTTGCCTAAGGTCACACAGCAGACAAGTGGCGGAGTCGGGATTAGGATCCACGAACTCTAACTCCCAAACCCAGGTTCTTGCCACTAAACCACGCTGCTGCCCGTGCCCGTGCAGGGCAGGGGGTTGTCCCCGCTAAATCAGCCCTCCGGGAGCCCCCACTCCCTTCCTCCCTCCCAACTAATTATCCCTTCTTCTTCTCCCGCAGCCTTCAGGCTTCTTCTGAGCGACCGGGCTGGGAGGCGGAGCGGGGGGCTATGAAGGCAGATCCCCCCACGGTGAGCCCCCGGCCCCTCCCGGAGAAGCCGGCCGGACCCCTGGGGGCTCTGCCGCCCTCCGTGCTGCAGCAGGTGAGGGGGGCCCGGAGGGGGGCACACGCTGCCCGGACACCAGCAAGGGGGTGGGAGAGAGCTGGGACCCGCCCTGTGGGGCAGGCCCATGGGACGACCCAAATGGGCCCAGCAAAATTCCCGAGATGCCAGACCACTGGGCATCCTTTCCCGTGGGGTAATCCAGTGCCCACCCTCTCCCAACAGATGCGGCCTTCCGTGATCACGCGTCTGCCCTCCTTGCCTCGCCCGAGCCCCGCCCCGGCCCGCCACAGAGGTGAATGATCCCCTGCTTGCGCCCACCCTTCCTGCCCTTATCATCATGGGGCAACTCCAGATCACCCCCTGCCCTCCCTCCACCCTGGTGTGCCACACTGGAACCATGCCCCTTAACTCCTGCTTCCCTCGTTCTGTAATTTCCCGTCCCCGGGGTCAGGGTGGAGGCATCAGAACCCACATCTGAGACTGACCTCCTCTTGCCTTCCCTCGCTCCTCTTCCTGTAGAGTTTCCTGTGCTGCTGGAGTCCCCCTTGGCTTGGGGCCTGGACCGAGAAGTGCCTCTACTCTGCCTGGAACCCCGCTGACCCGGAGGCCACCAGCCTAGAGGACCAAGAGCCCCACTCGGCCCGGCCCTTGTACATAGTTATTTATTGGTGGAAGGATCCCTGGTGCCCAGCTGCAGGAGGAATAAAGCATGTGAGGCCAAGTCCGTGCCTGCCCTTCTTGTCTCTAACCTCCCCCACCCCCGGTAAGGGGGTCATTTGTCCTGTTTTGTACCAGTCCGATCTTCAGTTGATTGTCCCTTGTCTGCGATGACTAGGGCACCGCGTGCCTATACGGACAGTATTTTTAGTTGAAGTGCCAGGCTCCCTCGCCTCAGCTCCTGCCACCAAATTCCACAGTTTCGCTGTGGCACCCATGTTCACGGCCTGCAAGGATGCTGGAGCAAGGTGGTGGGGGAAGGGGTGGGGGTTTCTTCAGAAAAACACTCCAGGTCCGGGTGGACACGGACCAAATTCTGCCAAAGGGGGTCGGGGATGCCATTACATTACGCTTTGTGCCCGGTCTAACGAATGTGACGTCACGTGGGTGTCTGATACCAGGAACTGCCCTCAGTAGCCACTCTAATCCCCTGCCATCCAAGTCTGCCCCATGTCTGGCCCACCTGCTGCCAATCTCCAGCCCCCTGCCTTAGGAACGAGGGACTGTTTGGGAATTCTGGGGTTTCTCCAGTTGGATCTTTTAGAACACATCCCTGCAACACGTTGTGTGTGTGTGTGTGTCTGTCTGTGTAGATGTGGGTTCGTGTTCCACACTACTTGCTGCTTGATTCCATTTATTTGGGGATCGTGAGAGAGGGAAGAGAGGGGGGTGCTAAGGAGGGACCAGGTTGCAGCTGATTGCTTCCCCTGCAGGGTGAGAACACTTGGGTGGGAAGGAGGGAGGAAGGCGGAAGAGCAGAGTCTAAGGGTCTTTCTCCTCAGGCCCTCTGGGGAGAGAAGGTTGAATTAGCAGGGGCACAGGCAGAAAGCCGCCCCACTGCCCTTCTCCCTACCACCCACTCCTCCTGCCCCAATTTGCTTTAAGCCTGTCCCACTGGGAGGAGAAAGTTGAGGGCCCGGAACCTCCCGGGAGACAGGATCAGGGCCCGTCCGATCCTGAGCCCCCGGGGTTACGTTAGCTACCGGTCAATCCGTCAGTGGTACCCTCGGCACTCAGGTCAGACTGCAGCCGAGTGGGCAGGTCTCCAACGTACCGACAGGACAATGGGGCAGACGTCCCTGCCGCCCGCCCCCAAATGCCTACCCTAGTCTTGGCAGGGTGGAGGGTGGAGGCACGGTCTCTTTTCCTCCACCTTCAGCTTCTGGCCATTCAGCTCAGAGCAGGTGGGATTTGCCCGCCCCCAGAAGGTCACGTTCTTCTTGGCCAAACCCTCGACCTGGGAATACGTGGGCCTGGGTGGGATGAGGATGAGTGAGGTCAGAGGTCACAGTCGGGGAACCCTCCCGCCCTTAGAGCCTTCAGCCCCCAGAGTTCCTCCCCCCGGATCTCGGGGGTACCGAGGGCTCTGCGATCTCCGTGCCCGGCCCCAGGTTCACCCTCCCCTGCCCCAGCTGTGCCCCCGGCCCTCCACTCACGGGTAGGGAGGCAGGATGGCCGTGCAGAGGCGTTGGCGGCTGCGGGTAGGGTTGGGGCCACAGGGCGGGGAGCACAGGCTCCACGACGTCCAGTCTGCCCACTGCCCGTTCACTGGAGGAGACGAGGGGGATCGGTTCTCGGCTGGGCGGACAGAGCTGGCTAGGGAGCCCAACTCCTCCCGGGGGGGATGATCGGGGGGCAGGGGGGAACGACTGGTGCCGGGCTGGGAAAGCCGAGGGGCTCAGGAGCTAGCGGAGGGGTGGGTCACTCACTTTTACAATAGTTGATATTGTAGCAGTGCCGAAAGTCGGAGTGGAGGCCCGGGCACCGATGGCCTTCGTGCAGCCGGCCCTTGCAGGTGCGAGTCCGCTGCTGTTGTCCCGCCACCTCCTGGCAGTTGATCTTTTGGAGCTGGGGCCGGGCACAGTCGTTCCAAGAGCTCCATTCCGTCCACCAGCCGTTCACTGGGGCAAAGGGAAGAAACGAGGGCAGTAGGGCAACTCTGACCCCACCGCGCTCTCCCCCACCACACCGGGGGTCCCTCGTCACCCCGCCTTCCCATCGTCAGCTCCAAGCCCCGCCTGCCCCGGGGCTAGGCGGGAGGTTCTCGGACTGGTGAGCGGTTCTGCCTGAAGTCCCCTCTCTCCCGGGCTCCACTCACCAGGACAAGGCTTCTTGGTGTGGCAGACGGCAGAGCGGGTCCCCTCTCCCTGGCAGGCGGCCCCGCCGTGCTGCGGAGCTGGCCGATCGCAGGGCCGATACTCCCGATTCTGGCCCAGGCCGCAAGTCACTGAACAAGGTCCTGTGGGGGCCCACGACCCCCAGCCCCCAGCCACTGTGGGAGGTGAGGGAGGAATGAAGAAGACCCAGATGGACCCTCCGGTCGGCCTCCCCTCCCGCCTGCCTTCAGAGAGCGATGGCACCAACCCCCTGCCCGGCAACTCCGTCTCCTCTTACTGCACACAGTAAGTGCTCAATAAATACGATTGAATGAATAAGATCCTCCCAATCAATCAATCAATCAAAGGTATTTATTGAGTGCCGTGTGCAGAGCACTGGACTAAGCACTTGGGAGAGCACAGTGCGACAGAGTTGGTAGAAACGTTCCCTGCCCACAGTGAGCTTACAATCTAGAGGAAGAGGACCCTCGGCCGGTTTCCCATCTTCAGGTCTCATGCCACCGTCTGCTTTAAATCCCTTCCAGTGTGCCCTTGTTCTGCCCTCGGAGGAAACGGAGAATGGCCGAGCGATAGCCTCCCTGCGATGACTCTCCAGAGATTTGATGACCATTACCCAGTTCACCATCAACCTCCTCTGCTCCCAGTTCTGTTCACCTTTCCTCACTGCCCTCCGTCCCTTTCATCCTCACTCTTCCTCCTCTGGGCCCTCCGCGCAGCGAAGCCCTGCTCCTCCCAGCCCTTCCTCCAGGCCGGCGGCTGAGGTCAGGAGGGCATCCCAATTCCACCAGAAGGGGTGAAGCCTCCCGGGATGGGCTGGGATGTTTCCAGAGGGTCTCAGCACTAAATCCCGGCCCGACCGGCTCCCGGGGCCTCACGGGCCCACCTCGTCTTGAGTGTTCACTCTTCACCCTGAGCGGAAGCCCTCCCATCCTTCAGGGGTTTGGGAGACGCAGTGAGGGATACAGCCCCTGGGCTCAAGAAACGGCCCGGCCCAGCGGAGAGAACACGGGCCTGAGAGAGGATCTGGGTTCTGGACTCCGCTAATCGCCTGCTTTTGTGGCTACGGGCAAGTCACTTCACTTCTTTGTGCCTCGGTTTCCCCATCTGTAAAATGGGGGTTCAATACCTGTTCTCCCTCCCTCTTAGCCTGTGAGCCCCAGGTGGGTCAGGGACCGTGTCTGATTCATTCATTCAATCATATTTATTGAGCGTCCAAGTTGGCAACATAGAGAGACAGTCCCGACCCAACAGTGGGCTCACAGTCTAGAAGGGGGAGCCAGACAACAAAATCAAACATACTAACAAAATAAAATAAATAGAACAGATATGTACAAGTAAAATAAATTAATAAATAGAGTAATAAATATGTACAAACATATATACATATATAGAGTAAATCAATCAATCGAATTTATTGAGCGCTGACTGTGTGCAGAGCACTGTACTAAGCGCTTGGGAAGTACAAGTTGGCAACATATAGAGACGGCCCCTACCCAACAGCGGGCTCACAGTCTAGAAGGGGGAGACAGACAACAAAACACATTAACAAAATAAAATAAATGGAATAAATATGTACAAATAAAATAAATAAATAAATAAATAAATAGAGAAATAAATACATACAAACATATATACAGGTGCTGCGGGGAGGGGAAGGAGGTAAGGCAGGGGGATGATGCTGATGAACTTGCACTCACCCTAATGCTTAGAACAGCGCTTGGCACCTAGTAGGTGCTTAATAAATACCATCCCCTGGGGCCCGCGGGGAGCCCTCTGGATGTCTGGCAAAGCAAGCAGGGAGTTCCCACAGCAGCAGCCCAAGGTAGGGGGGATCGGTGCCGGATCTGAGGTGGCTGGTCTTGGATGGCTGCCCAAATGGGGACCAGCTCATGGAGGTTTCCCCGAGCCTACGTACTAAGCGCCTACCCCCTCTTCCCCCACCTTCCACCCCAGCCGGCCACTTTCCCCTGCAGCAGTTCTGGGGAGGTGTGGGTTGGGTCAGAGAGGGGCAGCAGCACAGGAGGTCAGGCCACCTAGTTCCAGAGCAGAAAGCAGAGGGAAGGGGATGGTTGCAAGACCGCTCCAGCCTCCTTCAGGGTCCCTTTCTCCACAACGCCTGGGGTGGCTGTCCTAACAGCCCTCCCCTCGGCCCCTAATTAGCCCACACTGACCAGGGTAGGACAAAGACACTGACAATCTCCCCTTGTCTCCACTGAGCTGAGGGCAGGAGGCAGAGTGGCTGCAGGGAGGGAAGAGCAGAGATGCAGAGGTTGCCAGAAGGGTGCCAAAGCAAAGTTTCCTTTAGCTCCATCCCTATGGTGGCCGTCGGGGGAGACCGATGCGGAAGAAAGGAAGGGATGGAGCCCCCTCCCCAAGTTGTCCAATGCCCAGGAAGACAGCTCTGCTGGGCACAATATTCAGACAGGGAACTAACCAATGCCAGGAAGAGCAAGTTCCAGCACGTCTGGCTCTCCTTAACACGTCCCAGATCCCGAAGGCCTTTGACTGCTACAGTGTCGATTGCCGTATTGTACTTTCCAAGCGCTTAGTACAGTGCTCCGGACACGGTAAGTGTTCGATAAATGCGATTGAATGAATGAATACTTGGGACCAGTCAGTGGTCCACTCTGATTCCTGGATCTTTTTCTTCAAAACCTATTCTCACCCGGCCTTCCTCCATCCTGGATCTGCACGGTTTCTTCTTGGTCCCTTTGATGAGACAAACCATTCGTCTCCCGTGGCTAACTGCTTACTCGAGTTTCGCCACTCAGCCAATTCTGCATCCTTCACAGATTCTTTGAGCAAATGAATAAACGCTCCATACTCCTCTCTGGGCCATGGAAGCCCCGGAGCTGACCCTACTAGGAACCATCCTACAGGAAGACACCGAGCCCCTCTCCAAGGCCCCCCGCCCCCCGGGGCCTTCACTGAGCCACCGCGTGCCCCCTTTGTCCCCTTCAGTGCTCCCCCACTGTCCTCCTGAGCCTTTCTCAATGTCCTCTTCTGCTCGGGCCCTTGTCTCCTTGGGGTCCCTCTGGAAGTCCCCTCCCCGCTAACCACCTTGTTGTCCCCCTACCTGGGCAAGGAGGGAGTCCGGAGCTGCAGCTCCTCTGTTCGTAGGCATTGCCGGGGCAGGGTTTCCCCGGGGGGTGTTCGGAGGGGCGGGGGGCCGAGCAGGAGCGAGACCGGCGCTGGGTGGGGGCCGAGGGGCTGCCCTGGCAGGAGGCTGAGCAGATAGCCCATGGTCCCCAGGCCCCCCAGCCTCCATGAGCTGGGCAGAGAAGAAAGGCGGTGATGGAGAGGGGAAAAGACACCCAAATCCAACACCAAAAACACCACCACTGGCGCCCGACCTGCTCTCCCCAGCCAGCCTCTCCCCTCCATGGGGAATGGCCATCCTTAGCCCTCCAGTCTCTTTGACCCTCGGCCCCCTCCCAGCCTGGAGCAGATCTGCCCTCCGCGTTCCCTGCCCCATCTCACCCCCTTCCCTTCCCGAGGCAGGTCTGCTCCTCTGCTCCCCCCGCCCCCTTCCCCCTCAGCTCCCCTCACTGGGGCAGATCTGCTGCGGGTCACAGGTCTGGCTCTCGCTGGCTGCCCCGGGGCAGCTCCCGCCACACTGGGGTGCGGGATTGTCGCAGCGTCGCTGCCGGGTCCGATGGCCCTTGGCACAGGTAACGGAGCAGGCTCCCCAGGGGCTCCACTCCGACCAGCCGCCGGCCTCTGCCAAGGAGACATGGGCGGTTGTCAGAGAGGGGCAGTCCTCCTCACCAGGGCAACAGTCCTCTTCCACCCCAGTCCCCTCATCAGGGAGGGCAGCAGTCCTCTCCCACCCCGATCCCCTCACCTGGGCAGCATCCTCGGTCTTCGCAGGCCTGCAGCTCCCAGCGGACGGGCTTGCCTCCTTCCCCTCCGCTGCACTGTCCCTGCCCAAGGCAGCGCTGGCGCCGCAGCTGGGAGCCCTCCCCACAGGACCTGGAGCACGGCGACCAGGCCGACCAGGGGCCCCAGCTCGCCGGCCTGATGGGGGAGAGGGAGTCCGGCCTGGCAGTCTCTCAGCCTCGGCCCCCAGAGCGGGATTGGAGGAGGGGAATCAGGCTGGAGGCCCAGAGGGCCACGGGACTTGTGTTTGGGACCCGCAGGCTCAGTGTGGCGTGAGAGCTGGGAAGCGTGGACTGAAGGGCCAGAAACTCAGCCTTCTCTTAGTCAGACCCGGGGGGTCAGCGGGGACACCCCCACCCCACCATAGCTTGAATTTGGCTTCCCTCTTCTGTAGCGTAATGTCGGCCTCTGCCTCCCTCTCCCTTCCCATTCCGCTGTCCATCCGGGGCCCTCCGGATCCTGCCCCAGATTCCCCCCCACCCCACCCTGCAAATCGCCTGTACCCCCTGTCTAGGCTCTGAGTCCACTTTGAGAGGCCCAGGGTTGGGGCCGGAGTCCTCTTGCACCGTTGGGGTAGAGGGGCCCTCTGGAGGGTCCCGAGCAAACCATCCCCGGGAGGCTCCCGGCCTTCGCTCCCTGGCCCGGTCCCCGGCACCCCTCACCTGCAGGACTGGCAGGACCCCTTCTGCACGCCCTGGGGCTGGAAGCCGTAGTTGGGATTCAGGCAGCAGTCTTCCTGGCTCACTCCAGCCCCCAGGAGATCCTTGCACTGACCCATCACCTCATCGAACTGTGAGAAGCACAGCACCGACTCTTGGCCTGGACACGCACGCACGCACGCACGCACACCACACACACACACACAATGGACAGACAGACACCAGGGCTCCAACCACAGCTCTGACCTCAAACCCGCAGCCCAACCCGAATGGCCTCTGACTTCTCCTCCTCTCTGCACCCTTTCCTCTCGCTCCCCTTTCCCCGAGCCCACTTCTCCCTCTGAGTCTCCTGGGTTACCTGCCACGTGGTAGGGTAGGGAGCTGCCACAGGCCAGGAGCAGGAATACGAGTCCTGGGCCACGCATGGTGAGAGGGCGAGGAGGGAGAGGAGAGGAGTGTCCCCTTTAGCCTTATACCAGGATCCCAGACCCCACCCCACTCCCGCTGACTCAGGTCTTTCAATAAAGAGGAAGAGCTGTGGGGGAACTGACCCAGGATTACCCAGTCCTTCCCCTTCCTGCCGTTCCTCCCCCCAGAGCCCACGTTTCTCCCGCGTACCAGATAAGATGCCCGGTCCAGGCAATCAGGTCTGGTGGGTTCTGTTCCTGATTCCTCCCGCCACGTGACCCTAGCTCAGGTCTTTCCCTTCATGTCTTGAAGGGGGAAAGACATTCATTCATTCATTCAATCGTATTTATTGAGCGCTTACTGTGTGCAGAGCACTGTACTAAGCACTTGGGAAGTACGAGTTGGCGTCATATAGAGACGGTCCCTACCCAACAGCGGGCTCACAGTCTAGAAGGGGAAGACAGACAACAAAACAAAACATATTAACCAAATAAAATAAATAGAATGGTAAATATGTACAAGTAAAATAAACAGAGTAATAAATATGTACAAATATATATACAGGTGCTGCTTCCCTTTCCTTCCCTGCTTGGGTTCCTCTCCCTTCTTCCGCCCCAGGCCTTTCCGCATCTCCCACCTCCTCTCCCTGCCCGCACCCCTCTACCTCCTGGGGTGACAAGGAGGCCCGGGTCCAGGCTGGCCCCCTCCAACACCTGGCGGTCACTCCTCCAGGCTGGCCGGCCCAGTCCTCCCCAAACCATTTAGTGTGGTCAGCCCAGGGAGTGGACGAGAAAGGAAGTGAAAATAGGGAACGAGTCAAGGCACTGGAAATTGAGGAACTTAGGTTGGGGGAGGTCAGAGGTCAGGGCAGACCACCACCTTGGAGCCCCCAGCTAGGGTGAGGATGGGAGTCCAAGTGATTCAGAGAGCCCCAGATAGAAATAGGGAGGGGTCTGGCTTCCCCTTCCTGACACGTGGTGACCTACAAGGGGCCAAACTGGGGGGACTGGGAGAGCCCCACCACAGATCGATGACTTTGGGTTAGTCTGGGGTCTAGGAAGGGGCCACCCAGGGGAGGTTGTGGTGGAAGAGGAAGCAGCTTCAGTCAAGCAGGCGATGCAGGTGTGGGGAGGGAGGGAGAGAGAGATGCAAGGATGGAAAGGGAGGACCAGAAGCAACTAGAGAAGCAGCGTGATGCAGTGGATACAGCGAGAACCTGGGAGTCAGAAGGTCGTGGGTTCCAGTCCTGGCCCCACCACTTCTCTCCTGTGTGACCTTGGGCAAGTCACTTTACTTCTCTGGGCCTCAGTTCCCTCATCTGTAAAATGCGGGTTAAGACCGTGAGCCCCAAGTGGTCCAGGGACTGTGTCCAACCGGATTTGCTTGTATCCGCCCCAGCGCTTAGTAGAGTGCCTGGCACATAGTAAGCGCTTAACGAATACCACAGTTATTATTATTATCTAGGAAGGGGGGATCAGAGTTCAGAGAGGTCGCAGGCAACTAAAAGAGACCAACGGGAACAGAGGCAGGGTGGTGAACCCAGGCAGGAAAATACAGAATGGGAGAGAACTGGCTGGGAGCAAGCGCGGTGGAAAAGTGCTGAGGAGGAATCGGTAAAGTATGTTTGGTTTTGTTCTCTGTCTTCCCCTTTTAGACTGTGAGCCCACTGCTGGGTAGGGACTGTCTCCATATGTTACCAACTTGTACTTCCCAAGCGCTTAGTACAGTGCTCTGCACACAGTAAGCGCTCAATAAATACGATTGATGATGATCCCTGCTGAGATCCGGGACCGGGATGGCAGCAGTGGAGAAACGCAGCCAGAACATCCAGAGCTGCGGGCCATGTGTTCTGATTCCGAGATGGAGCAGAGCAGCTGTGGCCCCCTCCTCTCCTGGCTCCTTTGGGGTCTCCTCCTCATCCTCCCGTCACTCACTATGGGTCCTGGGGTCCTTTCCAGGGGACCCGATAGGTCAGCGAGAGGTTGAAGTTGGCATCACCACCACAAAACACTGGGAAGATGCTCTCCTGACCTACCTGAAGACTCAGGTTTTGGCCCCTATCCTCCACCTGCAAAAGAGGGCACTGCCCACCACCGTGCGGCTCAGACCCTGCTATCTGAATGATAACGATCGTGGTGCTTGTTCAGCATTTACTCTGTGCTGAGCACTGTGCCAAGCACTGGGGTAGATACAATACCATCAGTTCAGACACCATCCCTACTTCACATGGGGTTCAGAATCTGAGGGAGAGAGACCACGGGTATTCATTTTAGAGATGAGGACACTGAGGCACCGAGAAATTAAGTCATTTGCCCACGGTCACCCAGCGGGCAAGGAGCAGAGCTGGGATCAGTCCTAGTGGTTAGAGCTCGAGCCTGGGAGTCAGAAGGACCTGGGTTCTAACCCCAGCTCCACCCCTCGTCCGCTGTGTGACCTCGAGCAAATCACTTAATTTCCCCGCGTCTCAGTTATCTCATCTGTAAAATGGGGATGAAAAATGTGAGCCCCATGTGGGACATGGACTGTGCCCAACCCGATTAGCTGGTACCTACCCAGCTTTTGGTACAGCGCCTGGCCCAGAGTAAACGCTTAACAGATACCGTAAAGATATGGGGAAAATAAGACTCCTGATTCCCAATCCTGTGCTCTTCCCAGAGGGTCTGAGAGCTGAGGGGCATGGGATAGTTCTAGTAATTATTGTTCACTGACCCACATCAGGTTTTGGGAAAAGGAGGGGAAAGGTAAGGAGAGACGGTGTCCTGTGCTGCTCGGAGGGATCTCTCCAGGCAACACTTAGCTGTTGGAATGGAATCAATATTACTTCACTGCTAATGGCTAGTGTGTTGTTTTCCCCAGAACGTGAGCTCCGTAGCTGTGAGGACTGCCTTGACTCTGCCTTGACTCACCCCTGAAGAACGTGCTATTGTCCCCTCCCCCAGCCCCACAGCACCGAAGTACATTTCCCTAAACTCTCTCGTATAGTAATGGATGTTCACGTCTGTTTCCCCTCTAGATAATAATAATAATTATGGTATTTGTTAAGTGCTTACTACGAGCCAGGCCTACGGTGGATGTGAGCAAATCGGGTCGGACACAGTCCCCGTCCTGTGCAGGGCTCACAGTCTTCATCCCCATTTTACAGATGAGGTAACTGAAGCACAGAGAAGTGAAGTGACTTGCCCAAGGCCACCAGCAGGCAAGTGGCAGAGACGGGATTAGAACCCACGCCTTTCTGACTCGTAGGCCTGTGCTCTATCCACTACTAGATCTGGAGCTCCTTGTGGGAAGGGAACATGTCAACCTCCTCTACTGTACTATACTCTCCCAAAGGCTTAGCACAGTGCTCAGCACAAAGTATGCATTCCATAAATACCACTGATTGATCGGATTGAATCCATCTTTCTCTGCCTAACCTCCAGGGCCCAGTTCCAGATCACCTAGACTGGACGCTCTCAATACATGACGGTGGTGGTTCTTGATCATCAGACCCTCGGAAAGGGAGAGGCGAGGAAATGAAAGCGGGGGTGAGGAGGATCCCCTCGTCTCCTGAGTTGACTCGGGTCTTCTGAGCTTCAGTGCGGGTTCCCACTCTTCCATCATCAATCGTATTTATTGAGCGCTTACTATGTGCAGAGCACTGTACTAAGCGCTTGGGAAGTACAAATTGGCAATATATAGAGACAGTTGCTACCCAACAGTGGGCTCACAGTCTAAAAGGGGAAGACAGAGAACAAAACCAAACATACTAACAAAATAAAATAAATAGAATAGATATGTACAAGTAAAATAAATAGAGTAATAAATATGTACAAACATATATACATATATACAGGTGCTGTGGGGAAGGGAAGGAGGTAAGAAGTGGGGGATGGAGAGGGGGACGAGGGGGAGAGGAAGGAAGGGGCTCAGTCTGGGAAGGCCTCCTGGAGGAGGTGAGCTCTCAATAGGGCCTTGAAGGGAGGAAGAGAGCTAGCTTGGCGGATGGGCCACGGCCACGGCCAGGGCCACGGGCCTGGGGGTGGGAGCCAGGGAAGGGAGGTACCTTGTCAAATCCAGTGGCCTCTACTCCATCCTAATCCTCCTCAACCTCTAAGCTGCCTTTGACACCATGGATCACCCCCTTCTCCTGGAAACATTATCCAAACTTGGCTTTGCTGACACTGTCCTTTCTTGATTCTCCCACCTCTCTGCCTGCTCATTTTCAGTCGCTTTCATGGGCTCCTCCTCTGCCTCCCACCCCCAACTGTGGGGGTTCCTCAAGGCTCAATTCCGGGTCCCCTTCTATTCTCCATCTATACCCACTCCTTTGGAGACCTCATTCCCTCCCGTGGCTTCAACTATCATTTCTATGTGGGTGATTCCCAAATCTACATCTCCCGCCCTGATCTCTCCCCTTCTCTGCAGTATCGCATTTCCTCCTGCCTTCAAGACATCTTTACTTGGATGCCCTGCTGACACCTCAGACTTAACATGTCCAAAATAGGACTCCTTATCTTCCCACCCAAACCCTGCCCTCCCCAAGATTTTCCCATCACTGTAGACAGCACCACCATTCTCTGTCTCACAAGCCCACAACCTTGGCATTATCCTTGACTCAGTAATAATAATGATGGCATGTATTAAGCACTTACTATGTGCAAAGCACCGTTCTAAGCGCTGGGGAGGTTACAAGGTGATCAGATTGTCCCACAGGGGGCTCACGGTCCTCATCCCCATTTTACAGATGAGGTCACTGAGGCACAGAGAAGTGAAGTGAGTTGCCCAAAGTCACATAGCTGACAATTGGAGGAGCCTGGATTTGAACCCATGACCTCTGACTCCAAAGCCCGGGCTTTTTCCACTGAGCCATGTTGCTCACTCATTCAACCCCCCATATTCAATTTGTCACCAAATTCCGTTGGTTCAACTTTCATTCATTCATTCATTCATTCAATTGCATTTATTGAGTCCTTACTGTGTGCAGAGCACTGTACTAAATGCTTGGAAAATACAGTTTGGCGACAAATAGAGATAATCCCTGCCCACAACTGGCTCACAGTCTAAAAGGAGGGAGACAGACATCAAAACAAGTAAACAGCACTAAAATCTGTCCTTTCCTTTCCATCCAAACTACTACCATGTTAATCCAAGCACTTCTTCTGTCTCACTTTGATTACTGCATCAGCCTCCTTGCTGACCTCCCTGCCTCCTGTCTCCATCTACGCCAATCCACACTTCACTTTGCTTGCCCAGATCATTTTTCTATAAAACCATTCAGTCCACATTTCCCCACTCCTCAAGAAACTCCGAAGTTGCCCACTCACGGGTAAAGGATGGGCCTAGGAGCCAGAAGGTCACAGTTTCTAATTTCAGCTCCGTCACTTGTCTGCCGAGTGAACTCGGGTTGAGTCACTTAACTTCTCTGCGCCTCAGTTCCCTCATCTGTGAAATGGGGTTAAGACTGTGAGCTCTAGGTGGGACAGGGACTGTGTCCAACCTGATTATCTTGTACCTACCCCACTACTTAGAACAGTGCCTGGCACATGGTCAGAGCTTAACAAATACCATTATTATTATTATTATTATTATTATTAATCTCAGCTTTAAAGCAATCACCTTGCCCCCTCCTACCTTACCTCCCTACCTACCTTACAAGCCAGCAGCACAATTTGCTCCTTTTATGCCTATCTTCTCACTGTACCTGAATCTCATCTCTCTCACCACTGAGCTCTCGCCCACATCCTGCCTCTGCCCCGGAACGCCCTCCCTCTTTATATCAGACGATCACTCTCCCCACCTTCAGAGACTTATCAAAACCACATCTCCTCTAAGAGGCCTTCCCTGCCCAAGCCCTCATTTCCTCATTTCCCACTCCCTTCTGGATCCCCTTGTATTTGGATTTGCACCCTTTCCATACTTTATAACAATAATGGCATTTGTTCAGCGCTTACTATGTGCAAAGCACTGCTCTAAGCGCTGAAATAATAATAATAGCATTTGTTAAGCGCTTACTATGTGCCAAGCACTGTTCCAAGCGCTGGGGTAGATACAAGGTAATCAGGTTGTCCCACATGGGGCTCACATTCTTAATCCCCATTTTATAGATGAGGGAACTGAGGCAAAGAGAAGTTAAGTGACTTACCCAAAGTCACACAGCTGATATGTGGTGGAGCCGGGATTAGAACTCGCAACCTCTAACTCCCAAGCCCGTGCTCTTTCCACTAGGCCATGCTGCTTCTCTTTCTGTTTATCGTCATGTCTGTCTGACCCCCTCTAGACTGTAAGCTCCCTGTGGGCAAGGAATATGTCTATCGGGATTAGTGCAGTGTGCTCTGCCCATGATATGAAGCAGCATGGCGTAGTGGACAGAGTTTGGGCTTGGGAGTCTGAAGGTCATGTGTTCTAATCCCAGCTCTGCCACTTGTTTGTTGTGTGACCTTGGGCAAGTCACATAATAACAGTCATAATAATAATAATGGCATTTGTTAAGTGCTTATTATGTACCAAGCGCTGTTCTAAGTGCTGAGGTAGATGCAAGGTAATCAGGTTGTCCCACGTGGGGCTCCCAGTCTTTATCCCCATTTTACAGATGAGGTAACTGAGGCACAGAGAAGTGAAGTGACTTGCCCAGAGTCACAGAGCTGACAAGTGGCAGAGCGGGATTTAGAACCCACGATCTCTGACACCCAAGCCCGGGCTCTTTCCACTAAGCCACACTGCTTCTCACTTCACTTCTCCGCGCCTCATCTGTAAAATGGGGATTGAAACTGTGAGCCCCACATGGGACGGGGACTGTTTCCAGCCCGACTGGCTTGTATCCGATCCCGTCTGGACTACTGTATCAGCCTTCTCTCTGATCTCCCATCCTCATGTCTCTCCCCACTTCAATCCATACTTCATGCTGCTGCCCGGATTGTCTTTGTCCAGAAACGCTCTGGGCATGCTACTCCCCTCCTCAAAAATCTCCAGTGGCTACCAATCAATCTGCGCATCAGGCAGAAACTCCTCCCCCTGGGCTTCAAGGCTGTCCATCCCCTGGCCCCCTCCTACCTCACCTCCCTTCTGTCCTTCTCCAGCCCAGCCCGCACCCTCTGCTCCTCTGCCGCTAATCTCCTCACCGTACCTCGTTCTCGCCTGTCCCGCCATCGACCCCCGGCCCACGTCATCCCCGGGCCTGGAATGCCCTCCCTCTGCCCATCCGCCAAGCTCGCTCTCTTCCTCCCTTCGAGGCCCTACTGAGAGCTCACCTCCTCCAGGAGGCCTTCCCAGACTGAGCCCCTTCCTTCCTCTCCCCCTCATCTCCCTCTCCATCCCCCCATCTTACCTCCTTCCCTTCCCCACAGCACCTGCATATATGTATATGTGTTTGTACATATTTCTCTATTTATTTATTTATTTTACTTGTCCATATCTATTCTATTTATTTTATTTCGTTAGTATGTCTGGTTTTGTTCTCTGTCTCCCCCTTCTAGACTGTGAGCCCACTGTTGGGTAGGGACTGTCTCTATATGTTGCCAACTTGTATTTCTCAAGTGCTTAGTACAGTGCTCTGCACACAGTAAGCGCTCAATAAATACAATTGATTGATTGATTGATTGATTGATCCACCCCAGTGCCCAGTACAGTGCCCTGCACATAGTGAGCACTTAACAAATACCATTATTATTATTATAATTATTACAACTGATTGACTGGGTTAAGCAGCAGTAGTCAGAGGCTCCGGGTTCTTCTGCGTGAACTTTCCTCCCCTCCTCCCCATCTCGGGCTGCTGCAGGCCGCCCAGCTGTGGTTTCCGGTGGCACTTGACAAGACTTGGTTGGCCTCTTCCTCCTCCTCCTCCTCCTCCCTCCCTCTCTGCCCCCCAAGGAAATGTAGTGCGGAGGGAGGGGACGAGGCCCGAATGAGGAACGGGCTGATGCTGCTCTCTTGGGGCTGCTTGGGGACACTGCCGGGAGAGACACCATTTTAAGACTTTCTGGGCCGGCCCCGCGCGGATCCGGCCTTCCCCGGGGACCCCCCAACTCCCCACTTAGTTGCCAGTCCTTTAGCCTCTGGCACAGAGCCAGTATCAAAATGACTACTGCCTTCAAAGCTCTCCATCATCTTGCCCCTTCTTACCTCCCCTCCCTTCTCTCCTTCTCCATCCCGGCCCACACACTCTGCTTCTCTGGTGCTAACCTCCTCACCGGGCCTCCATTCTCGCCTGTCTCACCCCTGGTCCCCCGCTGTAGGCTGTAAGCCCATTGTGGGCAGGGATTGTCTCTCTTTATTGCTGTATTGTACTTTCCAAGCGCTTAGTACAGTCCTCTGCACACAGTTAAGTGTTCAACAAATATAATCAATCAATCAATTGTATTTATAGTCTTTTAGACTGTGAGCCCACTGTTGGGTAGGGACTGTCTCTATGTGTTGCCAGCTTGTACTTCCCAAGCGCTTAGTACAGTGCTCTGCACATAGTAAGTGCTCAATAAATACGATTGATTGATTGATTGATTGATTGAGCGCTTACTGTGTGCAGAGCACTGGACTAAGCGCTTGGGAAGTACAAGCTGGCAACATATAGAGACAGTCCCTACCCAAAAGTGGGCTCACAGTCTAGAAGGGGGAGACAGAGAACAAAAACAAACATACTAACAAAATAAAATAAATAGAATAGATAGGTACAAGTAAAATAGAGTAATAAATATGTACAAACATATATAATCGAATGAATAATAATAATAATGGTATTTGTTAAGCACTTACTATGTGCCAAGCACTATTCTAAGCGCTGGGGTAGATACAGGGTCATCAGGTTGTCCCACATGGGGCTCACAGTCTTAATCCCCATTTTACAGATGAGGTAACTAAGGCCCAGAGAAGTTGTGACTTGCCCAAAGTCACACAGCTGACAAGTGGAGGAGGCGGGATTAGAACCCACGACCTTTGACTCCCAAGCCCGTGCTCTTTCCACTATGCCACGCTGCTTCTGAAAGAATAAATAAGGACAGAGAAGTGTCGACCGGGTCAGCTTTCCCACCCCCGAGTCAGGTTTTCAGTTGGTCTGTCCCACGGCTGTATCGTGCTCTCCCAAAGGCTTAGTACACTCTGCATGTAGTGAGCACTCAATAAATACGACTGATTGACTGATCTATTGGACTATAAGCTTCTTAAGGGCAGGGATCATCTCTACTAACTCCAATGTACCCACCCAAGCTCTTGAATACAATGGTCTGCCCAGAATAGGTGTTCAATAAATGCCATTACCCGATGGGCTGCACGGCTTGGCTGGGGCTTTGGGTACTTTGACGTCTGGCATTTTAAAGTCTCAGTCTCCCTCCACCTCAGCTCCGGGTGCTGAGTTTCACGGAGCCCGTGTTCCGAGGGACCGGGACGGCTCTGGAACGAGTGGGGAATGTCAGGGGACGTTCCCTGCTCCGATGGAATCCGACGGATCTCCACGAAATGTTGCATGAGACAATATGTTGGGCAGCGTGTTGTGAGTGATGTCCGTAAGCTAGGCGGCATGTTGCGAATGACATCGGTAAATTAGGTGGCGTGTTATGTCAATGACATGGCTATTTTAGACAGCGGGCCTGCTACCAGAGTTGTCTCAGGATCTGAATGCATGCAAACCAGCTGTCAGGGGCCACCTCAAACAGGGAACTAGGCTTGTCCACCAATCTGCGATGTTCCCGCCCCTTCTGCATCCCCCGTTCCCGGTGAGGAGGTCAGGGCCGGACCGCCGGGACTGAGGGATTGCTGGAGGGGGCCAGGGTTGAGAATCAATCAATCAATCAATCAGTCGTATTTATTGAGCGCTTACTGTGTGCAGAGCACTCTATTAAGTGCTTGGGAACAGACCAATCCCCTGCCCCACCTGCAGGCCCGGCCTCTGATCCCGCTCGGGGACTCGGAGGGCAGAAGCTGCAGTTGAGGCAGGGCAGGGGCAAGGGGGCTGGGCCTGCCGGCCCCTTCAACCCCAGATGGTGCTTGCAGCCTGTGGGATCCGGTCTGGGCCGGCGGTTTGGGAGTCCGAGTAGGGCAGGTGCAGTGAGTTGAGGGGACCAAACCCAGTCACTGCAGACCCCACTCCTTTCCCCCAGTCCGGGCCGCCACCTCATCCAGCTCCCAACCAACCCCCTGGGTCCACCGTGCCCGGCCCATTCATGCTCCCCCATCTCCCGACTCCCCAGACCAAGATCGAGCCCAGCAGAGTGGGCGACAGAGACGGGTTGGGCCGGACTGGGTGCAGAAGATGGCGAAGGAATTGGATAGATCATTCCCCCTACATCCCCCACCTTCCCAGACCTGATTCCCATTCCTCTGACTCCAAGAGCGAGGACAGCTTAGTGGAGACAGAGGCAGAGGGAGTGGGATCTAGTTGTCCTTTCCCCGAGTGCCTCCAGCCCGCCACCTGACCCTTCTCCAACCCTCTGCGTCGGTCATTTCTTTATTTATTGTAATTTATTTATGTATATTAAAGTCTGTCTCCTCCTCTAGACTGTGAGTTCGTTGTGGGCAGGGAATGTGTCTGTTTGTTGTTGTGGTACAGTCTCCCAAGTGCTTAGTACAGTGCTTTGCACACAGTAACCGCTCCACCAATTGTCAGCTGTGTGACTTTGGGCAAGTCACTTCACTTCTCTGTGCCTCAGTTACCTCATCTGTAAAATGGGGATTAAGATTGTGAGCCCCACGTGGGACACCTGATCACCTTGTAACCTCCCCAGTGCTTAGAACAGTGCTTTGCACATAGTAAGTGCTTAATAAATGCCATCATTATTATTATTATTAATAATAATAAATACAGTTGAATGACTGAATGAAAGAATGAATGAATCTGGCCAAGGGCAGAGCTCAGGTGAGGGTCAAGCTAGATAAACAGAACCAGCTCCGGAGTTCCCCGGGCTCTGGTTTGCCCTTGGCTCCCCACCCATTTTTCCATTTCACCCATCTTTCTCCAAACAATGAAATTCTCCAATGCCCTGCTATGGGACGAGGAAGATTCAGATGCTGGTGGTATCAAATATTTCTTTCTGCATCAGATATTTAAGAGACATCTATAAGACTGTGTTGAACATACAGTTGAGACTTTTTCCTCTTGGCTGGGTCATCACAACACTGTGTTAGGAAATATTTGGACAGAGTTAACAGCCATTGGAAAACGTTTAGTACATATCCACTATTCTTTCTATTTTGTTAGTGATGTGCATCTAGCTTTAATTCTATTCGTTCTGACGATTTTGACACCTGTCTACATGTTTTGTTTTGTTGTCTGTCTAGACTGTGAGCCCGTTGTTGGGTAGGAACCGTCTCTACATGTTGCCGACTTGTACTTCCCAAGCGCTTAGTACAGGGCTCTGCACACAGTAGGAGCTCAATAAATTCGATTGAATGAATGAATGAATGAATGAACCCATTTCTCCAGCTGCCCAGGGCAGGAGAACGGAGGAAAGGAGTTGGGGGCCGGCAATCAGGAGCAGAAAGGCCGCCCCTTGCTCTTCCCCTTCAACTGAATTCAGAAAAATGACCTTCAGTTGATTGCGGGCTGGCCGGAAAGTTTGTTGGAGGGTGGCCCGGCTCCTCACTAGTTGGGCAAGTAAATGCGGCCGATGAGATCTGGTGTCACCCCCACAGTCCCCCACCTTCACCACTGATGAAGCTGAGAGAAGAGCCTCATCAACTGGCCACTCCCACTGCCCAGCTGGGTGACTGACCGTGATGTTATGCTCTGGTTGCCCGTTTCTGTTTTCTGACAGTTTAGAGGGTTTCTGCCTGAGGAAGGTGAACAGACCCAGGAGCCCTGACTTTTTTCCATGTTGACTGCCATCTACCAGAATTAATCAATCAGTAGTATTTTTGGAGCACTTTGTGTGTGCAGCGTTTGATGCCGAGCGCTTGGGGAGCGTACCATAACAGAGTTGGTAGATATGTTCCCCGTCCACTCTCTTGAGGTCTGCCAGAAATTACATCTGGGTCATGATAGATGTTAAGTGATCTAAGAAAATTCAGCGGAACTCCCAAATCTTAAGAAACAACTCTCTTCTTTTTCTCTGAACGCTCCCCCCGCCCCGAGGAAATTTGGTACAAATTCACAACTTCACCGTGGGTTCAGCTTCTGATTGAATTTAACTCCTGGCTCCTCATCTGTACTCTCTTCCCAACCAGGCCAGAGTTTGATTATATATTGATTACATATCTATTCTATTTATTACATATCTATTCTATTTATTTTATTTTGTTAGTATGTTTGGTTTTGTTCTCTGTCTCCCCGTTTTAGACTGTGAGCCCACTGTTGGGTAGGGACTGTCTCTATATGTTGCCAACTTGTACTTCCCAAGTGCTTAGTCCAGTGCTCTGCACACAGTAAGCGCTCAATAAATACGATTGATGATGATGATGATGATGGTGTGTGCCCACCCCCGAAGTGTTCCTGCAGCAGCATATCCTCTGGTGAATGAGTTTAAGTCACTACTGGTCCATAGGAGGGCCCCTACGGAAGGGGGGAGTCTTCCTGTACCTCTCGTTGGTACAGAAAGTGAACAGTTCCAGACCCAGAAGTAATGTCATCGAGCTGTTCGCATAGATAGGCACAGTCACCACCCTTCTGCCCCCCTCGCCCACACCCGTCGGGCCAAACACCCCAACATCGGGAAGGAAGCCGACAACACAAGGCATCTCCTTTAAAAATATATATTTACAAGCCAGAGTTCCCCGTCTCTGGAACTCTTAAAAAACATCATTTTGGGGAAATGAAACAACTGAGACAAATGGCACAGGACCACCCCCTTCAGCCCCTGGGGGGGTCTCACCCATTCGACCCAGCCCAGGTCCTCGCTCTTGATCCCAGACAGCGGGGTGACCCCAGAATTGGGCCAGGAGGCCACAAACACCACTCCCCCCTCTCAATAGCATGGCCACTTGACTGGCCCATCCTAGCCCACCCCTTCACCTCCGATGACCCTGCCCATGCCAACTACCTGAGTCTCTACTCACCCGGAGGCAAGGGTCTGGACTCCCTGGGCTGCTGCTGCTCTTGCTTTCCCGGCCCAGGGTGGCTCTGAAGGGACCCACCCTGTCCCCCTCAGAGAGTCCACGTCAGGTCCCAAGTCGGCCCAAGGGTGAGCAGTTTTCCCTTTGATGAGTGAGTGAGCCCAAAAGGGGCTGTTCCTTCCCGATCCCCAAAGACCCTGTGCCCCTCCCTATGGCTATGCGGGGCCCCAGAATGGGACCCAAGAAAAGTGCCAATGTGCCTCGCTTTTCCCCCAGAGAAAGAAATCCCCAGAGAGAGACCCTGGGCTGGGGGATGGAGGGATGGGGAAGGGAGACCAGTGGCTGCTGGGCATGCTCAATAAAGGCAGAGAGGACCGTCTCTCACCCTGCTACCCATCGCAGCACAGCCCCAGGGGCATGAGGCAAATGATTTGGCGCCGGGCGCCTGGCATCCCTCCCTGGTCGTTCCAGAGGGCTGCCGCAAATAGTCCTCTCCAGATGTCCTTCCCATCCGGACGCTCTGGAGGCCCCAAAGGAAGGGCAGCCAGGGCCCCGGCTGTTGCATCCGGCCAATGCCCGGAGGCTTGGAGTGACGGGTACCCGCCTGGACCAACAAGCGCCTGTCCCTTTACTCCCCCGCTCTTCCAGGGCCCCTCCCAATCTCCTCTGCGACCCTTTGGACGTCGCTCCCGGATTTCCTGAATTGCACGCTGCCCCTCTTGCTCCCCACACCCTAGTCCAGTCCCTGCGGCCACCTTGTAAAGAGGGGGCAGATATCGGACTGTGGCCCCGAAGCCGGGGAGGTGATCCCAGTCGCACTCCCCAACCCTCCCACCCCCAGCCATGCCCCCGGGACTCCCTGAGACCAACTGACCCCTCACCACGCCCATCCTGCGGGCGGGAGGATGGGGATCCCTGTCCCCAGGATGCCAACGGTGGCTGCGGAGGGTTGGCAAATCTCTAAAATACTGGTTTGGTATCAAAAATAAAGGCTCAGGTCCGAGCCCTGGGGCAGCCCCGGGCCGGGGGCGAAAGGAAGGCAGGGGGAGGGCCCCAGTCTTGGGGATGCAGCCTCCCCCTCCTCGCCCACCATCCTCCCAGCTCCTTCTAGGTCGGCAGCCCCCAACCCCTCTGTGCATCTCAGATGCAGTCAGAACCCTCTTCCAAGTGAAAAAGCCCTTATGTCATTCCCTGTTAAAAAATAGAATATGATATCAAAAAGTGGGGCAGGGCCCCATGCACAAACCAACCCAGGCTCCAGCCGGGAGGGCTCCCCAGACGGGTGCCTCTCCCCCAACACCCTCAGCCCCGAGACACGACGGGGCGCGGACAACCGCTCAGGCCGCTCAGAGCCGACACGGCGGCCTGGCTCCCCACACTAACTCTGCTGGGCAAGAAATGTCTCTGCGAGAGAAGAAAGAGCAAGAAAGGGCCACGTACGGGTAGGGAGGGCCTCCTCCCCTGCTGCCGTTCTCGTGATACACCCCATTTCCGGGCCAGAGACCTGCCCACCGGGTCCTAAAGAAAGAAAGTCCCTCGCCCAAGTCGGCTCAAGTGCTTACTCTGGAACAGAAATGGCAGCGACAGCAAGGAGTGTGGGAAGGAAATGGGGTGGGGTGGGGGGAGAGGGAAGGTAAGGAGGGAGGTGGGACTTCCTCACCTGCCTTTTCCCTGGCAAAGAGCCAGTGCCCTAGGGTCCTCAGGAAATAAATAAATTGTCCTCCTGCAACTGCGGGAGAAACAGTGTGAGGCCAGGGCAAGGCAGGGCGGCCTTCTGGGCCACGTTTGTGACGACAAGGAGTTACCTTTATCTGTACACACTTGCGTACACGTGCGCACACGCACACACACACACACACACACACACACTCTCAAGAGGACATAAGCCAACAGTTCCCGCCCGGGGAGCCAAGAAAGAGACCAGGGATCTGGACCTGGGCCGGGCTTCGTATCTCCTCCAGACTACAACGGGAAACTCCAGCTTCCGGGGAGGCTTTGGTCAAGCCCCAGGGATCCTCCCACCCCAACGGAGAGGGTCTAGAGGCCAAGCCCCAGGGCCCAGAGGTCGTTTGGGGAGGGAGACGGCATCCTTCTCAACCTGAAGCTGACTCAAAACAGCCTCCAGCCCTTAGGGTCTCCCCTGACACCATGCAGCTTCCAGAAGACCCCGAGCCCCTCCACTCCCATGGCTTACACCTTACACCCTCCTCTGAAAACCCGAAGGGCCCCTCCCCTCATTTGGAGAAGGGGAGCGGGGGAGTAAGGAAGGAAAAGGAAAAAGAAGTCATGGCTTCTGGGGCCCAGGAGAGAGCACCACGGGGGTGGAGAGTCCATCCACGCTGAGCGAGGGAATGTGAACCTGGGAGCTGCTGCTGGTTGGGAACTGGGGAGAGAGAGAAAGACACAGAGATGGAGTCAAAGAGAGAGGCCAACGGGGAGAGAAAGAGACCCAGAGAAAGGCAAGGGAGAAGGGGGTGTGGTGGAGAAGTTGGACATGGCGGTGGATTCCACCGAGATTGGGTGGGTTCTGCTTTCAGGGGATCCCCGGCATCACCCCGGGCCTGCCTTAGCACCGACCTGCTCCCTCAGAACGAGGGCAGGGACTCGGTCGAGCTCCGCCAGGACCTCAAATCTCTTTCCGCCTCCTCCCCGCCCGAGGCCGAGCAGTGCAAACCGTGCGGGGAGAGGGCCTGGCCCAGGCCGGGAGCCCGCCGCCCGCCGACAGACCCATGAGGTGGTGGGCCGGGCGTACCTGGAAGGAGAGTTTGGCCGGGCTGCGGGGGGCGATGGGGCTGAGCGTGCTCCAGAAGTGGATAGTCGGCGGCAGGGAGCTCGGTGTCAGAAGCACTGGCGTCTGCAAGGTGCAGGAGAGGGGTTGAGGGGTGGCCCTGGGTGACTGAGTGGCTCACCCGAGCCCCCCGACCCTTCAGAATCCCTCCGCACGAAACCCAGTTTTATGCTCTGTCTTCACCCCCTACCCATCCCTTTGAGCTTCTGGCTGTCTCCTCAGCACCGGTCATTGATAATAATCAATAATAGTAACAATAATTACAGTACGTGTTAAGTGCTTACCATGTGCCAGGCACTGTACTAAGTGCCGGGATGGATACAAACAAATCAGGTGGGACGTAGTCCCGGTTCCCCATGGGGGTCATACTCTTAATCCCCATTTTACAGTTGAGGTAACCGAGGCCCAGAGAAGTTTCTTGCCCAAGGTCACCCAGCACATGAGAGGCGGAGCCGGAATCAGAAGCCAGGTCCTTCTGACTCCCAGGTCAATCAATCAATCAATCGTATTTATTGAGCGCTTACTGTGTGCAGAGCACTGTGCTAAGCGCGTCAGTTGTCTATCCATTAGAGAAGCAGTGTGGCTCAGTGGAAAGAGCATGGGCTTTGGAGTCAGAGGTCATGGGTTCAAATCCCGGCTCCTCCAATTGTCAGCTGTGTGACTTTGGGCAAGTCACTTCACTTCTCTGTGCCTCAGTTACCTCATCTGTAAAGTGAGGATGAAGACCGTGAGCCCCCCGTGGGACAACCTGATCACCTTGTAACCTCCCCAGCGCTTAGAACGGTGCTTTGCACGTAGTAAGCGCTTAATAAATGCCATCATCATCATTAGGCCATGCTGCTTCTCAACATCTTCCCGCCCCAACACACGCAGAAACTCCTCACCCTGGGCTTCAAGGCTGTCCATCACCTCACCCCCTCCTACCTCACCTCCCTTCTCTCCTTCTCCATCGCAGCCCGCACCCTCCGCTCCTCTGCCGCTAATCTCCTCACCGTTAGGCCTCGTTCTCGCCTGTCCCGCCGTCGACCCCCGGCCCACGTCATCCCCCTGGCCTTGAATGCCCTCCCACCCCACATCCGCCAAACTAGCTCGCTTCCTCCCTTCAAGGCCCTACTGAGAGCTCACCTCCTCCAGGAGGCCTTCCCAGACTGAGCCCCCTCCTTCCTCTCCCCCTCCTCCCCCTCTACATCCCTCCCTCCTTACCTCCTTCCCTTCCCCACAGCACCTGTATACATGTATACGTGTTTGTATGTATTTATTACCCTATTTATTTATTTTACTTGTACATATTTATTCTACTTATTTTATTTTGTCAATACGTTTTGTTTTGTTCTCTGTCTCCCCCTTCTAGACTGTGAGCCCACTGTTGGGTAGGGACCGTCTCTATATGTTGCCAACTTGTCCTTCCCAAGCGCTTAGTCCAGTGCTCTGCACACAGTAGGTGCTCAATAAATACGACTGAATGAATGAACACATCGTAAACCGGGTAGGACCCAGCTAGGCCACCCTTCCCTCCATGGTCTCCGGCCACTCACCAGGGCATGAGAGGTGATGACAGATGGAGTGAGAGAGGCGCTGGTGCCTCCGGGGGCCAAGAGGCCACTGGGGGGGCCCGGGGTCCGGTCAGGAGCGGGGCTGGCCAGGAGGCTGGGCGTGAAGGGCAGCTCAAGGTCCTTGGGCTTGCGGCTCTTTTGGGGCTGCGGCCCCTCAGCAGCCCGGACCTGCTCCTTCTCCTGGGCCCCCACCCCGGCCACAGTCCCAGCTCCGGCTCCGGTCAGGCCCAGAGCCAGCTCCGCCTCCACCGTCTCCATAGCAACCATCTCCAGCAGCTCCTTC
Source organism: Tachyglossus aculeatus (assembly GCF_015852505.1). Classification (NCBI taxonomy): domain Eukaryota; kingdom Metazoa; phylum Chordata; class Mammalia; order Monotremata; family Tachyglossidae; genus Tachyglossus; species Tachyglossus aculeatus. The sequence goes on from NC_052071.1 coordinate 34,796,233, forward strand.
TCACTAGGCGGGACATCCGGCTTAGCAGGGGGCCCGTCTGGCTCGGGGTTGGCCTCATCGCTGGGTGCTTCCCTACCCCCGCCTCTGTCCCGGTCCCCATCCTCCTCCTCCTCCTCCTCTTCTTCCTCCGGGAACTCCACCTTCACTTCGGGCAGGAAGGGCAGCCGCTCAGCCCCCACCTCTTCTTCCGATCCTTGAACTTTGACCTCCGTGGGGGCCAGGATGACCTGTGAGGGGGCGAGATAAGAGGCCCGTGAGGGGCACGGCCCAGCCAACACCCAAGCGGCCGCCTCTGGGTGAAGGCCGGTGGAGAAAGTGAGGGCTGTGGAGGAAAAAGTTGGGAACGTTAGATGATACTGTGGTTGAAGGGGGGCAGATGTCACCCGGTTGTTCCCCCGGGCATCCTGTTGCCCGCCTGGACTAATACCGGTCTCCAGCCTGAGGTAACATCCCATCACCGAAACGCACGCCTCCCCGCCCTGGTCAAAAAGGACTCTGGGATTTAATGATCTGAAAGGATCTCTCTCTTTCCCCCTCCACCGACCTCTTCCCTATCCCCCACTCTCTCTCCCCAATCCCCTCTCTCCTCCACGCCAGCTTAGCGTGGGCATGGCTTCCCTTCCCTTCGGTTCCCGGGCGTGAGAGCCTCCGCGTTTTGGAGTCGGATCATCGTCGGGGCCCGGGCGGCCCTACTCACCTGCAGCGGGACAGCCGCCTCATCCGTTTCCAGGCTAATGTCCAGCGGCGGAGGCGGCTCGGACCCGGGGAAGTCACCGGGGAGCGGGGCCTCGAGGCGGGCCGGGCGCAGGGCCGGAGCCTGCAGGGACTGGATGGTGAAGGTGGAGTAGAGTCCGGAGCGCATGTACTCGTTGCGGCTGCTGCGGGGGGGGGGCGCCGGCCCCGGCCCCCCGCGGGGTCTTAGGCAGCAGCCCCGGGGCGGGGGGCAGCTTGGGGGGCTCAGCGGGGGCCTCGGGCCGGCGCCCTTCCTCCCCACTGCCCGCCCCCTCTGGGTACGAGACAAACTTGTACATGAACTTCTGGCCGCTGACCTTGCGTATGATGTTCTGCAAGAGGAGGCGGAGAGGTGGGGGGTCAGGAGCGCCCACCTTTGCAGGGAGGGGCGGGAATTGGGTCCACTTCCTCTCTGCCCCCTTCCAGTCCGTCCAGTTCCCATGGATCAGATTGGGTTCCCGGTGCCAGTGGGACCTTAGTGGAGCCGGGTCTCTTCTCCTCTCAACCTCCAGCACCAGGTACCGGGGGACGGTCCGGGGACAAATGACAGGCATTTGTTAAGCGCTTACTACGGGCCGAGCGCTGGTCTAAGCGCTAGGGTCGATACCAGGTTATCAGGTTGGACGCAGCCTCAATTCCCATTTTACAGACGAGGTAACCGAGGCACAGAGAAGTAAAAAGTGACTTGCCCAAGGTCACACAGCAGACGAGTGGCGGAGCCGGGGATTAGAACCCAGGTCCTTCTGGCTCTCGGGCCCGTGCTCTATCCGCTACGCCACGCTGCTTCTCAGAGCAGAAACCCAGTCTCCTGCCTGGAGTCTTCATTCGGAGTCCAGGGAGCCTGAGGCTGGGTTTGAGGGTGAGCTTAAGGTGCCGACTGTCACGCCGGCCTGCTCCTCTTCTCTTCTCCCCTCCATCCCACCAGGCGGTTATACCTCACCCCCCCATCACGGCAGTTCAGTCCAAAGAGTTCCCCAGACCTACCTGGACTATCACTGATGGTTTAACCCGCTCACCCCCGACCCACCGGTCCGGTAAGTATTTCCAATTCTGCCCGCAGAGAGCAGGGGACCTTCCCACCTCCCCAGTTCACGGACACCCAGGGGCTTAGACTTTCGGCTTGTCCGGCTAGGCCAGTGAGAGAACCGGGGGGGGGGGATAGGTGGACCTGAGAGGAGGCTCGAAGCCAACAAGAAGGACGGTGGTGAACCGTGAGGGGCAAGCAGGGGACCAAGGGGGCCAAGGGGACGGAGGCGGTACTTGAAGGAAAAGGGTTGAGCGGGGATGCAGTTGGGAGGCGAGCTTCGAGTGCAAAGACAGACTCTGGGGGGCCAAGCGTGGAGCTGGGGATTGAGTCTGGGGTCCAGGCAGGGTTGAAATTTGAAACTCAAGCAGAAGCTCTGGCACTGTGGAGAAAGGGGAAAGGTATGGTGTGTGGAGCCTGCGGTCGGGTGGGGAGGAGCCAGCCGGGGAGGAGGAGTTGTAGGGGCTGGCGTTGAGGTTAGAGGACCAGCGGCCTGGTCCCTAGGCCCATGAAAGGTGGAGCCCCCCCTCCCCCTAACCCCGACAAGTACTCGGAGATGCGGGGAGGAGATCAGAGCCAACCTTGTCATAGTAGTAGCGCAGGGCCCGGCTGAGCTTGTCATAGTTCATGTTGGTCTTATTCTTCCTTAGGCCCCAGAGCCGTGCCACTTCCTCGGCATCCACCAGCTTGAATTCGCCATCGCTGGACGTCCAGGCAATGAGGTGCCCATTGCTCTGTTCCTCCAGCAGCTGCAGCAGGAACTGCCACAGGGTCACTGAAGGGTCCATAACTGCGGGGGGACATCGGTGGGGAGAAGGGGGCCGTGGGGTCGAGGCTCCTTCGGACAGAGAGGGCTTTTCCGATGTCCCCCTTCTTTCGCTCGGCTCCTACCATTTACACACCAACCCTCCTCCCTTCCTCTAGCTTTGGCGGGGCTGTGTGTGTGTTGGGGCCGGAGCAGTCCTGAGGGGGAAGAAATGAGGAAGAGGGGATCCTGTCTTATTGCTGTCCCTGTCCAGCAACCCTGCCCCTTCGGTATCCCCTCCCCACAACTTGTACGGGTGTCCAGGCCTGAGGCGGGGGGCGGGGAGGATTAAGGGAGAGGAGGATTGGATCCAGACTCCTGTGCCGATGGTTCTGAAATGGTTGGAGGGGAGAGGCCCTGCCATCCTTCTCTCAGCCGGGCCAGGCAGGGAGGACTAAGGGAGAGGAGGATTGGTACAGACTCCTTTACCGATGGTTCTGAAATGGTTGGAGGGGAGAGGCCCTGCCATCCTTCTCTCAGCCGGGCCGGGCCGGGAGGACTAAGGGAGAGGAGGATTGGTACAGACTCCTTTACCGATGGTTCTGAAATGGTTGGAGGGGTGAGGCCCTGCCATCCTTCTCTAAGCCGGGCCGGGCAGGGCAGGGAGGACTAAGGGAGAGGAGGATTGGTAGAGACTCCTTTACCGATGGTTCTGAAATGGTTGGAGGGGAGAGGCCCTGCCGTCCTTCTCTCAGCTGGGCCGGGCAGGGCAGGGAGGACTAAGGGAAAGGAGGATTGGACCCAAACTCCTCTACCGATGGTTCTGAAATTGGTGGAGGGGAGAGGCCCTGCCGTCCTTCTCTCAGCCGGGCAGGGAGGACCGAGGAAGAGGAGGATTGGATCCAGACTCCTTTACCGATGGTTCTGAAATGGTTGGAGGGGAGAGGCCCCGCCATCCTTCTCTCAGCCGGGCCCGGGCCGGGGAAGGCAGGGGAGGGCAGGGGAAGGCAGGGGAGGTCCGGTCCGGTCCGGTCCGGTCCGGGTCCGTGGGGCCCGGGTCTCACCTGTGAGGAGGGCGGCAGCCGCGGCGGCAGCAGCCCCCGGGGGCGGGGGCTCCATGGGCCCCGGGCCCCGCCGCCCCCTCCCAGCCCGGTGGTGGGCTCCCAGCCTCCGCCGGCTCCGGCCTGAGGCCCGCTCCGGTGGGCGGCGGCGGCGGCTCCTCTCAGTGGCCCCTTCCTGGAGCGGAGCGGAGCCCCTCCTCCTCCTCCTCCTCCTCCTCCTCCTCCTCCTCCCGCTCCTCCCGCGGGCCCGGGGACACTTCCTGCGCCGCCGCCGCCGCCCCGCTCCAACCCGGGGCCCGGAGCGCGGAGCCCCGACAGCGGCGGGGGCGGGGCCGGGGGGCGGAGCCGGGGGGCGGGTCCGGGGGGGGCCCCCGGCCTCGGGACCCAGCGGGAGCGCGGCCAGGGGGCGGGGACTGCACCGCCCCGCAGCCCCCGGGCCCGCCCCCCGAGGACCAGGACCAGGAGGAGGAGGGGGAGCAGGAGGCTCAGACGCCCCCCGGCCCCGGCCAGCCCCGGGGATAGGAGCCCCTCCTCCCCGCCGGCCTCCCGGTCCTCCGGGGGGGGGCCCCGAAGGCCGGGAGCATCATCGGGGCCCCGTCCCCATGGCAACGGAGGAGCGCGCCGGCGGGCGGGCGGGCGGGCGGGCCCGGGGAGCCCGTCTCCATGGCAACCCAAGAGGGGAAGGCAAGGGGGATGGAGGGGATTCGCTTTTGGGCATCGAAGGGTGCGGGGGCTGGCGGGCCCTCACAAGCCGAGGGGGCGCCGCCCGTTGCCATGGCGACGAGGGGGACGTCACAGAGGCGCCCGGGGGCAGCTCGGGACAAACGCTGCTTGGCAACCGGGGGGGGGGGGGGGCGGGTAACCGCAGGCGGGGGCGGACAGGGGGCACGGGGCACGGGGCAAGCCCTGCCTCCCCCTCCCCACTTCTCCCCTCTCACCACCGAGGCAGTCTGATTTAATGATGGCCTTTATTAAGCGCTTACTATGGGCAGAGCACTGTTCAAAGCGCTGGGGAGGTTACGAGGTGAGCAGGTTGACCCACGGGGGGCTCACAGTCTTCATCCCCATTTTACAGATGAGGGAACTGAAGCACAGAGAAGTTAAGTGACATGCCCAGAGTCACATAGCTGACATTTGGCGGAGCCGGGATTTCCATCGAAGGTGAGCCCGTTGTTGGGTAGGGACCGTCTCTATGTGTACTTCCCAAGCGCTTGGTACAGTGCTCTGCACACAGTAAGCACTCAGTAAATACGACTGAATAAATGCAAAGAGAGACAGCCTTTCTCCCCCCACCATGGACCCCAGGAGGCTGTGCCCTTCAACAGGGGGGCCGCCGCCCAGGGGGTCAGGTGACAGCCAGACCCCTTCTTCATCATCATCGTACTTTATTTACAGTCACAAAAGTGGGACTCTGGAGCCTACATCTCTCCTCCCACCCACCCCCACGTTCTTCCTCCTCCTCCTCCTCAGGGGGCCGTAGCAGCAGCTGCAGTGGGGCCGGGACTCGGGGTTCACAAAGGAGGTGCGCGCCGCGGCTCCTCGACCAAATCCCGAAGCCCCTGAAGTTCCCGCAACCCCTAAGGACAGAAAGAAAGTCAGGCTGGAAAGGTAGAAGGGGAGTAAGCCGGTGAAACCTGAAGGAGCCGCCCCCCGGCTCACCTCTGCCCTTGGCCGGCACACCCTCAAATCCCGTTCCCACTCCACTTCTGCCCAGGTGATTCTGGGGCCCTGTGGGGAACAGGACAGGGAGGGCACCCCGTCTTCCCTCCTCCCCCCGACTCACCTCTAACACCAGGCGGATGTTGGCTTTGATCTTGGCTGAATCCTTAGTGAGGCTATCGCTGAGGCTGAGGGGGTGGAGAGGAGGAGCAGGAAGGCAGGGAGGTGAGGGCCACGCAGATTTGGGGGCTATACCCCTGCCCGGATCGGATTTTCACGGCTCAAACGGCATTATCCCCAGTTCTAGTGCCACCCCACTCGGGCCAACTCATCTAGCATTGGAGTCTTTCGGAACTGAGCTGGGGGAGGACCGCTGCTCATCTGCGGCTTCTCAGCCCAAAATGGGCCCAAAGTAAAAGGCTGCGGGAGTGGGGGCACCCCAACAGGCTGCAAACTTCTCAAGGGCAAAGACTGCCTCTCTCACTTCTCTCGTCCGCTCCCCAAAGTTCAGTCCAGCGCTTAGAACAGTGCTTTGCACATAGTAAGCGCTTAACAGATGCCATTATTGTTAGTATTCTCTGGGCCTCAGTGACCTCATCTGTAAAGTGGGGATTAAGACTGTGAGCCCCCCGTGGGACAACCTGATCACCTTGTAACCTCCCCAGCGCTTAGAACAGTGCTTTGCACATAGTAAGCGCTTAACAAATGCCATTATTATTCTCTGGGCCTCAGTGACCTCATCTGTAAAATGGGGATTAAGACTGTGAGCCCCCCGTGGGACAACCTGATCACCCTGTAACCTCCCCAGCGCTTAGAACAGTGCTTTGCACCTAGTAAGCGCTTAACAAATGCCATTATTATTATTATTATTCAGCTCAGAGGCAGCTCGATTGCTGGAGGGGGCATATGAGGAGTTTCAAGGGGATTGGAGGAACTCAGGAAGGAGAGCTTCGGAACGGATCCCTAAAGAGTCAGTTAGGGATGTGGATGGAAAAGGCTCCATCTCACATTAGGACGGCTGTCCCGGGGGGCAGCCCTTCCGTCACTCTTCTGAGCATCCTCTGACCAGGGAGATTCCTTGACTGGATTGATCTAACCCAGGTTCTTCACTACTGGAGCCCGTCCGACTCGGGACGCTGGCCCTGTTACTCCGGGGCCCCACTCGACCCTTCCTCTCAACCGGCCCCACCCCACCCAGGACCCCTGGCACACTGGTTCAGAGGTCATTCACCTGGTCAGGAGGCGGCTCTTGCGTTCAATGAAGCGCAGCGCCTCGGGCAACGTCAGCTCCAAAAAGAAGCCATACCCCAATGCCACGCAGATCCGAGAGGGGTCTTGCCTGTATAAGAGGGGCAGCTGGGTGAGTAAGTATGGCTGAGGTCAGAGGGAGCAGAAGCAGTGAGTGGGTCCCTAATGGGAACAGCACAGACCTAAGAGTCAGGAGGCCCGGGTTCTAATCCAGCCTCAGCCACCTGCCTGAACTTCAGGTCACCGAACTTCTCTGTGCCGCAGTTTCCTCACATACAAAATGGGGAGTCAGTGCCCGTTCTCCCTCCTGCTTAGACTGTGAGCCCCATGTGGGCCAGGGACTGATTGTAGTGTGTGTGCCCCAGTGCTTAACACAGTGCTTGACACTTAGTATAACTGTTCTCTCAAACTCCCAAGTACACAGTAAGCGCTCAATAAATATGACTGACTGACAGAAAGCTCTTAACCAATACCACAGTTCTTATTAGGGAACAGTGCCCCTTTAGTTCTCATCAGTCAAAACCGTAAACGGCCTTAAAGGAGCCAATAATGACAACCAGAGCCTGGGGCGGGGGTGGGGGTGGGGGTGGGGGGGTCCCCAAAAGAGGATTTTGGAAGCAAGTGTCCTGTGAGGGGGAGGAGGAGGAGCTTTTGAGAGGCTGATTAGGCCCTAGATACTTACACTTCTGCGCTTACGTAGAAGTTGCAGCCCAAATCCACTTGGGTATGGAGTTCCGGATCAGCCGATTCCTAGACGGCGATGGGAAGGTGAGAGCCTTCTTCGCAGCTAGTAGGTTCGGCAGGGCCGCGGCTAGCTCCCTGGTCCGAACACTAGGGTTTGCCCTCCCGCCCTCCCCCCGGTCCGTCCCGTATCGGCACTCATTTCCTTGTCCTCTCCAGCTGCTGTGAAAGATTTTCCCAGGCCCCCCTCCAAAACACTACGATGGAAACCTCCTCTGCCACTATGGGAATGCCTCCCCCTTGGAGCGCTCTGTTCCCACCCCATCAGCCTTCCAGCTCTGCCCCCAGCCAGCCTCCCCTCCCCAATCCCTGCTTTCCGCTTCCTCCACTCTCACCACTGCCTCATCTCTCCATCTCCCCCTCCCCCGGGGACCCTCCCAGCCCCCCCAGCCCCACCCTGAAGTCACCTGCAGCCTCTCAATGATGTTCTTGAGCTGAAGATAGTGAGCCAGCTGTTCGTAGACCTCTTCCCGTTGCATCAGCACCTGCCTGGAATCAGTACAGTTGTCCCATCCGACCCTAGGCCATCCTGGCTTGACCCTGGCCCGTCCTCTTTTTCCATCTCTAGCTCCCCTCGGGTGTCTCTCTCTACCCTGGTCCCTTCCCACCGTGGAACTGTCCCCTACATCATAAATCTGTCTTACTTCTGCCTCATAGGGATCCACCAGGGTACAAAATCACCAGACAGGGATCTCTCTCTCTCTCGCTCTACGGTCCTGTTCAGGTTCAATGGATCTTGTGAACAGAGGTTTTCACGGGCCAGCACTCTGAGCAGACGCTTCTCGGAGAAGCAGTGTGGTCTAGTGGAAAGGGCACAGGCCTGGGAGTTAAAGGACGTGGCTTCTAATCCTGGCTCTGCCACTCGTCTGCTGGGCGACTTTAGGCTAGTCCTTGGCTTCTCTGTGCCTCAGTTACCTCATCTGGAAAATGGAGATGAAGACTGTAAGTGCTATGCAGGACAAAGGCCAGGTCCAACCTGATGATCTCATATCTACCCCAGTGCTTAGTACAGTGCCTGACACGTAGTATGTGCTTAACAAATACCACTTACAACACTCTGTGGCCTGGCCTAATTCTGACGGCACCCAATCTGGATACCCCAGGGGCTGCCCCAAATCAGCCAGCTCAATGTGGGACTCTGTCTGTGAATGTCCCAAACTGAAGGTTCAGGTTCCTTCCCTGGCTGTGGATCCCACTGTTTCGGGGGGGTTCAAGATGAAGGAAAACAGCCACTACCACACACGCATAATAGATCCCCAAGTACAGGTGGAACTTGGACAGCAAAAACGCCAACTCCCAAGCACGGCAGTACAGGTACGGCAGGTAGGCCCCTGGGGAGTGGGACCAAATCTCGTTGCCGTTTGGCCCGGAATCACTTGGGGACCCATTCTGTGCTTGGACTACCGGGTTTGGGGGAGGTTTTTGGTATTTCTTAAGCGCTTACTATGTGCCAGCCACTGTACTAAGCACTGAGGTGGATATGAGCTAATCAGGTTGGACACAGTCCATGTCCCACATGAGGCTTCCAGTCTTAATCCCCATTTTCCGGATGAGGTAGCTGAGGCCCAGAGAAGTGAAGTGACTTGTCCCAGGTCACGCAGCAGAGTGGTGGAGCGGGGATTAGAAGCCGGGTTCTTCTGTCTCGCAGGCCCGGGTACTCTTAGTACAGTGCTGTGCATACAGTAAGCACTTAATAAATACTATTAATCAATCAATCAATCTTTCCACTGGGGCAGGCTGCTTCCCACTGCAAAACCCAGACTGGGTGGGACTGGGGCTCGGGGGTGTTCAGGGTTCTTCTCTCCCGCACATTCGGTTCAGTGGGAAGAGCCCAGGCTTGGGAGTCGGAGGTCGTGGATTCCAATCCCGGCTCCGCTGCTTGTCAGCTGTGCGACTTTGGGCAAGTCACTTCACTTCTCTGGGCCTCAGTTCCCTCATCTGGAAAATGGGGATGAAGACTGGGAGCCCCACATGGGACAACCTGATGACCTTGTAGTAAGCGCTTAGTACAGTGCTCGGCACACAGTAGGCGCTCAATAAATACGATTGAATGAATGAATAATAATAATAATGTTGGCATCTGTTAAGCGCTTACTGTGTGCCGAGCACTGTTTTAAGCGCTGGGGTGGATACAAGGTGATCGGGTTGTCCCCCGTGGGGCTCCCAGCCTTCATCCCTTCTAGACCGTGAGCCCACTGTTGGGTAGGGACCGTCTATATATGTTGCCAACTTGTACTTCCCAAGCGCTTCGTACAGTGCTCTGCACACGGTAAGCGCTCAATCAACACGACTGACTGATTGATTGATCCCTGTTTTCCAGATGAGGGAACTGAGGCCCAGAGAAGTGACTTGCCCAGAGTCACACAGCTGACAATTGGCGGAGACGGGATTGGAACCCACGACCTCTGACTCCCAAGCCTGTGCTGTTGCCACTGAGCCACGCCGCTTCACAGATGAGGGAACTGAGGCCCAGAGAAGTGAACTGATTTGCCCAAGGTCGCATCCTCCTTGTATCCCCCTCAGCGCTTACAACAGTGCTTGGCACATAGTAAGCGCTTAACAAATGCCCTCATTATTTGTTAAGATGATGATTATTGGAGGAGGAGGAGGGGCCTGGCAGCTGAGCTAGCTAATCCCTGCTCCCTGGGGCCTCCCCTCACCGCAGGTCCCTCTGCAGCACGTCGCTGACGAAAGCCTCGTACTGCAGCACCTTCTCTTCCACGCGCCGCGCCGCGGTCGCCATGGCAACGACCTAATACGGGAGGGAGGAGGAGGGTGATGATGATGGAGGAGTAGGCGGGGCAGGCCACTCTCCTCTCCCCCCCTCGCTCCGGCACGTGGTTTGGTCCCCTCCCCCGCCGCACGTGGCACGTGGTTCGGTCCGCCCCCCCGCATCCGGCACGTGGTTCGGTCCCCCCCGCCCCAGCACCCTGCACGTGGCTCATTCATTCATTCATTCATTCAATCGGATTGGTTGAGCGCTTACTGTGTGCAGAGCATTTATTCATTCATCCAATCGTACTGATTGAGCGCTTACTGTGTGCAGAGCACTGTACTAAGCGCTTGGGAAGTACAAGTTGGCAACATATAGGGACAGTCCCTCCCCAGCAGTGGGCTCACGGTCTAGAAGGGGGAGACAGAAAACACAAAACATATTAACAAAATAAAATAAATAGGATAAATATGGACAATTAAAATAAATAGAGTAATAAATACGTACAAACATATACATATATACAGGTGCTGTGGGGAAGGGAAGGAGATAAGGCGGGGGGATGGAGAGGGGGAGGAGTGGGCTCAGTCTGGGAAGGACTCCTGGAGGAGGTGATGTGTACAAGTAAAATAAATAGAGTAATAAATCCGTACAAACATATATACAGGTGCAGTGGGGAGGGGAAGGAGGTAAGGCGGGGGAGATGGGGAGCCCGTTGTGGGGTAGGGACTGTCTCTAGATGTTGCCGACTTGGACTTGGCAAGCGCTTAGTCCAGTGCTCTGCACACAGCAAGCGCCCAATAAATACGATTGAATGAATGAATTCATTCAATCATACGATTCAATCATACGATTCAATCATACATACGATTGAATGAATGAATGATCCACGCTGCTGCCCGCGGGATGGGGAGTGGCTGAAGGTCAGGGCGGGCACCGTGGGCACCGTGGGCAGGGCGGGCAGGGGCTCTCACTGTACTAAGCGCTTGGTAAGTACAAGTTGGCCACACATAGAGACGGTCCCTGCCCAAAAGCGGGCTCAAAGTCTCGAAGGGGGAGACAGACAACAAAACAAAACATACAAACCAAATAAAATAAATAGAATGTGTACTAATAGAGTAATAAATACGTACAAACATATACATATATACAGCTGCTGTGGGGAGGGGAAGGAGGTAAGGTGGGGGGGATAGGAGGGGGCTCAGTGTGGGAGGGCCTCCTGGAGGAGGTGAGCTCTCAGTAGGAATTTGCAGGGAAGCCCCCCCCCGCGTGCACCCCGCACATGGTTCGGTCCTGCCCCCCCTCCCCCCGCACGTGGCACGTGGTCCGGTCCCTCCCAAACCTGACCCGTGTTCGGTCCTCCCCCATCACACATCCAGCACGTGGTTCAGCCCCCCCCCCCACCCGGCACGTGGTTCGGTCCCCCGCCCCAACACCCGGCACGTGGTTTGCTCCCCACCCCCCCACCCCCGTATCCAGCACGTGGTTCGGTCCCCCCCGCCCCAGCACCCAGCACGTGGTTCATTCATTCATTCATTCATTCATTCATTCAATTGTATTGATTGAGCGCTTACTGTGTGCAGGACACTGTACTAAGCGCTTGGGAAGTCCAAGTTTGCAACATATAGAGACGGTCCCTACCCAACAGCGGGCTCACAGTCTAGAAGGGGGAGACAGGCGACAAAACGAAACATATAAGCCAAGTAAAATAAATAAATATGTACAAATAGAGCAATAAATATGCACAAACATATATGCAGGTGCTGTGGGGAGGGGAAGGAGGTAAGGCGGGGGGAGAGGGAGTAGGGGGGAGGGGACTCAGCGTGGGAAGGCCTCCTGGAGGAGGTGAGCTCTCAGTGGGGCTTTGAAGGGAAGGACCCCCACGCGCACCCTGCACATGGTTCGGTCCCGACCCCCCCCCCCCACGTATCCGGCACGTGGTTCGGTTCCCCCCTCCCGCCCCAGCACCCGGCACGTGGTTCGGTCCCTCCCAAAACTGGCACGTGTTCGGTCCCCGTCACCCCCCCCCCCCCCCCCGCCCCAGCGCCCTGCATCGGCACGTAGTTCGGTCCCCCCCCCCCCCCCGCGCACTCATCGCATGGTTCGGTCCCGCCCCCCCATACCCGGCACGTGGTTCGGTCCCCCCCCCCCGCCCCAGCACCCGGCACGTGGTTCGGTCCCCTCCCCCCCCCACGCACGTGGCACGTGGCACGGTCCCGCCCAAAACTGGCACGCACTGTCCTCCCCCCCCCCCAGCGCCCTGCGTCCCGCACGTAGTTCGGTCCCCCCCGCGCACCCGGCACATGGTTCGGTCCCGCTCCCCCCGTATCCGGCACGTGGTTCTGTCCCCCCCCCCCCCCGCCCAGCACCCGGCACGTGGTTCGGTTTCCTCGCACCCACCCCCCGCGCCCCCGGCACATGGTTCGGTCCCGCCCCCCCCCCCCGTATCCGGCACGTGGTTCGGTTCCCCCCTCCCGCCCCAGCACCCGGCACGTGGTCCGGTCCCTCCCAAACCTGGCACGTGTTCGGTCCCCCCCCCCCCGCATCCGGCACGTGGTTCGGCCCACCCTAGCACCGGGCACGTGGTTCGGTTTCCTCCCCCCCCCCGCGCCCCCGGCACATGGTTCGGTCCCACCCCCCCCCGTATCCGGCACGTGGTTCTGTCCCCCCCCCCCCCGCCCCAGCACCCGGCACGTGGTCCGGTCCCTCCCAAACCTGGCACGTGTTCGTTCCCGCCCCCCCGTATCCGGCACGTGGTTCGGTCCCGCCCCCCCCCCGTATCCGGCACGTGGTTCGGCCCCGTTTCCTCCCCCCCCCCCCCCGCACCTGGCACGTGGTTGGGTCCTCCCCCCCTCGCTCGCCCTGTTGGGCCTGCGGCGCTCTCGCACTTCCGGGCGGCGCGGGGGCGACTTCCGGCGGAGGGGGGGCGGGGCCGGGCATCGGGCGGCTGAGGCGGCGGCGGCTGAGGGAACGGAGCGGGGCCCGGGAACTCGAACGGGAAGGCCGGGAACTCAAACGGGAACGAACGACGGGAAGGAACGACGGGAACGAAGAAGGGGCGCTTCCGTCCCACCTGACGGGAAGGGGGCGGGTCAAACCCGCCCCGCCCACCGCTGAGGGGGGCGAAGGCCGACAAGATGGACGACGGGCCCCTCAGCGATTTCTGTCAGTCAGTCAGTCAGTCAGTCAGTCAGTCAGTCGTCTTTATTGAGCGCTGACTGTGTGCGGAGCGCTGGACTAAGCGCTTGGGAAGGACAAGTTGGCAACATAATAATAATAATAATGATGGCATTTATTCATTCATTCATTCAATCGTATTTATTGAGCGCTTACTGGGCGCGGAGCGCTGGCCTAAGCGCTTGGGAAGGACAAGTCGGCAACATAATAATAATAATGATGGTATTCATTCATTCATTCATTTGTCTTTATTGAGCGCTCACTGTGTGCGGAGCGCTGGACTAAGCGCTTGGGAAGGACAAGTCGGCAACGTGATAATAATAATGATGGTATTCATTCATTCATTTGTCTTTATTGAGCGCTTACTGTGTGCAGAGCGCTGGACTAAGCGCTTGGGAAGGACAAGTCGGCAACATAATAATAATAATGATGGTATTCATTCATTCATTTGTCTTTATTGAGCGCTCACTGTGCGCGGAGCGCTGGCCTAAGCGCTTGGGAAGGACAAGTCGGCAACATAATAATAATAATGATGGTATTCATTCATTCATTCATTTGTCTTTATTGAGCGCTTACTGTGTGCGGAGCGCTGGACTAAGCGCTTGGGAAGGACAAGTCGGCAACATAATAATAATAATGATGGTATTCATTCATTCATTTGTCTTTATTGAGCGCTTACTGTGTGCGGAGCGCTGGACTAAGCGCTTGGGAAGGACAAGTCGGCAACATAATAATAATAATGATGGTATTCATTCATTCATTCATTTGTCTTTATTGAGCGCTTACTGTGTGCAGAGCGCTGGCCTAAGCGCTTGGGAAGGACAAGTCGGCAACATAATAATAATAATGATGGTATTCATTCATTCATTCATTTGTCTTTATTGAGCGCTTACTGTGTGCAGAGCGCTGGCCTAAGCGCTTGGGAAGGACAAGTCGGCAACATAATAATAATAATGATGGTATTCATTCATTCATTCATTTGTCTTTATTGAGCGCTTACTGTGTGCGGAGCGCTGGACTAAGCGCTTGGGAAGGACAAGTCGGCAACATAATAATAATAATGATGGTATTCATTCATTCATTTGTCTTTATTGAGCGCTTACTGTGTGCGGAGCACTGGCCTAAGCGCTTGGGAAGGACAAGTCGGCAACATAATAATAATAATGATGGTATTCATTCATTCATTCATTTGTCTTTATTGAGCGCTTACTGTGTGCGGAGCGCTGGACTAAGCGCTTGGGAAGGACAAGTCGGCAACATCATCATAATGATGATGATGGCATTTATTCATTCATTCAATCGTCTTTATTGAGCGCTCACTGGGCGCGGAGCGCTGGACTAAGCGCTTGGGAAGGACAAGTCGGCAACGTAATAATAATGATGGCATTCATTCAGTCATCTTTATTGAGCGCTTACTGTGTGCGGAGCGCTGGACTAAGCGCTTGGGAAGGACAAGTCGGCAACATAATAATAATGATGGCATTCATTCATTCAGTCGTATTTATTGAGCGCTTACTGTGTGCGGAGCGCTGGCCTAAGCGCTTGGGAAGGACAAGTGGGCAACGTGATAATAATAATGATGGCATTTATACATTCATTCATTCAATAGTATTTATTGAGCGCTTACTGGGCGCGGAGCGCTGGACTAAGCGCTTGGGAAGGACAAGTCGGCAACGTGATAATAATGATGGCATTCATTCAGTCGTCTTTATTGAGCGCTTACTGTGTGCGGAGCGCTGGACTAAGCGCTTGGGAAGGACAAGTCGGCAACGTAATAATAATGATGGCATTCATTCATTCAGTCGTATTTATTGAGCGCTTACTGTGTGCGGAGCGCTGGCCTAAGCGCTTGGGAAGGACAAGTCGGCAACGTGATAATAATAATGATGGCATTTATACATTCATTCATTCAATAGTATTTATTGAGCGCTTACTGGGCGCGGAGCGCTGGACTAAGCGCTTGGGAAGGACAAGTCGGCAACATGATAATAATGATGGTATTCATTCATTCATTCATTTGTCTTTATTGAGCTCTTACTGTGTGCGGAGCGCTGGACTAAGCGCTTGGGAAGGACAAGTCGGCAACATGATAATAATGATGATGGTATTCATTCATTCATATGTCTTTATTGAGCGCTTACTGTGTGCAGAGCGCTGGACTAAGTGCTTGGGAAGGACAAGTCGGCAACATAATAATAATAATGATGGTATTCATTTGTCTTTATTGAGCGCTTACTGTGTGCGGAGCGCTGGACTAAGTGCTTGGGAAGGACAAGTCGGCAACATGATAATAATAATGATGGTATTCATTTGTCTTTATTGAGCGCTTACTGTGTGCGGAGCGCTGGACTAAGCGCTTGGGAAGGACAAGTCGGCAACATGATAATAATAATGATGGCATTCATTCATTCAATAGTATTTATTGAGCGCTCACTGTGTGCGGAGCACTGGACTAAGCACTTGGGAAGGGCAAGTCGGGAACGTAATAACAATGATGACATTCAATCGTATTTATTGAGCGCTTATTTTGTGCGGAGCACTGGACTAAGCGCTTGGGAAGGACAAGTTGGCAACATAATAATAATGACGGCATTCATTCATTCAATTGTCTTTATTGAGCGCTTACTGTGTGCGGAGCGCTGGCCTAAGCGCTTGGGAAGGACAAGTCGGCAACATAATAATAATAATGGCATTCATTCATTCAGTCGTCTTTATTGAGCGCTCACTGTGTGCGGAGCGCTAGACTAAGCGCTTGGGAAGGACAAGTCGGCAACATAATAATAATAATGGCATTCATTCATTCATTCAATCATCTTTATTGAGCGCTTACTGTGTGCATTGCGCTGGACTAAGCGCTTGGGAAGGACAAGTCGGGAACATAATAATAATAATAATAACAATGGCATTCATTCAATCGTCTTTATTGAGCGCTTACTGTGCGGAGCGCTGGGCTAAGCGCTTGGGAAGGACAAGTCGGCAACATAATAATAATGATGGCATTCATTCATTCAATCGTATTTATAGAGCGCTTACTGTGTGCGGAGCACTGAACTAAGCGCTTGGGAAGGACAAGTCGGCAACGTAATGATGATGGCATTCATTCATTCATTCATTCAATCAATCAATCGTCTTTATTGAGCGCTTACTGTGTGCAGAGCACTGGCCCTTCAAGGCCCTGCTGAGAGCTCACCTCCTCCAGGAGGCCTTCCCAGACTGAGCCCCTTCCTTCCTCTCCCCCTCGTCCCCCTCTCCATCTCCCCCATCTTACCTCCTTCCCTTCCCCACAGCACCTGTATATATGTTTATTTGTTTGTACATAGTTATTACTCTATTTTACTTGTACATATCTATTCCATTTATTTTATTTTGTTAGTATGTTTGGTTTTGTTCTCTGTCTCCCCCTTTTAGACTGTGAGCCCACTGTTGGGTCGGGACCGTCTCTAGATATTGCCAATTTGGACTTCCCAAGCACTTAGTCCAGTGCTCTGCACACAGTAAGCGCTCAGTAAATACGATTGATTGATTGACAAGTTGGCAACATAATAATAATGATGATGGCATTCATTCAGTCAATCATATTTATTGAGCGCTTACTGTGTGCAGAGCACTGGACTAAGTGCTTGGGAAGGACAAGTCGGCAACATAATAATAATAATGGCATTTATTCATTCATTCAGTCGTCTTTATTGAGCAATTACTGTGTGCAGAGCACTGGAATAAGCGCTTGGGAAGGACAAGTCGGCAACATAATAATGATGATGGCATTTTTTCATTCATTCATTCAATCGTATTGAGCATTTACTGTGCGTGGAGGACTGGACTAAGCGCTTGGGAAGGACAAGTCGGCAACATAATAATAATAATGGCATTCATTCATTCAATTGTATTTATTGAGCGCTTACTGTGTGCAGAGCACTGGACTAAGCACTTAGGAAGGACAAGTCGGCAACGTAATAATGATGGCATTTATTCATTCATTCATTCAATTGTATTTATTGAGCACTTACTGTGCGCGGAGCACTGGACTAAGCGCTTGGGAAGGACAAGTCGGCAACATCTAGAGACGGTCCCTACCCAACAGTGGGCTCATAGTCTAGAAGGGGGAGACAGAGAACAAAACAAAACATATTAACAAAAAAAAATAAATATGTACAAATAAAATAAATAAATAAATCGCTTACTATGCACAAAGCACCGTTCTAAGCACTGGGGAGGTTCCAAAGTAATCAGGTTGTCCCACAGGGGGCTCACAGTCTTCCTCCCCATTTTACAGATGAGGGAACTGAGGCCCAGAGAAGTGAAGTGACTTGCCCAAAGTCACCCAGTGGACAATTGGCGGAGCTGGGGTTTGAACCCCTGACCTCTGACTCCAAAGCCCAGGCTCTTTCCACTGAGCCACGCTGCTTCTCATAATAATAATGATGGCGTTTATTAAGCGCTTACTATGTGCAAAGCACTGCTCTAAGCGCTGGGGAGGTTACAAAGTGATCAGGTTGTCCCACGGGGGCTCACAGTCCTTCCTCCCCATTTTCCAGATGAGGGAACTGAGGCCCAGAGAAGTGAAGTGACTGGCCCAAAGCCACCCAGGTGACAGTTGGCAGAGTTGGGGTTTGAACCCATGACCTCTGACTCCAAAGCCCAGGCTCTTTCCACTGAGCCACGCTGCTTCTCATAATAATAGTGATAATAATTATGGCATTTATTAAGCGCTTACTATGTGGAAAGCACTGTTCTAAGCGCTGGGGAGGTTACAAGGCGATGAGGTTGTCCCACGGGGGGCTCACAGTCTTCATCCCCATTTTACAGATGAGGGAACTGAGGCACAGAGAAGGGAAGTGGCTTGCCCAAAGGCACACAGCTGACAAGTGGCGGAGCCGGGATTAGAACCGATGACCTCTGACTCCAAAGCCCAGGCTCGAGAGATGGTCCCTACCCAATAGCGGGCTCACAGTCTAGAGGGGGGAGACAAACAACAAAACATATTAATAAAATAAATATGTACAAGTAAAATAGAGTAATAAATCTGTACAAACCTATATGCAGGTGCTGTGGGGAGGGGAAGGAGGTAAGGCGGGCGGGATGGGGAGGGGGAGAGGATGGAGAATGGTATAGTACAGTAGAGTACATCTGTTGCTCAAAGTTAAAGCAGTGCAAATGATATAATCCGTTACAGAGACTCAGCAAATAATCCTGAAATGGATACTAAACAACGCTGTAATTGATACCTGGCCAACAAGTTCTTCAGCCAAGAGCCAGGATGAAGAGTCCAGTCCAAATTGGATTTGTTTTATGTTTGTAAGGAGTTTAAACATAAGGAGTGAGGTTTGTTCACTCTATTGTGTACTAGATACATGTATTATAGCTGTAATTCTATTTATTCAGATGGTTTTGACACCTGTCTACGTGTTTTCTTTTGTTGTCTGTGTCCCCCTTCTAAGACTGTGAGCCCGTTGTTGGGTAGGGACCGTCTCTATATGTTGCCAACTTGGACTCCCCAAGTGCTTAGACAGTGCTCTGCACACAGTAAGCGCTCAATCAATACGATTGAATGAATGAATGGAGGGGGCTCAGTGTGGGAAGGCCTCCTGGAGGAGGTGAGCTCTCAGTAGGGCTTTGAAGGGAGGAAGAGAGCGAGCTTGGCGGCTGGCATTTGTTAAGCGCTTACTATGTGCCAAGCACTGTTCTAAGCGCGGGGGGGATGGCATTTGTTGAGCGCTTACTATGTGCCAAACCGTGTTCTAAGCGCTGGAGGGATACAAGGTGATCAGGTTGTTCCACGGGGGGCTCCCAGTCTTCATCCCCATTTTCCAGACGAGGGAACTGAGGCCCAGAGAAGTGAAGTGACTTGCCCAGAGTCACACAGCTGACAAGCGGCGGAGCTGGGATTGGAACCCACGACCTCTGACTCCCAAGCCCAGGGTCTTGCCACTGAGCCATGCTGCTTCTCTAATTTACTCCCCATCTTTCAGACGAGGAAACTCAGCCCCGGAAAAGTGAAATGATAATGATGGTATTTATTAGGCGCTTACTATGTGCCAAGCACTGTTCTAAGCACTGGGGTAGATACAGGGTAATCGGGCGGTCCCACATGGGGCTCACAGTCTTCATCCCCGTTTTACGGATGAGGTCACTGAGGCACAGAGAAGTGACTGGACCAAGGTCTCACAGTCGATATGTGGCAGAGCCGGGATTAGAACTCATGACCTCTGACTCCCAAGCCTGGGCTCTTTCCCCTGAGCCACGCTGCTTGATGATGATGATGGTATTTGTTAAACACTTACTATGTGCCAAACACTATTCCCAGACTGAGCCCCCACCTTTTTCCTCTCCTCCCCCCCCGCCCTACCCCCTTCCCCTCCCCACAGCACTTGTGTATATTTATAATAATAATAATAGTGGCATTTGTAAAGCGCTTCCTATGTGCCAAGCACTGTTCTAAGCGTTGGGGAGGTTACAAAGTGATCAGGTTGTCCCACATGGGGTTCACAGTCACAATCCCCATTTTACAGATGAGGGAACTGAGGCCCAGAGAAGTGAAGTGACTTGCCCAAAGTCACCCAGCTGACAAGTGGCGGAGCCAGGATTAGAACCCACGACCTCTGACTCCCAAGCCCAGGCAATTTCCACTAAGCCGTGATGTGCACATATTTACTACTCTATTTTATCAATGATTGAGAAGCAGTGTGGCTCAGTGGAAGGAGCCTGGGCTTTGGAGTCAGAGGTCAGGGGTTCAAATCCTGGCTCCGCCACTTGGCTGTGTGACTGTGGGCAAGTCACTTAGCTTCTCTGTGCCTCAGTTCCCTCATCTGTAAAATGGGGGTGAAGACTGTAAGCCCCATGTGGGACAATTTGATCACCTTGTAACCGCCTCAGCACTTAGAACAGTGCTTTGCATATAGTAAGCACTTAATAAATGCCATTATTATTATTATGTGTATATAGCTATAATTCTATTTATTCTGATGGTACCGACGCCTGTCTGCTTATTTTGTTTTGTCGTCTGTCTCCCCCTTCTAGACCGTGAGCCCGTTGTCCGGTAGGGACGGTCTCTATGTGTTGCCGATTTGTACTTCCCAAGTGCTTAGTACAGTGCTCTGCACACAGTAAGTGCTCAATAAATATGATTAAATGAATGAATGAAAGTTCTAAGCACAGGGGGCGGGTACAAGGTAATCAGGTTGTCCCACGTGGGGCTCACGTTTTTTAACCCCATGAGGTAACTGGGGCCCAGAGAAGTTAAGTGACTTGCCTAAGGTCGCACAGCAGACGGGGCAGAGCCAGAATCAGAACCCATGACCTCTGACTCCCAAGCCGGGGCCGTTTCCCCTGAGCCACGCTGCTTCTCGTGATTTTCCCCAGATCGCATGGCGGTCCATCTGTGTAGGTCTGCAAACTCCCCAGGTTCGGTGTCCGTTCCCCTGGGCCACCCTGGGACGATCGCTTTCCAAGGCATCGCGGAGTTACGGGGGTCCTGGATTCCCGGTCCAGCGCCCCGTGAGCGGGGGTCCCGATGGAGAAGCCGGAGGTAGCCCGAGGGGTTGCCGGGAGGGAGCCACGGCTGGAGACTGAAGAAGCCCAAGGCGGAGGCGTCTTCCCTCCACCTCAAATTCCAAGCTGGTGAGGCGGTGGGGTACACTACACACCACCTCTTGAGCGACGCGTTCTGTCCCTCAGCAACTCTGTGCTAACCACCTCCGCCGCTTCCACTACCGAACAATCAAGTGTTGGCTCTTTTGTTCAGCAAGGTTAGCGTCCGTATCTTCAGGTCCCGGTCCTCACCCTCATCAGATAACATCCTTATCCCTCTCTTTCCTGAGTTATGGAATGGGAAGCCCAACCCCAGGCAGGCTTTTGAGGTCCTGCCGAAGGCGGTCAGTTCCTGCCCTCAGGACTGTGGTGGAAAGCGGCTGGCGGCAAATGGCCAGGATCGGCCCCCTTCCCTGGCACCGTGCCGCCGGCTCATCGGCCCCTCCGCCGGGTGAGCGGGACTAAGAGGGAAGGGACACGCGTTGGCCCCAGAGGGCACGGAGGAACTCATGATTAGGGCGTAGACCTGCGTCCACACCACCTCCTGGGAACTGAGGCACAGAGAAGCTAAGCGACTTGCCCGAATTCACACAGCTGACAAGTGGCAGACCCAGGATTTGAACCCATGACCTCTGACTCCAAAGCCCAATCAAGTGTCACTTGGCACTTCGACTCAAAATGTGACTCCAGGATGATGAGTGATATTTCTTAAGCACTATGTGCCAAGCACTGTACTAAGCACGGAGCTTGTTGTCTGTCTCCCCCTTCCAGACTGAGCCCATTGTTGGGTAGGGACCGTCTCTATATGCTGCCGACTTGGACTTCCCAAGCGCTTAGTACGGTGCTCTGCACACAGTAAGCGCTCAATAAATGCGATTGAATGAATGTCCCACACAGGGCTCCCGCTCTTAATCCCCATTTTCCAGATGCGGTACTGAGGCCCAGAGAAGAAGAATAATGGTATTTGTTAAGCGCTTACTATGCGCAAAGCACCGTTCTAAGCGCTGGGGGGGATAGAAAGTGATCAAGTTGTCCCCCGTGGGGCTCCCAGTCTTCATCCCCGTTTTCCAGATGAGGGAACTGAGGCCCAGAGAAGTGACCTGCCCAAAGTCACCCAGCCGACAAGTGGCGGAGCGGGATTAGAACCCATGACCTCCGACTCGGAAGCCCGGGCTCTTGCCACCGAGCCGCGCTGCTTCTCAAGGGAAGCCACCTGCCCAAGGGGACGCGACGGACACGTGGCAAGGCCGGGATCAGGAGCCGGGCCCGTGCTCTGTCCCCTAAGCCGCTCGGCTAGGACGGGACACGTGCGCGCGTCAGGTGGCGGGGAAGGAGGAGGCCAGGCGGGCGCCAGGACCGGTCAGGGCTTTATGTACACGGGTCCGGGCGGGTGTCAGTAAGAAAATACAATCTGTGCTCACGGCGCAGCCCTGCCGCCGCACTTCAGCCACCCCAAGGAACAGAGGAGAAAATACATAAGTTAAAAAAAAAAGAAACAGGCTCAGGTGAAAGGGGGCCGGGAGGACGATCCGGAAGGAGGGGTAACCTTATTGCTTCGATCGGGGGGGAAGGGCAGGCACTTGGCTCGCTGCCACGGGCGGGCGGGCGGACAGACGGGACGGGGGTGAGATTGTGCTTCTCCCAGGGAGAGAGGAGCTGTGGGGAGGGAGGGGTGGGCAGCGTCTTGCCATGCTGGGCCCCTCCCTCCCTCCCTCCAACAGGGAAGAGGCGGCGGTGGCGGCGGCAGAGTCTATGGCTGTGGGTCCCCAGGGGGTGGGATGGGGAGGCGGCCAGGGGTCGGAGTCCTGAGCAGGGGGAGCCCCGGGGAGCCCCCGGGAGCGGTACCTGAGAAGGCCCAGGGAGGGGGTGCTGGTGTCAGCGGGGCGGGGTGGGAGGAGGGCGCAGATTCGAGGGGGGAGGGCCCACAGACCCCTCCCTCCCTCCCTCCCTCCCTCCGTGCCCCCCCGCCGCAGCGCTTTCAGTCCACATCCATTGACTCGGCGCGGGGCGCGGGGCCGTCGGAGAGCTGGGCCAGAGGGGCGGCCAGGGAGCTGGGGGGGCCGGGCCGGGCCGGGGGCCGCCGCACCTTGTCCTGCCGCTGGTAGAAGAGAACGTAGGCCGCCTTGGACTGGAGGGAGGGAACGACGGACGGACGGACGGACAGACAGACGGGGGACACGCTGAGATCGAGGGCGACGTCGGGTGGCGGTGGCCCCGTCTCTCCGCCCCCGCCCCGGCCCACCGCTCAGATGCCCCTGCCTCCTCCAGCTCAGGACGCCCTACCTCGATCTGGCTTTCCGACACCGGGGAGACACTGCTGTCGTCAAAATAGTGCCACTGCCCGCTGTCCTTGTTCCGGGCAAACGTCGTGTCTGTCACGGCAGAGGCCACAGCGGTCCACACCGAAGCGGGGACCAACCGCTGCCGGGTCGCCCCCCCCCACCCCCACCCCCGAACACGCACCCCACCCCACCCCAACGCCCCGGTTTCGCCTTCTCCGTACAGTGGCCGTCCCGCAGGCCCCCGTAGTGGTTGGAGACGGCGATGAGGTCGTATTTGCAGGGGGGGGCCTCGGTCTCTGTCCGTGGCTTGATGATGAACTCGGAGAAGTCCAGGTCCCTGTGCGGAGAGGCGGCGGGACGGGGGGGTCGGCACAGGGAGGGGACCCGGGGCCCGCTCCCCCCACCCAGCCCGGCTCCGGGACCCCTCTGACCGGATGGGGAACTCGACGAGGGTGTCCAGCTTCTCGCGAGAAAACTTGGTGTAGGAAAAGCGCTTGAGGTGGATGATGAGAGCCTCGGGCAGCGCCCACAGGTCTAACTTCTTGGTGGCCAGCTGGTGCCGCTTGCAGGTCGGGCAGTACCTGCCGGGGAGGGGCGCGGAGGAGGGGGAAGAGGGGAAGCAGGTGAGGTGAGGAGCCCCTTCTCCCGGGCCCCCGGGCCCCCGGCCCCATCCTCAGGTCCCCCCCACCCTACCAGGGGTTCTCCTCCTCCAGCGTCTCCACTGTGGTGAAGAGGTCGACGCACTCCTGAAGCCGCACTGGGGTCTTCTTCAGCAAGTAACCCATACAGTCGTGCTTCACGTAGCCCTGCGGGGGGGAAGGCGGATGGCGGGGCTGGGGGCAGGGCTCTCTCGGCCCCAACGCTTCCACCCCAAGGTCCACCCCCGGGATGCCCCCACACCCGCCCCGGCCCACTTCACCTCAGCCTCCACCTCGTTGTAGTAACGCTTCTTCATCTCCGGATCCCAATCGATGGCAATGTAAGGCTGGGCTGACGGATTAACAACACTCACAATATCAGTAACGGCTGTGGTATCCGTTAAGCCCTTCCCCCGTGCCAGGCACTTCGCTAGGTGCTGGGGTAGATACAAGGTAAGCGGACTGGACACGGTCCCTCGCGGTCTTAATCCCCATTTCCCAGATGAAGAACCTGAGGCCCAGAGAAGTGAGGTGACTTGCCCACGGCGGGCGAGTGGCAGAGCCGGGTTTAGGACGCCCAGGGCCGCGCTCCCTCCATCGGGCCACGCCGCTTCCCCGGGAAGGGGTGCGCGGGAAACGTCCGCCCGCCTCCCGCCTCGCCCCCGCGTGCCCCAGCTCACAGTTGAAGGAGACCCCGTTGGCGTCTTCGCTGAAGCTGGCTCGGTCACTGGTGCCGTTGGAGTTGACCGTCTGCAGGCTGAAGAGCAGCTTCCGCCGGCGCCGGCGCCGGCGCCTCCGCCGCCGGCGGCGCGGGGGCCGGGGAAGGGGTCGGCAGGGCCGCTTGGGCTGGTTGGCGGGGCCGGGGCTGGGGGGGCCGCCGCCGCCGGGCCGCCCCTCCGTCTCCCCCTCTCCGCTGCCAACCGCCTCGGCCCGGTTCTCCTCTCCACCCACCGGAGTGGAGACCGGGTGGGCGGAGCCTTCCGGGGAGCTTCCCTCCCCTTCCTCCTCTTCCTCTTCTTCTTCCTCCTCCTCCTCCTCCTCTTCCTCCTCTTCTCCTAGGGCCAGGGCGGGAATGAGGGAGGATTAGTGCCGCTGGATCCTTTTGGGTCCCTGAGGTCCCAGGTCTCCCTACAGCTGTCAGGCAGTTACTGAGCGCTTACTGGGTGCACAGCACCGTACTAGGCGCTCGGAAGGGCACACTATGACAACAAACCGACCCAAGTCCCGCCCACAACGAGCTTACGGTCTAGAGGGCCGTCCCCCGACCAACCTCGGCCCCCTCACCCTCACTCAGTCCATTAGGCCGCTTGTTGTACAGATTCTCCTCTTCGCTATTCTCTTCCTCCTCTTCCTCCTCCTCCTCGTCGTCCGAGCCCGGCCGAGTCACGTAGCGGCTGGAGGGAGGGAATCAATCAATCAATCAATCGTATTTATTGAGCGCTTACTATGTGCAGAGCACTGTACTAAGCGCTTGGGAAGTACAAATTGGCAACACATAGAGACAGTCCCTACCCAACAGTGGGCTCACAGTCTAAAAGAAGGGACGGAAGGGACGGGGGGGGGGGTGGCTGGGGGGGGAGCCGCCCGGGGCGGAGCGGGCGAGGGGTCGGCCCGCAGTCGGGGTCCGGGGGGGCACTCACGAGAGGCGATGCAGCAGGATGTGGTAGAGGGCATCCCAGGAGAGGCGATCCCGAGGCACGGACACCAGCAGCGGGTGGCCGAACAGCATGAGCCCGTAGTAGGAGTCGCTGTAGTCCCGGGCGGGCGCCCGCTCCCGCAGGTAGACGGGAAGCACCACGTCCTCGCCCGGCCCCTCGCCTGACCCTCCGGACACCTCGTAGCTGTTGGGCAGAGGAGGCCGGGCTGGGGCGGGCCCGGACGGGACCCGGCCTCCGCCCCCAGCGCCTCGCCCCTCGCCCTCCCTACCGGTCCTCACATGAAGATGTCATCTCGGTCCAGGATGCAGCTCAGGGCCTCCTCCAGCTGGTAGATCTTGTAGAACCGGTGACTGAACACGTCGGCCACCATCATCTGCGGGGAGGGGAGGCGGGTCAGGGCCGTCCGCGGCGCTCGCTCGCTCCCTCCCTCCCCGGGGCCGCCCCGGCTCCCCTCCAACGCTCACCCGATCAGGAGAGACGCCCGTGTGTTTGGCCAACGCGATGCAGAGATCCAACACCTTCCCGGCTTTGGGGACCACTAACCGGTGCTGAGGGGGGAGACGGTCGGTGAGGCCTACGACCCCCTTCTCCGCCTCTCCCCGCCTCGGGCCCCGGCGGGCGCTTAACCCCCACCCCCCGGGGCCCCGATGCCAGATGGACGACGGGGGACGGCCGGCCGGGTTCCCGTCGCCGGCTCAGGCGAGAGGGCCCCGTCTCCCCCGGCCCTTCCTTCGCGGCCTCGGGCCCCCCCGGCACCTGTTCCGGCTTCTTGCGGGGATCCATGGAGACGAAGAAGACCTCCATGCTGCGCTCCTTGCTGACGGGCAGAGGCACGCTCAAGTAGCAGAAGGGGTCAAACGTCACCGACACCTTGCCACACTCGGGACAGACCAGCGTGGACTTGAAGAGCCCGTGGAAGGTGTCCACGATGACGGAGTCGTTCCGCCGCTTGTGGTTGCGCCAGGCCTCCTCCGCCACTTCCTGGCCGGAGGGGACAGAGCCGGGGGTCGGCTGGGGGACGGGCGGCCCCGGGGCCCCGGGCCCCACCCGGGAGCGGCCGACCTCCTTCCCAGCTGCCCCGCCGGGCCCCACCTGGTCCGGCCGGCCGGCGGCGTCCCGCAGCTCCACGTACTCCTTTTTTTTTGACACGGTTGAGGTCCTCGTGCAGCCCGTCCAGCAGGAAGGAGAGGAGCTCCTGGGAGTCATGCTGCTGGTAGCCCAGGAACTGAGAAGCAAAGTGGCCCACCTTGGTCTGGAGGATCCACGGGGAACAGGGAGATCAGGAAGAGAGGATCGGGGGCCCCCGACTGCCGCGGACTCTCCCCGCCGGCCCTCCCTCCTCCCCCTGCCGCCCCCCGACCACGACCAGACAGAATCCCGCAGGGCCAGATTCCAACCCGGGGCGAGAAGAGCTGGTGACCTTGAACATGCGGGGCACGACGGAGCGGTGGTGCCCGGACCAGGCCTGTTTGACCAGGTCGGCGTAGGCCTCGGCGATCTCTCCCTTCATGCCTAGCGGGTTGCAGAAATTCAGTTCCTCCAGATAGCGGTTGTGCAGGAAATACTCGGTCAAAGGAGGCACGTTGCTGAGACACTACGAGGGAAGGCGGGAGGCCCGGCGTGAATTGCAGGGGGCGCGCGGAGGGAGCATCCCCCAGGTTTGGCCTGGACCTCCCAACCCCCGTCCCGCTTAAGCCAGCGCAGTACCTGCAGGGCGGAGTTCATGAAGCAAGTGTTGCCGAGATTCGTGAGGCCGCAGACCCCGGGCTGGCCGCGGTACCCCTCCTCCTCATCCACCATGTTCTTCCTGGGGGCCAGGCACACATCAGCACCCCCTCCCCCGGAATTACTTCCAATGATGGCCCCTAACAGCTAATCTACCAGGCGGGGGGGGGGGGGGGAGACAGGGAAAAAGGAGCGACCCCAAGGAGGCAGGAGGATGGTAGGGAGAGAGGTGCCAGGCCTACGGGGGCGGAGGGGAGAAGACTGACCCGAGACGGGACCCTGGCATCACGCGTGCCCGCCTGCCCACACTTACATGATATGGGGCCGGGAGCTGGGCCAGGTGCCGTCCTTGTTGCGTGTCTCCATGACAACGATCTGCAGTGGAGAAAAGAGGAAAGCCGGCCTAAGCTCCCAGGGGGGTTGGCTCCGGGCGGGAGGTTCCCGAGGCCAGCGCTCTGGCGCGGGAGGCCCGCAGACCCGACGGCGGGGCGAGCGGCAGCCTCGTCCCCGGTCCGGCTCCCCGCGGCACCCCTGACCTGTCCGGGGCTCAGGCAGGCGTCCAGGACCGACACGTGGGGGTTGCGCAGCCGTTCGCAGGACCCGTCCGAGTTCTTCACCCACAGTCGCGTCTCCTCTTCGGGCCCCACCTGGAACTGCTGCCGGGCCACCCGCAGCACCAGCTCTGGAGGGATCGGCCAGGCCCGGGTCAGGGCGGGGGCACGGCGGCTCTCGGGCGAGACGTCATCCGCCGCCGATCCCCGACCAGAGGAAGGGGCCCGGGACCAAGACTCGGCAGGGGCACCGTGACTCAACCGGCCGGGTGCTCCCTCCGATCTTACACGGGGGGTGGTGGGACTCAATTCTCAGAGGAGGAGGAGGAGTGGTGGTAATAATGGTACCGGGTGCCCGCTGGGCATAATCGAGAGCAGGGCACTAAGAGAGAGGGAAGCAGCGCCGGGGCCTCCCTCCTACCCGCGGCCTCCCCGTGCCCCCGGCAGCGTTACCGATGGAGTCTGCGCGGCTGAACTGCGTCGGGTTGAGGCTGTCCATGTCACTATGCTGGCAAAGGAGCAGCTCCACGGGATACACCTCCACCTTGTGAGTGCTGGGCAGCTCCACCACCTGGGGACGGAGGCAGTTTGGAGGGTCAGCTGCAGGGGAGAAACGGGGGCGGGCGGGCGGCCCTCGCCTGGATGGCCTCAATCAATCCATGGTATTTACTGAGCGCTCCCTGGGTGCCCAGCACCCAGCACTTATTCAACAGGGCTGGTAGACGCGATCCCTGCTCACAGAGAATTGATGGTCTACGGGGAAGATGAGGCATCAAATTAGGAAGATGGGGGAATTAGTGGAGTATGAGAACATTCATGCGAGTAGAGTGGCGCGGGGGTGTGTATCAAAACGCTTAAGGGGTAATGATGATGGCATTTGTTAAGCACTTCCTTTGTGCAAAGCACTCTTCTAAGCGCTGGGGAGGATACAAGGTGATCAGGCTGTCCCACGTGGGGCTCACAGTCTTCATCCCCATTTTCCAGATGAGGTCCCTGAGGCACAGAGAAGTGAAGTAAACTTGCCCCAAGTCACAGAGCTGATAAGGGGCAGAGCCAGGATTTGAACCCACGATCTCTGGCTCCCAAGCCCGGGCTCCTTCCATTGAGCCACGCTGCTTCTCCACACAGCCAAGGGTGGAGTTGACCCAGAAGGGAGGAAGGATAAAGGGCTTAGTCTGGGAAGGCCTCCAGGAGGAGATGGGATTTTGGGAGGGTTTTGAGAAATGGGGAAGAGTCAGACTGGTGGAGTTAGGAGAAGCAGCATAGCTTAATGGAAACCTCCTCCCCTCCCCATCTCCCCGCCCCACAGCACTTTTGTATATATGTACATATTAATTATTCTATTTATTTTATTAGTGATGTGTATCTACCTATAACTCTATTCATTTATATTGATGCTATTGTTGCCTAATTTGTTTTGATGTCTGTCTCCCCCCTTCTAGACTGTGAGCCCTTGTTGGTTAGGGATTGTCTCTATTTGTTGCTAAATTGTACTTTCCAAGTGCTTAGTACAGTGCTCTGCACACAATAAGCGCTCAATAAATACGACTGAGTGAATGAATGAAAGAGCACAGACTTGGGAGTCAGAGGGCGTGAGTTCTAATCCCAGCTCTGCCACTTGTCAGCTGTGTGACTCTGGGCAAGTCACTTCACCTCTCTGTGCCTCGGTTACATCATCTGGAAAATGGGGATGAAGACTGCGAGCCCCAAAAGGGACAACCTGATTACCTTGTATCTACCCTGGTGCTCAGAACAGCGCCCGGCCCATAGTCAACGCTTAACAAATGTCACTATTGTTATTTTTAGATACGAAGAGGGAGGCAGTCCCCAGGCCCGAATAGGGGCGAGGGGTCGGCAGTGAGAGAGATGAGATGGAAGTGCGGTGAATGGGTTGGTTTCAGGGGAGCGGAGTGTGGGGCCTTAGTAGGAGATCAGCCAGTTAAAGTAGGAGGGAGGAAGCTGATCGACTGCCTTAAATCATCAGAGAAGCAATGTGGCTCAGAGGATAGAGCACTGACTTGGGAGTCAAAAGAATCTGGGTTCTGAATCCCAGCTCTGCCACTTGTTGGTTGTGTGACCTCGGACAAGTCACTTCGCTTCTCTCCGCCTCCGTCACCTCAGCTGCAGAGCGCAGATTAAGACCGTGAGCTCCACGTGGGACACGGACTGGGTCCGATCCGACTGCCTCGTCTCCACCCCGGTGCTCAGGACGCGGCCTGGCGTGTAGCAAGCGCTGACCAAATACCACAATCACGTCGACAGTGAGAAATTTCCGCCTGACGGGACGGTGGACGGGCGGTGTTTGGAGGAATGTGAGGAGTGAGGAAGGCAGGGGCCGAACGGGTGTCTGGGGGAAAACGATCCGAGAAGCGGAACGAAATACGGACTGGAAAGGGGAGAGGCGGGAGGCGGGGAGGTCAGCTCCGTTTCCCAGGACCCCCCTCCGTAAGTCCCTGGTCTCTGACTCAAAAGAGCGACCAAGCACCCCCTTCCCACCCCCCACTTTTCCGATCCCCTCACCTTGCGTTCGATGGGCGGCTGTCCGTGCTCCAGTCCGTACCAGCTCACCAGCTTGCACCAAACTTCCGCAGGAACCAAGATGTAGTCCTCACCCTCCACTAGACGCTCCTTCAGCCGCCACGACTCCTGATCTGGGGGGGGGACAGGTGAAGGGGCCAGGGGCTGGGGAGCCTCTGAGGACAAGGAATCCTGTGTGGGGGCCGGGGGGGAATTTGGGACCCCAAGATAGAGGAAAGACCCCCACCACTGTCAGAGGAAAAAGCAGATCAGAACTGTGAAACCCAGGCTGCTGATCAGAGCTGAGAAGCAGTGTGGCCTCATGGAAGGAGCCTGGGCGCGGGAGCCGGAGGACCTGGATTCTAATTCCACCTCGGCCACTCGCCTGCTGGGTGACCTTGGGCAACTTACTTCACTTCTCTGGGCCTCACTTTCCTCCTCTGTAAAATGGGGATCATATGCCGGTTCTCCCTCCTACTTGGTGAGACTGCGAGCCCCATGTGGGACAGGGTCTGGGGCTGACCCGGTTACCTTGTATCTACCCCACTTTGGCAGATGGTGAGCACTTAGATACACTCAACCCTAATCGGTGAAGTCTCACTGTGTGCACAGCACCGTACTAAATGCTTGGGGGAGGACAACAGAGGTGGTAGGCAGATTCCCTGCCCGCGAGGAGCTTCCAGTCTAGAGACAGACAGACAGACATAAGTAGAAACAAATAAATTACGGATACGTACATAAGCGATGTGGGACTGAGGCAGGGGCGGCTAAAGCGTGCAAATCCAAGTGCAAAATCCCCTAACAACAGTAATTATTATTATTACACAGCTGAAGCCAGCCAAACTCCCCGGTTTTGGATCAAGACCGTTCCAACCCCACCTCTCCCCGGGGGATCCAAGAAAACCCCGGAAAAGTCTCACTCCCAAGGACTCCAGAGGTCTGTTTAAAGCCGACGCAGATCCTCAGGACCAGCTGGTGGGTTGTCCCAAACTGGAATAACCCTGACCCGAACCACTAGGGAATCTGAGTCCTCGGGGGCTTCCCAACTGTGTATCCGGTCGGTAGTCGGACGGTAGGACGGAGTGGGGTGCAGTACCTTCAAAGAGCTCAGCGTTACTGATTCTCCCGGGGAAGGTGCTGGATTCCTGGTCTCCGGACTGCACATAAGCCTCCCATTGCTGATACCAGTGCTGCTCCAGGAGAAACCTGGGGGGAGGTGGGAAAGGAGGAAGGGGAGGGGAAGAAGAAGATGAGGAAATAGAATTCCCGGTCAGACTCCCTTCTTTCCCCGGCTCGGGCCGTTCCTGGGGGTGCCGGCTCACCAAGCCTGGCTTTCCATTCTGGATGGAGACCTCGACGGCCCCTGGCTGGGGGAGTAGTGCCTATCGGCTTTCCCATCTGGGGATACGGGTTTTCTCCCTTCCAGCTGGCCGGCTACCTGAGGTTCGGGGAGAAGGGTCTCAGAGCAGGGCCAAGGAGAGGCAGCGTGGCTCAGTGGCAAGAGCCCGGGCTTGGGAGTCGGAGGTCATGGGTTCTACTTCCAGCTCTGCCACTTGTCACCTGTGTGACTTTCGGCACCTTCTCCGGGCCTCAGTTCCCTCATCTGTCAAATGGGGACGAAGACTGAGCCCCACATGGGACAACCTGATCGCCTTGTATCACCCCAGCGCTTAGAACAGTGCTTTGCACATAGTAAGCGCTTAAATGCTGTCATCACTGTTATTACTATTATTAAGGACCCTGACCGAAAGCAGTCCACTTCCCAGTCCCCGACCCAATTCCCGATTTCGTGGTATCCATTGTTGGGTAGGGACCGTCTCTATCTGTTGCCGACTTCTGCTTCCCAAGCGCTTAGTCCAGTGCTCTGTACACAGTCAGCGCTCAATAAATACGATCGTTCTGTTATCCGTGTCCTCCTTCTAGACTGTGAGCCCATTGTTGGGTAGGGGCCGTTTCTATCTGCTGCCAACCTGTACTTCCCAAGCGCTTAGTCCAGTGCTCTGCACACAGTCAGCGCTCAGTAAATAGGACGGAATGAATGACTAAATGAATGGTGGGGGTCGTTCGGGGCTGGTCCCGAGGACGAAACGACCGAAAGTGAAAGTGGGGACAGTGTGAGGATGGACGGGAGGCAGCACCGGGATGCAGGGGTTTTGATGGGCAGGCGGGTTCCTGGGTCCGGATGAGGCCAAGCTGAGCTCGGGTGGGGTAATAATGGCATTTATTAAGTGCTTACTATGTACAAAGCACTGTTCTAAGTGCAGGGGGAGATACAAGGCAATCAGGTGGTCCCACGGGGCACTCAAAGTCTTCATCCCCATTGTGCAGACGAGGGAACTGAGGCCCAGAAAAATTAAGTGACTTGCCCAAAGTCACATAACTAAGTGGCAGAGCCGGGATTAGAATATTAATAATGATGGTATTTATTAAGCGCTTACTATGTGCAAAGCATTGTTCTAAGCGCTGGGGAGGTTCCAAGGTGATCAGGTTGTCCCATGGGGGGCTCCCAGTCTTCATCCCCATTTTCCAGAGGTGGGAATAATAATAATAAAAACATTTATTAAGCGCTTACTATGTGCAAAGCACTGTTCTAAGCGCTGGGGAGGTTAACAAGGTGATCAGGTTGTCCCACGGGGGGCTCACAGTCTTCATCCCCATTTTCCAGATGAGGGAACTGAGGCCCAGAGAAGTGAAGTGACTTGCCCAAAGTCACCCAGCTGATAAGTGGTGGAGCCGGGATTAGAACCCACGACTTCTGCCTCCCCAGCCTGGGCTCTTTCCTGCTTCTAATAATAATGATGGCATTTATTAAGCGCTTACTATGTGCAAAGCACTGTTCTAAACAACGCCGGGGAGGTTACAGGGTGATCAGGTTGCCCCAGAGGGGGCTCCCAGTCTTCATCCCTGCTCCGCCAACTGTCAGCTGGGTGACTTTGGGCAAGTCACTTAACTTCTCTGGGCCTCAGTTACCTCATCTGTAAAATGGGGATTAAAACTGCGTGAGTCCGCTCGTTAGACAACCTAATCACCTTGTAACCTCCCCAGCGCTTACAACAGTGCTGGGCACATAGTAAGCACTTAACAAATATCAACATTATTATTATTATCCCCATTTTCCAGATGAGGGAACTGAGGCCCAGAGAAGTGAAGAGACTTGCCCAAAGTCACCCAGCTGATAAGTGGTGGAGCCGGGATTAGAACCCACGACTTCTGCCTCCCCAGCCCGGGCTCTTTCCTGCTTCTAATAATAATGATGGCATTTATTAAGCGCTTACTATGTGCAAAGCACTGTTCTAAACAACGCCGGGGAGGTTACAGGGTGATCAGGTTGCCCCAGAGGGAGCTCACAGTCTTCATCCCTGCTCCGCCAACTGTCAGCTGGGTGACTTTGGGCAAGTCACTTAACTTCTCTGGGCCTCAGTTACCTCATCTGTAAAATGGGGATTAAAACTGCGTGAGTCCGCTCGTTAGACAACCTAATCACCTTGTAACCTCCCCAGCGCTTACAACAGTGCTGGGCACATAGTAAGCACTTAACAAATATCAACATTATTATTATTACCCCCATTTTCCAGATGAGGGAACTGAGGCCCAGAGAAGTGAAGAGACATGCCCAAAATCACCCAGCTGATAAATGGTGGAGCCGGGATTAGAACCCATGACTTCTGCCTCCCCAGCCCGGGACTTTTCCTGCTTCTAATAATAATGATGGCATTTATTAAGCGCTTACTATGTGCAAAGCACTGTTCTAAACGCCGGGGACGTTACAAGGTGATCAGGTTGCCCCATTGCGGGGGGCTCCCAGTCTTCATCCCTGCTCTGCCAACTGTCAGCTGGGTACCTTCAGGTAAGTGACAACTTCTCAGTGACCTCATCTGGAAAATGGGGATTAAAACTGTGTGAGCCCCCCGCCGTGGGCCAACCTGATCACCTTGTAACCTCCCCAGTGCTTAGACCAGTGCTGGTCACCTAGTAAGCCCTTAACAAATTCCAACATCATTATTTTTATTATCCCCATTTTCCAGATGAGGGAACCGAGGCCCAGATCATCTGTAAAATGGCGATTAAAACTGTGTGAGCCCCCCCCGTCGTGGGCCAAGCTTGTAGCCTCCCAAGCGCTTAGAACAGTGCTGGGCACCTAGTAAGTGCTTAACACTGTGAGCCCACTGTTGGGTAGGGACCGTCTCTATATGTTGCCAGCTTGTACTTCCCAAGTGCGCTCAATAAATATGATTGATCGATTGACTGATTAACAAATACCAACATCATCATCATTATTATCCTCATTTTCCAGATGAGGGAACTGAGGCCCAGATCATCTGTAAAATGGGGATTAAAACTGTGTGAGCCCCCACCGTGGGCCAACCTGATTACTTTACTAGAACAGTGCTGGGCACCTAGTAAGCGCTTAACAAACACCAACGTCATCATTATTATTATCCCCACTTTCCAGATGAGGGAACTGAGGCCCAGACCATCTGTAAAATGGGGATTAAAACTTT